>NW_027184618.1:3777487-4092277 GCF_032405125.1 Capricornis sumatraensis
GGCTCATCTTTCACGCCGAGGATCGACTCACACCACGGTGGCACGTGGGACAGCCCTGTGGGAAAGCCTCGAGGGAAAGCCTCGAGGGAAAACCACAGATCCTTTGATCCACGTGACGGGAAGCGTGACATTGCTGCTACAGCCTGGAAGGAAAGCGCACGTGCATGCCCCCACTCGAGACGAGGCCTGACTCCCCTGGGGAGACTCCAGAAGTACCCAAAGATCCATGTCAGACCCTGAGACGAATCCTCGGTTCCGGCCCTGACTCCACACAAGGTTTTTGGCCCCGGTATCGACGGGAGAGGAATCCCGAGAGGCCCCCTAGCAACTCGCATGAGGACTGGCCTCTCCTGAGGCCACCAGGGCGGGTCCCTGAGGTCCCCGTCGTAACTCGAGAACACCTGCCGCAACTCGAGAAAATCCAGGAAGTTCTCCCTTCCAGGCGAGATGAGGCCTATTTCCGATGAGGCGTCTGGAGACTAATGACACCTAACCTCTGGAACTTCGAAAGGGTCTTTCACACCCTTGCTGCAACTCAAGAAGTTCACCGCCATACCCGTCTCCACTCGAGAGGAAGCACGATGGTCCCGCCCACATCCAGAGGAGCCCCGTTTCCCCCTCGTATCTCGAGATGAGGGATCCTTTCCCTGCTTTCAACGGGAAAGAATTCCCGGCGTTCCCGTCGCATCTCAAGAGGAGGCACTCTCAACAGGAAAGGCGAGAGGAACTCCATGGTCGTACCACCATTCCAAGAGTCCCCCAGATGTCTCAGTCCATTCCAGAGGAACCTCTTTGCCCTGCACTGGCTCATCTTTCACGCCGAGGATCGACTCACACCACGGTGGCACGTGGGACAGCCCTGTGGGAAAGCCTCAAGGGAAAGTCTCGAGGGAAAACCACAGATCCTTTGATCCACGTGACGGGAAGCGTGACATTGCTGCTACAGCCTGGAAGGAAAGCGCACGTGCATGCCCCCACTCGAGACGAGGCCTGACTCCCCTGGGGAGACTCCAGAAGTACCCAAAGATCCATGTCAGACCCTGAGACGAATCCTCGGTTCCGGCCCTGACTCCACACAAGGTTTTTGGCCCCGGTATCGACGGGAGAGGAATCCCGAGAGGCCCCCTAGCAACTCGCATGAGGACTGGCCTCTCCTGAGGCCACCAGGGCGGGTCCCTGAGGTCCCCGTCGTAACTCGAGAACACCTGCCGCAACTCGAGAAAATCCAGGAAGTTCTCCCTTCCAGGCGAGATGAGGCCTATTTCCGATGAGGCGTCTGGAGACTAATGACACCTAACCTCTGGAACTTCGAAAGGGTCTTTCACACCCTTGCTGCAACTCAAGAAGTTCACCGCCATACCCGTCTCCACTCGAGAGGAAGCACGATGGTCCCGCCCACATCCAGAGGAGCCCCGTTTCCCCCTCGGAGCTCGAGATGAGGGATCCTTTCCCTGCTTTCAACGGGAAAGAATTCCCGGCGTTCCCGTCGCATCTCAAGAGGAGGCACTCTCAACAGGAAAGGCGAGAGGAACTCCATGGTCGTACCATCATTCCAAGAGTCCCCCAGATGTCTCAGTCCATTCCAGAGGAACCTCTTTGCCCTGCACTGGCTCATCTTTCACGCCGAGGATCGACTCACACCACGGTGGCACGTGGGACAGCCCTGTGGGAAAGCCTCGAGGGAAAGCCTCGAGGGAAAACCACAGATCCTTTGATCCACGCCACGGGAAGCGTGACATTGCTGCTACAGCCTGGAAGGAAAGCGCACGTGCATGCCCCCACTCGAGACGAGGCCTGACTCCCCTTGGGAGACTCCAGAAGTACCCAAAGATCCATGTCAGCCCCTGAGAGGAATCCTCGGTTCCGGCCCTGACTCCACACAAGGTTTTTGGCCCCGGTATCGACGGGAGAGGAATCCCGAGAGGCCCCCTAGCAACTCGCATGAGGACTGGCCTCTCCTGAGGCCACCAGGGCGGGTCCCTGAGGTCCCCGTCGTAACTCGAGAACACCTGCCGCAACTCGAGAAAATCCAGGAAGTTCTCCCTTCCAGGCGAGATGAGGCCTATTTCCGATGAGGCGTCTGGAGACTAATGACACCTAACCTCTGGAACTTTGAAAGGGTCTTTCACACCCTTGCTGCAACTCAAGAAGTTCACCGCCATACCCGTCTCCACTCGAGAGGAAGCACGATGGTCCCGCCCACATCCAGAGGATCCCCGTTTCCCCCTCGTAGCTCGAGATGAGGGATCCTTTCCCTGCTTTCAACGGGAAAGAATTCCCGGCGTTCCCGTCGCATCTCAAGAGGAGGCACTCTCAACAGGAAAGGCGAGAGGAACTCCATGGTCGTACCACCATTCCAAGAGTCCCCCAGATGTCTCAGTCCATTCCAGAGGAACCTCTTTGCCCTGCACTGGCTCATCTTTCACGCCGAGGATCGACTCACACCACGGTGGCACGTGGGACAGCCCTGTGGGAAAGCCTCGAGGGAAAGCCTCGAGGGAAAACCACAGATCCTTTGATCCACGCCACGGGAAGTGTGACATTGCTGCTACAGGCTGGAAGGAAAGCGCACGTGCATGCCCCCACTCTAGACGAGGCCTGACTCCCCTGGGGAGACTCCAGAAGAACCCAAAGATCCATGTCAGCCCCTGAGAGGAATCCTCGGTTCTGGCCCTGACTCGACACAAGGTTTTTGGCCCCGGTATCGACGGGAGAGGAATCCCGAGAGGCCCCCTAGCAAGTCGCATGGGGACTGGCCTCTTCTGAGGCCACCAGGGCGGGTCCCTGAGGTCCCGGTCGTATCTGGAGAACACCTGCCGCAACTCGAGAAAATCCAGGAAGTTCTCCCTTCCAGGCGAGAAGAGGCCTATTTCCGATGAGGCGTCTGGAGACTAATGACACCTAACCTCTGGAACTTCGAAAGGGTCTTTCACACCCTTGCTGAAACTCAAGAAGTTCACCGCCATACCCGTCTCCACTCGAGAGGAAGCACGATGGTCCCGCCCACATCCAGAGGAGCCCCGTTTCACCCTCGTAGCTCGAGATGAGGGATCCTTTCCCTGCTTTCAACGGGAAAGAATTCCCGGCGTTCCCGTCGCATCTCAAGTGGAGGCACTCTCAACAGGAAAGGCGAGAGGAACTCCATGGTCGTACCACCATTCCAAGAGTCCCCCAGATGTCTCAGTCCATTCCAGAGGAACCTCTTTGCCCTGCACTGGCTCATCTTTCACGCCGAGGATCGACTCACACCACGGTTGCACGTGGGACAGCCCTGTGGGAAAGCCTCGAGGGAAAGCCTCGAGGGAAAACCACAGATCCTTTGATCCACGTGACGGGAAGTGTGACATTGCTGCTACAGCCTGGAAGGAAAGCGCACGTGCATGCCCCCACTCGAGACGAGGCCTGACTCCCCTGGGGAGACTCCAGAAGTACCCAAAGATCCATGTCAGCCCCTGAGAGGAATCCTCGGTTCCGGCCCTGACTCCACACAAGGTTTTTGGCCCCGGTATCGACAGGAGAGGAATCCCGAGAGGCCCCCTAGCAACTCGCATGAGGACTGGCCTATCCTGAGGCCACCAGGGCGGGTCCCTGAGGTCCCCGTCGTAACTCGAGAACACCTGCCGCAACTCGAGAAAAACCAGGAAGTTCTCCCTTCCAGGCGAGATGAGGCCTATTTCCGATGAGGCGTCTGGAGACTAATGACACCTAACCTCTGGAACTTCGAAAGGGTCTTTCACACCCTTGCTGCAACTCAAGAAGTTCACCGCCATACCCGTCTCCACTCGAGAGGAAGCACGATGGTCCCGCCCACATCCAGAGGAGCCCCGTTTCCCCCTCGTAGCTCGAGATGAGGGATCCTTTCCCTGCTTTCAACGGGAAAGAATTCCCGGCGTTCCCGTCGCATCTCAAGAGGAGGCACTCTCAACAGGAAAGGCGAGAGGAACTCCATGGTCGTACCACCATTCCAAGAGTCCCCCAGATGTCTCAGTCCATTCCAGAGGAACCTCTTTGCCCTGCACTGGCTCATCTTTCACGCCGAGGATCGACTCACACCACGGTGGCACGTGGGACAGCCCTGTGGGAAAGCCTCGAGGGAAAGCCTCGAGGGAAAACCACAGATCCTTTGATCCACGCCACGGGAAGTGTGAGATTGCTGCTACAGGCTGGAAGGAAAGCGCACGTGCATGCCCCCACTCTAGACGAGGCCTGACTCCCCTGGGGAGACTCCAGAAGAACCCAAAGATCCATGTCAGCCCCTGAGAGGAATCCTCGGTTCTGGCCCTGACTCGACACAAGGTTTTTGGCCCCGGTATCGACGGGAGAGGAATCCCGAGAGGCCCCCTAGCAAGTCGCATGGGGACTGGCCTCTTCTGAGGCCACCAGGGCGGGTCCCTGAGGTCCCGGTCGTATCTGGAGAACACCTGCCGCAACTCGAGAAAATCCAGGAAGTTCTCCCTTCCAGGCGAGAAGAGGCCTATTTCCGATGAGGCGTCTGGAGACTAATGACACCTAACCTCTGGAACTTCGAAAGGGTCTTTCACACCCTTGCTGAAACTCAAGAAGTTCACCGCCATACCCGTCTCCACTCGAGAGGAAGCACGATGGTCCCGCCCACATCCAGAGGAGCCCCGTTTCCCCCTCGTAGCTCGAGATGAGGGATCCTTTCCCTGCTTTCAACGGGAAAGAATTCCCGGCGTTCCCGTCGCATCTCAAGTGGAGGCACTCTCAACAGGAAAGGCGAGAGGAACTCCATGGTCGTACCACCATTCCAAGAGTCCCCCAGATGTCTCAGTCCATTCCAGAGGAACCTCTTTGCCCTGCACTGGCTCATCTTTCACGCCGAGGATCGACTCACACCACGGTTGCACGTGGGACAGCCCTGTGGGAAAGCCTCGAGGGAAAGCCTCGAGGGAAAACCACAGATCCTTTGATCCACGTGACGGGAAGTGTGACATTGCTGCTACAGCCTGGAAGGAAAGCGCACGTGCATGCCCCCACTCGAGACGAGGCCTGACTCCCCTGGGGAGACTCCAGAAGTACCCAAAGATCCATGTCAGCCCCTGAGAGGAATCCTCGGTTCCGGCCCTGACTCCACACAAGGTTTTTGGCCCCGGTATCGACAGGAGAGGAATCCCGAGAGGCCCCCTAGCAACTCGCATGAGGACTGGCCTATCCTGAGGCCACCAGGGCGGGTCCCTGAGGTCCCCGTCGTAACTCGAGAACACCTGCCGCAACTCGAGAAAAACCAGGAAGTTCTCCCTTCCAGGCGAGATGAGGCCTATTTCCGATGAGGCGTCTGGAGACTAATGACACCTAACCTCTGGAACTTCGAAAGGGTCTTTCACACCCTTGCTGCAACTCAAGAAGTTCACCGCCATACCCGTCTCCACTCGAGAGGAAGCACGATGGTCCCGCCCACATCCAGAGGAGCCCCGTTTCCCCCTCGTAGCTCGAGATGAGGGATCCTTTCCCTGCTTTCAACGGGAAAGAATTCCCGGCGTTCCCGTCGCATCTCAAGAGGAGGCACTCTCAACAGGAAAGGCGAGAGGAACTCCATGGTCGTACCACCATTCCAAGAGTCCCCCAGATGTCTCAGTCCATTCCAGACGAACCTCTTTGCCCTGCACTGGCTCATCTTTCACGCCGAGGATCGACTCACACCACGGTGGCACGTGGGACAGCCCTGTGGGAAAGCCTCGAGGGAAAGCCTCGAGGGAAAACCACAGATCCTTTGATCCACGCCACGGGAAGCGTGACATTGCTGCTACAGCCTGGAAGGAAAGCGCACGTGCATGCCCCCACTCGAGACGAGGCCTGACTCCCCTGGGGAGACTCCAGAAGTACCCAAAGATCCATGTCAGCCCCTGAGAGGAATCCTCGGTTCCGGCCCTGACTCCACACAAGGTTTTTGGCCCCGGTATCGACGGGAGAGGAATCCCGAGAGGCCCCCTAGCAACTCGCATGAGGACTGGCCTCTCCTGAGGCCACGAGGGCGGGTCCCTGAGGTCCCCGTCGTAACTCGAGAACACCTGCCGCAACTCGAGAAAATCCAGGAAGTTCTCCCTTCCAGGCGAGATGAGGCCTATTTCCGATGAGGCGTCTGGAGACTAATGACACCTAACCTCTGGAACTTTGAAAGGGTCTTTCACACCCTTGCTGCAACTCAAGAAGTTCACCGCCATACCCGTCTCCACTCGAGAGGAAGCACGATGGTCCCGCCCACATCCAGAGGAGCCCCGTTTCCCCCTCGTAGCTCGAGATGAGGGATCCTTTCCCTGCTTTCAACGGGAAAGAATTCCCGGCGTTCCCGTCGCATCTCAAGAGGAGGCACTCTCAACAGGAAAGGCGAGAGGAACTCCATGGTCGTACCACCATTCCAAGAGTCCCCCAGATGTCTCAGTCCATTCCAGAGGAACCTCATTGCCCTGCACTGGCTCATCTTTCACGCCGAGGATCGACTCACACCACGGTGGCACGTGGGACAGCCCTGTGGGAAAGCCTCGAGGGAAAGCCTCGAGGGAAAACCACAGATCCTTTGATCCACGCCACGGGAAGTGTGACATTGCTGCTACAGACTGGAAGGAAAGCGCACGTGCATGCCCCCACTCTAGACGAGGCCTGACTCCCCTGGGGAGACTCCAGAAGAACCCAAAGATCCATGTCAGCCCCTGAGAGGAATCCTCGGTTCTGGCCCTGACTCGACACAAGGTTTTTGGCCCCGGTATCGACGGGAGAGGAATCCCGAGAGGCCCCCTAGCAAGTCGCATGGGGACTGGCCTCTCCTGAGGCCACCAGGGCGGGTCCCTGAGGTCCCGGTCGTATCTGGAGAACACCTGCCGCAACTCGAGAAAATCCAGGAAGTTCTCCCTTCCAGGCGAGAAGAGGCCTATTTCCGATGAGGCGTCTGGAGACTAATGACACCTAACCTCTGGAACTTCGAAAGGGTCTTTCACACCCTTGCTGAAACTCAAGAAGTTCACCGCCATACCCGTCTCCACTCGAGAGGAAGCACGATGGTCCCGCCCACATCCAGAGGAGCCCCGTTTCCCCCTCGTAGCTCGAGATGAGGGATCCTTTCCCTGCTTTCAACGGGAAAGAATTCCCGGCATTCCCGTCGCATCTCAAGAGGAGGCACTCTCAACAGGAAAGGCGAGAGGAACTCCATGGTCGTACCACCATTCCAAGAGTCCCCCAGATGTCTCAGTCCATTCCAGAGGAATCTCTTTGCCCTGCACTGGCTCATCTTTCACGCCGAGGATCGGCTCACACCACGGTGGCACGTGGGACAGCCCTGTGGGAAAGCCTCAAGGGAAAGCCTCGAGGGAAAACCACAGATCCTTTGATCCACGCCACGGGAAGCGTGACATTGCTGCTACAGCCTGGAAGGAAAGCGCACGTGCATGCCCCCACTCGAGACGAGGCCTGACTCCCCTGGGGAGACTCCAGAAGTACCCAAAGATCCATGTCAGACCCTGAGAGGAATCCTCGGTTCCGGCCCTGACTCCACACAAGGTTTGTGGCCCCGGTATCGACGGGAGAGGAATCCCGAGAGGCCCCCTAGCAACTCGCATGAAGACTGGCCTCTTGTGAGGACACCAGGGCGGGTCCCTGAGGTCCCCGTTGTAACTCGAGAACACATGCCGCAACTCGAGAAAATCCAGGAAGTTCTCCCTTCCAGGCGAGATGAGGCCTATTTCCGATGAGGCGTCTGGAGACTAATGACACCTAACCTCTGGAACTTCGAAAGGGTCTTTCACACCCTTGCTGCAACTCAAGAAGTTCACCGCCATACCCGTCTCCACTCGACAGGAAGTACGATGGTCCCGCCCACATCCAGAGGAGCCCCGTTTCCCCCTCGTAGCTCGAGATGAGGCATCCTTTCCCTGCTTTCAACTGGAAAGAATTCCCGGCGTTCCCGTCGCATCTCAAGAGGAGGCACTCTCAACAGGAAAGGCGAGAGGAACTCCATGGTCGTACCACCATTCCAAGAGTCCCCCAGATGTCTCAGTCCATTCCAGAGGAACCTCTTTGCCCTTCACTGGCTCATCTTTCACGCCGAGGATCGACTCACACCACGGTGGCACGTGGGACAGCCCTTTGGGAAAGCCTCGAGGGAAAGCCTCGAGGGAAAACCACAGATCCTTTGATCCACGCCACGGGAAGCGTGACATTGCTGCTACAGCCTGGAAGGAAAGCGCACGTGCATGCCCCCACTCGAGACGAGGCCTGACTCCCCTGGGGAGACTCCAGAAGTACCCAAAGATCCATGTCAGCCCCTGAGAGGAATCCTCGGTTCCGGCCCTGACTCCACACAAGGTTTTTGGCCCCGGTATCGACGGGAGAGGAATCCCGAGAGGCCCCCTAGCAAGTCGCATGGGGACTGGCCTCTCCTGAGGCCACCAGGTCGGGTCCCTGAGGTCCCCGTCATAACTCGAGAACACCTGCCGCAACTCGAGAAAATCCAGGAAGTTCTCCCTTCCAGGCGAGATGAGGCCTATTTCCGATGAGGCTTCTGGAGACTAATGACACCTAACCTCTGGAACTTCGAAAGGGTCTTTCACACCCTTGCTGCAACTCAAGAAGTTCACCGCCATACCCGTCTCCACTCGAGAGGAAGCACGATGGTCCCGCCCACATCCAGAGGAGCCCCGTTTCCCCCTAGTAGCTCGAGATGAGGGATCTTTTCCCTGCTTTCAACGGGAAAGAATTCCCGGCGTTCCCGTCGCATCTCAAGAGGAGGCACTCTCAACAGGAAAGGCGAGAGGAACTCCATGGTCGTACCACCATTCCAAGAGTCCCCCAGATGTCTCAATCCATTCCAGAGGAACCTCTTTGCCCTGCACTGGCTCATCTTTCACGCCGAGGATCGAATCACACCACGGTGGCACGTGGGACAGCCCTGTGGGAAAGCCTCGAGGGAAAGCCTCGAGGGAAAACCACAGATCCTTTGATCCACGCGACGGGAAGTGTGACATTGCTGCTACAGGCTGGAAGGAAAGCGCCCGTGCATGCCCCCACTCTAGACGAGGCCTGACTCCCCTGGGGAGACTTCAGAAGAACCCAAAGATCCATGTCAGCCCCTGAGAGGAATCCTCGGTTCTGGCCCTGACTCGACACAAGGTTTTTGGCCCCGGTATCGACGGGAGAGGAATCCCGAGAGGCCCCCTAGCAAGTCGCATGGGGACTGGCCTCTCCTGAGGCCACCAGGGCGGGTCCCTGAGGTCCCCGTCGTAACTCGAGAACACCTGCCGCAACTCGAGAAAATCCAGGAAGTTCTCCCTTCCAGGCGAGATGAGGCCTATTTCCGATGAGGCGTCTGGAGACTAATGACACCTAACCTCTGGAACTTCGAAAGGGTCTTTCACACCCTTGCTGCAACTCAAGAAGTTCACCGCCATACCCGTCTCCACTCGAGAGGAAGCACGATGGTCCCGCCCACATCCAGAGGAGCCCCGTTTCCCCCTCGTAGCTCGAGATGAGGGATCCATTCCCTGCTTTCAACGGGAAAGAATTCCCGGCTTTCCCGTCGCATCTCAAGAGGAGGCACTCTCAACAGGAAAGGCGAGAGGAACTCCATGGTCGTACCACCATTCCAAGAGTCCCCCAGATGTCTCAGTCCATTCCAGAGGAACCTCTTTGCCCTGCACTGGCTCATCTTTCACGCTGAGGATCGACTCACACCACGTTGGCACGTGGGACAGCCCTGTGGGAAAGCCTCGAGGGAAAGCCTCGAGGGAAAACCACAGATCCTTTGATCCACGCGGCGGGAAGTGTGACATTGCTGCTACAGCCTGGAAGGAAAGCGCACGTGCATGCCCCCACTCTAGACGAGGCCTGACTCCCCTGGGGAGACTCCAGAAGTACCCAAAGATCCATGTCAGCCCCTGAGAGGAATCCTCGGTTCCGGCCCTGACTCCACACAAGGTTTTTGGCCCCGGTATCGACAGGAGAGGAATCCCGAGAGGCCCCCTAGCAACTCGCATGGGGAGTGGCCTCTCCTGAGGCCACCAGGGCGGGTCCCTGAGGTCCCCGTCGTAACTCGAGAACACCTGCCGCAACTCGAGAAAATCCAGGAAGTTCTCCCTTCCAGGCGAGATGAGGCCTATTTCCGATGAGGCGTCTGGAGACTAATGACACCTAACCTCTGGAACTTCGAAAGGGTCTTTCACACCCTTGCTGCAACTCAAGAAGTTCACCGCCATACCCGTCTCCACTCAAGAGGAAGCACGATGGTCCCGCCCACATCCAGAGGAGCCCCGTTTCCCCCTCGTAGCTCGATATGAGGGATCCTTTCCCTGCTTTCAACGGGAAAGAATTCCCGGCGTTCCCGTCGCATCTCAAGAGGAGGCACTCTCAACAGGAAAGGCGAGAGGAACTCCATGGTCGTACCACCATTTCAAGAGTCTCCCAGATGTCTCAGTCCATTCCAGAGGAACCTCTTTGCCCTGCACTGGCTCATCTTTCACGCCGAGGATCGACTCACACCACGGTGGCACGTGGGACAGCCCTGTGGGAAAGCCTCGAGGGAAAGCCTCGAGGGAAAACCACAGATCCTTTGATCCACGCCACGGGAAGCGTGACATTGCTGCTACAGCCTGGAAGGAAAGCGCACGTGCATGCCCCCACTCGAGACGAGGCCTGACTCCCCTGGGGAGACTCCAGAAGTACCCAAAGATCCATGTCAGCCCCTGAGAGGAATCCTCGGTTCCGGCCCTGACTCCACACAAGGTTTTTGGCCCCGGTATCGACGGGAGAGGAATCCCGAGAGGCCCCCTAGCAACTCGCATGAGGACTGGCCTCTCCTGAGGCCACGAGGGCGGGTCCCTGAGGTCCCCGTCGTAACTCGAGAACACCTGCCGCAACTCGAGAAAATCCAGGAAGTTCTCCCTTCCAGGCGAGATGAGGCCTATTTCCGATGAGGCGTCTGGAGACTAATGACACCTAACCTCTGGAACTTTGAAAGGGTCTTTCACACCCTTGCTGCAACTCAGGAAGTTCACCGCCATACCCGTCTCCACTCGAGAGGAAGCACGATGGTCCCGCCCACATCCAGAGGAGCCCCGTTTCCCCCTCGTAGCTCGAGATGAGGGATCCTTTCCCTGCTTTCAACGGGAAAGAATTCCCGGCGTTCCCGTCGCATCTCAAGAGGAGGCACTCTCAACAGGAAAGGCGAGAGGAACTCCATGGTCGTACCACCATTCCAAGAGTCCCCCAGATGTCTCAGTCCATTCCAGAGGAACCTCTTTGCCCTGCACTGGCTCATCTTTCACGCCGAGGATCGACTCACACCACGGTGGCACGTGGGACAGCCCTGTGGGAAAGCCTCGAGGGAAAGCCTCGAGGGAAAACCACAGATCCTTTGATCCACGCCACGGGAAGTGTGACATTGCTGCTACAGACTGGAAGGAAAGCGCACGTGCATGCCCCCACTCTAGACGAGGCCTGACTCCCCTGGGGAGACTCCAGAAGAACCCAAAGATCCATGTCAGCCCCTGAGAGGAATCCTCGGTTCTGGCCCTGACTCGACACAAGGTTTTTGGCCCCGGTATCGACGGGAGAGGAATCCCGAGAGGCCCCCTAGCAAGTCGCATGGGGACTGGCCTCTCCTGAGGCCACCAGGGCGGGTCCCTGAGGTCCCGGTCGTATCTGGAGAACACCTGCCGCAACTCGAGAAAATCCAGGAAGTTCTCCCTTCCAGGCGAGAAGAGGCCTATTTCCGATGAGGCGTCTGGAGACTAATGACACCTAACCTCTGGAACTTCGAAAGGGTCTTTCACACCCTTGCTGAAACTCAAGAAGTTCACCGCCATACCCGTCTCCACTCGAGAGGAAGCACGATGGTCCCGCCCACATCCAGAGGAGCCCCGTTTCCCCCTCGTAGCTCGAGATGAGGGATCCTTTCCCTGCTTTCAACGGGAAAGAATTCCCGGCATTCCCGTCGCATCTCAAGAGGAGGCACTCTCAACAGGAAAGGCGAGAGGAACTCCATGGTCGTACCACCATTCCAAGAGTCCCCCAGATGTCTCAGTCCATTCCAGAGGAATCTCTTTGCCCTGCACTGGCTCATCTTTCACGCCGAGGATCGGCTCACACCACGGTGGCACGTGGGACAGCCCTGTGGGAAAGCCTCAAGGGAAAGCCTCGAGGGAAAACCACAGATCCTTTGATCCACGCCACGGGAAGCGTGACATTGCTGCTACAGCCTGGAAGGAAAGCGCACGTGCATGCCCCCACTCGAGACGAGGCCTGACTCCCCTGGGGAGACTCCAGAAGTACCCAAAGATCCATGTCAGACCCTGAGAGGAATCCTCGGTTCCGGCCCTGACTCCACACAAGGTTTGTGGCCCCGGTATCGACGGGAGAGGAATCCCGAGAGGCCCCCTAGCAACTCGCATGAAGACTGGCCTCTTGTGAGGACACCAGGGCGGGTCCCTGAGGTCCCCGTTGTAACTCGAGAACACCTGCCGCAACTCGAGAAAATCCAGGAAGTTCTCCCTTCCAGGCGAGATGAGGCCTATTTCCGATGAGGCGTCTGGAGACTAATGACACCTAACCTCTGGAACTTCGAAAGGGTCTTTCACACCCTTGCTGCAACTCAAGAAGTTCACCGCCATACCCGTCTCCACTCGACAGGAAGCACGATGGTCCCGCCCACATCCAGAGGAGCCCCGTTTCCCCCTCGTAGCTCGAGATGAGGGATCCTTTCCCTGCTTTCAACTGGAAAGAATTCCCGGCGTTCCCGTCGCATCTCAAGAGGAGGCACTCTCAACAGGAAAGGCGAGAGGAACTCCATGGTCGTACCACCATTCCAAGAGTCCCCCAGATGTCTCAGTCCATTCCAGAGGAACCTCTTTGCCCTTCACTGGCTCATCTTTTACGCCGAGGATCGACTCACACCACGGTGGCACGTGGGACAGCCCTTTGGGAAAGCCTCGAGGGAAAGCCTCGAGGGAAAACCACAGATCCTTTGATCCACGCCACGGGAAGCGTGACATTGCTGCTACAGCCTGGAAGGAAAGCGCACGTGCATGCCCCCACTCGAGACGAGGCCTGACTCCCCTGGGGAGACTCCAGAAGTACCCAAAGATCCATGTCAGCCCCTGAGAGGAATCCTCGGTTCTGGCCCTGACTCCACACAAGGTTTTTGGCCCCGGTATCGAGGGGAGAGGAATCCCGAGAGGCCCCCTAGCAAGTCGCATGGGGACTGGCCTCTCCTGAGGCCACCAGGGCGTGTCCCTGAGGTCCCCGTCGTAACTCGAGAACACCTGCCGCAACTCGAGAAATTCCAGGAAGTTCTCCCTTCCAGGCGAGATGAGGCCTATTTCCGATGAGGCGTCTGGAGACTAATGACACCTAACCTCTGGAACTTCGAAAGGGTCTTTCACACCCTTGCTGCAACTCAAGAAGTTCACCGCCATACCCGTCTCCACTCGACAGGAAGCACGATGGTCCCGCCCACATCCAGAGGAGCCCCGTTTCCCCCTCGTAGCTCGAGATGAGGGATCCTTTCCCTGCTTTCAACGGGAAAGAATTCCCGGCGTTCCCGTCGCATCTCAAGAGGAGGCACTCTCAACAGGAAAGGCGAGAGGAACTCCATGGTCGTACCACCATTCCAAGAGTCCCCCAGATGTCTCAGTCCATTCCAGAGGAACCTCTTTGCCCTTCACTGGCTCATCTTTCACGCCGAGGATCGACTCACACCACGGTGGCACGTGGGACAGCCCTTTGGGAAAGCCTCGAGGGAAAGCCTCGAGGGAAAACCACAGATCCTTTGATCCACGCCACGGGAAGCGTGACATTGCTGCTACAGCCTGGAAGGAAAGCGCACGTGCATGCCCCCACTCGAGACGAGGCCTGACTCCCCTGGGGAGACTCCAGAAGTACCCAAAGATCCATGTCAGCCCCTGAGAGGAATCCTCGGTTCCGGCCCTGACTCCACACAAGGTTTTTGGCCCCGGTATCGACGGGAGAGGAATCCCGAGAGGCCCCCTAGCAAGTCGCATGGGGACTGGCCTCTCCTGAGGCCACCAGGTCGGGTCCCTGAGGTCCCCGTCATAACTCGAGAACACCTGCCGCAACTCGAGAAAATCCAGGAAGTTCTCCCTTCCAGGCGAGATGAGGCCTGTTTCCGATGAGGCTTCTGGAGACTAATGACACCTAACCTCTGGAACTTCGAAAGGGTCTTTCACACCCTTGCTGCAACTCAAGAAGTTCACCGCCATACCCGTCTCCACTCGAGAGGAAGCACGATGGTCCCGCCCACATCCAGAGGAGCCCCGTTTCCCCCTAGTAGCTCGAGATGAGGGATCTTTTCCCTGCTTTCAACGGGAAAGAATTCCCGGCGTTCCCGTCGCATCTCAAGAGGAGGCACTCTCAACAGGAAAGGCGAGAGGAACTCCATGGTCGTACCACCATTCCAAGAGTCCCCCAGATGTCTCAGTCCATTCCAGAGGAACCTCTTTGCCCTGCACTGGCTCATCTTTCACGCCGAGGATCGAATCACACCACGGTGGCACGTGGGACAGACCTGTGGGAAAGCCTCGAGGGAAAGCCTCGAGGGAAAACCACAGATCCTTTGATCCACGCGACGGGAAGTGTGACATTGCTGCTACAGGCTGGAAGGAAAGCGCACGTGCATGCCCCCACTCTAGACGAGGCCTGACTCCCCTGGGGAGTCTTCAGAAGAACCCAAAGATCCATGTCAGCCCCTGAGAGGAATCCTCGGTTCTGGCCCTGACTCGACACAAGGTTTTTGGCCCCGGTATCGACGGGAGAGGAATCCCGAGAGGCCCCCTAGCAAGTCGCATGGGGACTGGCCTCTCCTGAGGCCACCAGGGCGGGTCCCTGAGGTCCCCGTCGTAACTCGAGAACACCTGCCGCAACTCGAGAAAATCCAGGAAGTTCTCCCTTCCAGGCGAAATGAGGCCTATTTCCGATGAGGCGTCTGGAGACTAATGACACCTAACCTCTGGAACTTCGAAAGGGTCTTTCACACCCTTGCTGCAACTCAAGAAGTTCACCGCCATACCCGTCTCCACTCGAGAGGAAGCACGATGGTCCCGCCCACATCCAGAGGAGCCCCGTTTCCCCCTCGTAGCTCGAGATGAGGGATCCTTTCCCTGCCTTCATCGGGAAAGAATTCCCGGCGTTCCCGTCGCATCTCAAGAGGAGGCACTCTCAACAGGAAAGGCGAGAGGAACTCCATGGTCGTACCACCATTCCAAGAGTCCCCCAGATGTCTCAGTCCATTCCAGAGGAACCTCTTTGCCCTGCACTGGCTCATCTTTCACGCTGAGGATCGACTCACACCACGTTGGCACGTGGGACAGCCCTGTGGGAAAGCCTCGAGGGAAAGCCTCGAGGGAAAACCACAGATCCTTTGATCCACGCGGTGGGAAGTGTGACATTGCTGCTACAGCCTGGAAGGAAAGCGCACGTGCATGCCCCCACTCTAGACGAGGCCTGACTCCCCTGGGGAGACTCCAGAAGTACCCAAAGATCCATGTCAGCCCCTGAGAGGAATCCTCGGTTCCGGCCCTGACTCCACACAAGGTTTTTGGCCCCGGTATCGACAGGAGAGGAATCCCGAGAGGCCCCCTAGCAACTCGCATGGGGAGTGGCCTCTCCAGAGGCCACCAGGGCGTGTCCCTGAGGTCCCCGTCGTAACTCGAGAACACCTGCCGCAACTCGAGAAAATCCAGGAAGTTCTCCCTTCCAGGCGAGATGAGGCCTATTTCCGATGAGGCGTCTGGAGACTAATGACACCTAACCTCTGGAACTTCGAAAGGGTCTTTCACACCCTTGCTGCAACTCAAGAAGTTCACCGCCATACCCGTCTCCACTCAAGAGGAAGCACGATGGTCCCGCCCACATCCAGAGGAGCCCCGTTTCCCCCTCGTAGCTCGATATGAGGGATCCTTTCCCTGCTTTCAACGGGAAAGAATTCCCGGCGTTCCCGTCGCATCTCAAGAGGAGGCACTCTCAACAGGAAAGGCGAGAGGAACTCCATGGTCGTACCACCATTTCAAGAGTCTCCCAGATGTCTCAGTCCATTCCAGAGGAACCTCTTTGCCCTGCACTGGCTCATCTTTCACGCCGAGGATCGACTCACACCACGGTGGCACGTGGGACAGCCCTTTGGGAAATCCTCGAGGGAAAGCCTCGAGGGAAAACCACAGATCCTTTGATCCACGCCACGGGAAGCGTGACATTGCTGCTACAGCCTGGAAGGAAAGCGCACGTGCATGCCCCCACTCGAGACGAGGCCTGACTCCCCTGGGGAGACTCCAGAAGTACCCAAAGATCCATGTCAGCCCCTGAGAGGAATCCTCGGTTCTGGCCCTGACTCGACACAAGGTTTTTGGCCCCGGTATCGACGGGAGAGGAATCCCGAGAGGCCCCCTAGCAAGTCGCATGGGGACTGGCCTCTCCTGAGGCCACCAGGGCGGGTCCCTGAGGTCCCCGTCGTAACTCGAGAACACCTGCCGCAACTCGAGAAAATCCAGGAAGTTCTCCCTTCCAGGCGAGATGAGGCCTATTTCCGATGAGGCGTCTGGAGACTAATGACACCTAACCTCTGGAACTTCGAAAGGGTCTTTCACACCCTTGCTGCAACTCAAGAAGTTCACCGCCATACCCGTCTCCACTCGAGAGGAAGCACGATGGTCCCGCCCACATCCAGAGGAGCCCCGTTTCTCCCTCGTAGCTCGAGATGAGGGATCCATTCCCTGCTTTCAACGGGAAAGAATTCCCGGCTTTCCCGTCGCATCTCAAGAGGAGGCACTCTCAACAGGAAAGGCGAGAGGAACTCCATGGTCGTACCACCATTCCAAGAGTCCCCCAGATGTCTCAGTCCATTCCAGAGGAACCTCTTTGCCCTGCACTGGCTCATCTTTCACGCCGAGGATCGACTCACACCACGTTGGCACGTGGGACAGCCCTGTGGGAAAGCCTCGAGGGAAAGCCTCGAGGGAAAACCACAGATCCTTTGATCCACGCGGCGGGAAGTGTGACATTGCTGCTACAGCCTGGAAGGAAAGCGCACGTGCATGCCCCCACTCTAGACGAGGCCTGACTCCCCTGGGGAGACTCCAGAAGTACCCAAAGATCCATGTCAGCCCCTGAGAGGAATCCTCGGTTCCGGCCCTGACTCCACACAAGGTTTTTGGCCCCGGTATCGACAGGAGAGGAATCCCGAGAGGCCCCCTAGCAACTCGCATGGGGAGTGGCCTCTCCTGAGGCCACCAGGGCGGGTCCCTGAGGTCCCCGTCGTAACTCGAGAACACCTGCCGCAACTCGAGAAAATCCAGGAAGTTCTCCCTTCCAGGCGAGATGAGGCCTATTTCCGATGAGGCGTCTGGAGACTAATGACACCTAACCTCTGGAACTTCGAAAGGGTCTTTCACACCCTTGCTGCAACTCAAGAAGTTCACCGCCATACCCGTCTCCACTCGAGAGGAAGCACGATGATCCCGCCCACATCCAGAGGAGCCCCGTTTCCCCCTCGTAGCTCGAGATGAGGGATCCTTTCCCTGCTTTCAACGGGAAAGAATTCCCGGCGTTCCCGTCGCATCTCAAGAGGAGGCACTCTCAACAGGAAAGGCGAGAGGAACTCCATGGTCTTACCACCATTCCAAGAGTCCCCCAGATGTCTCAGTCCATTCCAGAGGAACCTCTTTGCCCTGCACTGGCTCATCTTTCACGCCGAGGATCGGCTCACACCACGGTGGCACGTGGGACAGCCCTGTGGGAAAGCCTCGAGGGAAAGCCTCGAGGGAAAACCACAGATCCTTTGATCCACGCGACGGGAAGTGTGACATTGCTGCTACAGCCTGGAAGGAAAGCGCAAGTGCATGCCCCCACTGGATACGAGGCCTGACTCCCCTGGGGAGACTCCAGAAGTACCCAAAGATCCATGTCAGCCCCTGAGAGGAATCCTCGGTTCCGGCCCTGACTCCACACAAGGTTTTTGGCCCCGGTATCTACGGGAGAGGAATCCCGAGAGGCCCCCTAGCAACTCGCATGGGGACTGGCCTCTCCTGAGGCCACCAGGGCGGGTCCCTGAGGTCCCCGTCGTAACTCGAGAACACCTGCCGCAACTCGAGAAAATCCAGGAAGTTCTCCCTTCCAGGCGAGATGAGGCCTATTTCCGATGAGGCGTCTGGAGACTAATGACACCTAACCTCTGGAACTTCGAAAGGGTCTTTCACACCCTTGCTGCAACTCAAGAAGTTCACCGCCATACCCGTCTCCACTCGAGAGGAAGTACGATGGTCCCGCCCACATCCAGAGGAGCCCCGTTTCCCCCTAGTAGCTCGAGATGAGGGATCCTTTCCCTGCTTTCAACGGGAAAGAATTCCCGGCGTTCCCGTCGCATCTCAAGAGGAGGCACTCTCAACAGGAAAGGCGAGAGGAACTCCATGGTCGTACCACCATTCCAAGAGTCCCCCAGATGTCTCAGTCCATTCCAGAGGAACCTCTTTGCTCTGCACTGGCACATCTTTCACGCCGAGGATCGACTCACACCACGGTGGCACGTGGGACAACCCTGTGGGAAAGCCTCGAGGGAAAGCCTCGAAGGAAAACCACAGATCCTTTGATCCACGCCACGGGAAGCGTGACATTGCTGCTACAGCCTGGAAGGAGAGCGCACGTGCATGCCCCCACTCGAGACGAGGCCTGACTCCCCTGGGGAGACTCCAGAAGTACCCAAAGATCCATGTCAGCCCCTGAGAGGAATCCTCGGTTCCGGCCCTGACTCCACACAAGGTTTTTGGCCCCGGTATCAACGGGAGAGGAATCCCGAGAGGCCCCCTAGCAACTCGCATGAGGACTGGCCTCTCCTGAGGCCACCAGGGCGGGTCCCTGAGGTCCCCGTCGTATCTCGAGAACACCTGCCGCAACTCGAGAAAATCCAGGAAGTTCTCCCTTCCAGGCGAGATGAGGCCTATTTACGATGAGGCGTCTGGAGACTAATGACACCTAACCTCTGGAACTTCGAAAGGGTCTTTCACACCCTTGCTGCAACTCAAGAAGTTCACCGCCATACCCGTCTCCACTCGACAGGAAGCACGATGGTCCCGCCCACATCCAGAGGAGCCCCGTTTCCCCCTCGTAGCTCGAGATGAGGGATCCTTTCCCTGCTTTCAACGGGAAAGAATTCCCGGCGTTCCCGTCGCATCTCAAGAGGAGGCACTCTCAACAGGAAAGGCGAGAGGAACTCCATGGTCGTACCACCATTCCAAGAGTCCCCCAGATGTCTCAGTCCATTCCAGAGGAATCTCTTTGCCCTGCACTGGCTCATCTTTCACGCCGAGGATCGACTCACACCACGGTGGCACGTGGGACAGCCCTGTGGGAAAGCCTCGAGGGAAAGCCTCGAGGGAAAACCACAGATCCTTTGATCCACCCCACGGGAAGCGTGACATTGCTTCTACAGGCTTGAACGAAAGCGCACGTGCATGCCCCCACTCGAGACGAGGCCTGACTCCCCTGGGGAGACTCCAGAAGTACCCAAAGATCCATGTCAGCCCCTGAGAGGAATCCTCGGTTCCGGCCCTGACTCCACACAAGGTTTTTGGCCCCGATATCGACGGGAGAGGAATCCCTAGCGCCCCCCTAGCAACTCGCATAAGGACTGGCCTCTCCTGAGGCCACCAGGGCGGGTCCCTGAGGTCCCCGTCGTAACTCGAGAACACCTGCCGCAACTCGAGATAATCCAGGAAGTTCTCCCTTCCAGGCGAGATGAGGCCTATTTCCGATGAGGCGTCTGGAGACTAATGACACCTAACCTCTGGAACTTCGAAAGGGTCTTTCACACCCTTGCTGCAACTCAAGAAGTTCACCGCCATACCCGTCTCCACTCGAGAGGAAGCACGATGGTCCCGCCCACATCCAGAGGATCCCCGTTTCCCCCTCGTAGCTCGAGATGAGGGATCCTTTCCCTGCTTTCAACGGGAAAGAATTCCCGGCGTTCCCGTCGCATCTCAAGAGGAGGCACTCTCAACAGGAAAGGCGAGAGGAACTCCATGGTCGAACCACCATTCCAAGAGTCCCCCAGATGTCTCAGTCCATTCCAGAGGAATCTCTTTGCCCTGCACTGGCTCATCTTTCACGCCGAGGATCGACTCACACCACGGTGGCACGTGGGACAGCCCTGTGGGAAAGCCTCGAGGGAAAGCCTCGCGGGAAAACCACAGATCCTTTGATCCACGCCACGGGAAGCGTGACATTGCTGCTACAGCCTCGAAGAAAAGCGCACGTGCATACCCCCACTCGAGACGAGGCCTGACTCCCCTGGGGAGACTCCAGAAGGACCCAAAGATCCATGTCAGCCCCTGAGAGGAATCCTCGGTTCCGGCCCTGACTCCACACAAGGTTTTTAGCCCCGGTATCGACGGGAGAGGAATCCCGAGCGGCCCCCTAGCAACTCGCATGAGGACTGGCCTCTCCTGAGGCCACCAGGGCGGGTCCCTGAGGTCCCCGTCGTAACTCGAGAACACCTGCCGCAACTCGAGAAAATCCAGGAAGTTCTCCCTTCCAGGCGAGATGAGGCCTATTTCCGATGAGGCGTCTGGAGACTAATGACACCTAACATCTGGAACTTCGAAAGGGTCTTTCACACCCTTGCTGCAACTCAAGAAGTTCACCGCCATACCCGTCTCCACTCGACAGGAAGCACGATGGTCCCGCCCACATCCAGAGGAGCCCCGTTTCCCCCTCGTAGCTCGAGATGAGGGATCCTTTCCCTGCTTTCAACGGGAAAGAATTCCCGGCGTTCCCGTCGCATCTCAAGAGGAGGCACTCTCAACAGGAAAGGCGAGAGGAACTCCATGGTCGTACCACCATTCCAAGAGTCCCCCAGATGTCTCAGTCCATTCCAGAGGAACCTCTTTGCCCTGCACTGGCTCATCTTTCACGCCGAGGATCGACTCACACCACGGTGGCACGTGGGACCGCCCTTTGGGAAAGCCTCGAGGGAAAGCCTCGAGGGAAAACCACAGATCCTTTGATCCACGCCACGGGAAGCGTGACATTGGTGCTACAGCCTGGAAGGAAAGCGCAAGTGCATGCCCCCACTCGAGACGAGGCCTGACTCCCCTGGGGAGACTCCAGAAGTACCCAAAGATCCATGTCAGCCCCTGAGAGGAATCCTCGGTTCCGGCCCTGACTCAACACAAGGTTTTTGGCCCCGGTATCGACGGGAGAGGAATCCCGAGAGGCCCCCTAGCAAGTCTCATGGGGACTGGCCTCTCCTGAGGCCACCAGGGCGGGTCCCTGAGGTCCCCGTCGTAACTCGAGAACACCTGCCGCAACTCGAGAAAATCCAGGAAGTTCTCCCTTCCAGGCGAGATGAGGCCTATTTCCGATGAGGCGTCTGGAGACTAATGACACCTAACCTCTGGAACTTCGAAAGGGTCTTTCACACCCTTGCTGCAACTCAAGAAGTTCACCGCCATACCCGTCTCCACTCGAGAGGAAGCACGATGGTCCCGCCCACATCCAGAGGAGCCCCGTTTCCCCCTCGTAGCTGGAGATGAGGGATCCTTTCCCTGCTTTCAACGGGAAAGAATTCCCGGCGTTCCCGTCGCATCTCAAGAGGAGGCACTCTCAACAGGAAAGGCGAGAGGAACTCCATGGTCGTACCACCATTCCAAGAGTCCCCCAGATGTCTCAGTCCATTCCAGAGGAACCTCTTTGCCCTGCACTGGCTCATCTTTCACGCCGAGGATCGACTCACACCACGGTGGCACGTGGGACAGCCCTGTGGGTAAGCCTCGAGGGAAAGCCTCGAGGGAAAACCACAGATTCTTTGATCCACGCCACGGGAAGCGTGACATTGCTGCTACAGCCTGGAAGGAAAGCACACGTGCATGCCCACACTCGAGACGAGGCCTGACTCCCCTGGGGAGACTCCAGAAGTACCCAAAGATCCATGTCAGCCCCTGAGAGGAGTCCTCGGTTCCGGCCCTGACTCCACACAAGGTTTTTGGCCCCGGTATCGACGGGAGAGGAATCCCGAGAGGCCCCCTAGCAAGTCGCATGGGGACTGGCCTCTCCTGAGGCCACCAGGGCGGGTCCCTGAGGTCCCCGTCGTAACTCGAGAACACCTGCCGCAACTCGAGAAAATCCAGGAAGTTCTCCCTTCCAGGCGAGATGAGGCCTATTTCCGATTAGGCTTCTGGAGACTAATGACACCTAACCTCTGGAACTTCGAAAGGGTCTTTCACACCCTTGCTGCAACTCAAGAAGTTCACCGCCATACCCGTCTCCACTCGAGAGGAAGCACGATGGTCCCGCCCACATCCAGAGGAGCCCCGTTTTCCCCTCGTAGCTGGAGATGAGGGATCCTTTCCCTGCTTTCAACGGGAAAGAATTCCCGGCGCTCCCGTCGCATCTCAAGAGGAGGCACTCTCAACAGGAAAGGCGAGAGGAACTCCATGGTCGTACCACCATTCCAAGAGTCCCCCAGATGTCTCAGTCCATTCCAGAGGAACCTCTTTGCCCTGCACTGGCTCATCTTTCACGCCGAGGATCGACTCACACCACGGTGGCACGTGGGACAGCCCTGTGGGAAAGCCTCGAGGGAAAACCACAGATCCTTTGATCCACGCCACGGGAAGCGTGACATTGCTGCTACAGCCTGGAAGGAAAGCGCACGTGCATGCCCCCACTCGAGACGAGGCCTGACTCCCCTGGGGAGACTCCAGAAGTACCCAAAGATCCATGTCAGCCCCTGAGAGGAATCCTCGGTTCCGGCCCTGACTCCACTCAAGGATTTTGGCCCCGGTATCAACGGGAGAGGAATCCCGAGAGGCCCCCTAGCAACTCGCATGAGGACTGGCCTCTCCTGAGGCCACCAGTGCGGGTCTCTGAGGTCCCCGTCGTATCTCGAGAACACCTGCCGCAACTCGAGAAAATTCAGGAAGTTCTCCCTTCCAGGCGAGATGAGGCCTATTTACGATGAGGCGTCTCGAGACTAATGACACCTAACCTCTGGAACTTCGAACGGGTCTTTCTCACCGTTGCTGCAACTCAAGAAGTTCACCGCCATACCCGTCTCCACTCGAGAGGAAGCACGATGGTCCCGCCCACATCCAGAGGAGCCCCGTTTCCACCTCGTAGCTCGAGATGAGGGATCCTTTCCCTGCTTTCAACGGGAAAGAATTCCCGGCGTTCCCGTCGCATCTCAAGAGGAGGCACTCTCAACAGGAAAGGCGAGAGGAACTCCATGGTCGTACCACCATTCCAAGAGTCCCCCAGATGTCTCAGTCCATTCCAGAGGAATCTCTTTGCCCTGCACTGGCTCATCTTTCACGCCGAGGATCGACTCACACCACGGTGGCACGTGGGACAGCCCTGTAGGAAAGCCTCGAGGGAAAGACTCGAGGGAAAACCACAGATCCTTTGATCCACGCCACGGGAAGCGTGACATTGCTGGTACAGCCTGGAAGGAAAGCGCACGTGCATGCCCCCACTCGAGACGAGTCCTGACTCCCCTGGGGAGACTCCAGAAGAACCCAAAGATCCATGTCAGCCCCTGAGAGGAATCCTCGGTTCCGGCCCTGACTCCACACAAGGTTTTTGGCCCCGGTATCGACGGGAGAGGAATCGCGAGAGGCCCCCTAGCAAGTCGCATGGGGACTGGCCTCTCCTGAGTCCACCAGGGCGGGTCCCTGAGGTCCCCGTCGTAACTCGAGAACACCTGCCGCAACTCGAGAAAATCCAGGAAGTTCTCCCTTCCAGGCGAGATGAGGCCTATTTCCGATGAGGCGTCTGGAGACTAATGACACCTAACCTCTGGAACTTCGAAAGGGTCTTTCACACCCTTGCTGCAACTCAAGAAGTTCACCGCCATACCCGTCTCCACTCGAGAGGAAGCACGATGGTCCCGCCCACATCCAGAGGAGCCCCGTTTCCCCCTCGTAGCTCGAGATGAGGGATCCTTTCCCTGCTTTCAACGGGAAAGAATTCCCGGCGTTCCCGTCGCATCTCAAGAGGAGGCACTCTCAACAGGAAAGGCGAGAGGAACTCCATGGTCGTACCACCATTCCAAGAGTCCCCCAGATGTCTCAGTCCATTCCAGAGGAATCTCTTTGCCCTGCACTGGCTCATCTTTCACGCCGAGGATCGACTCACACCACGGTGGCACGTGGGACAGCCCTGTGGGAAAGCCTCGAGGGAAAGCCTCGAGGGAAAACCACAGATCCTTTGATCCACCCCACGGGAAGCGTGACATTGCTTCTACAGGCTTGAACGAAAGCGCACGTGCATGCCCCCACTCGAGACGAGGCCTGACTCCCCTGGGGAGACTCCAGAAGTACCCAAAGATCCATGTCAGCCCCTGAGAGGAATCCTCGGTTCCGGCCCTGACTCCACACAAGGATTTTGGCCCCGATATCGACGGGAGAGGAATCCCTAGCGCCCCCCTAGCAACTCGCATGAGGACTGGCCTCTCCTGAGGCCACCAGGGCGGGTCCCTGAGGTCCCCGTCGTAACTCGAGAACACCTGCCGCAACTCGAGAAAATCCAGGAAGTTCTCCCTTCCAGGCGAGATGAGGCCTATTTCCGATGAGGCGTCTGGAGACTAATGACACCTAACCTCTGGAACTTCGAAAGGGTCTTTCACACCCTTGCTGCAACTCAAGAAGTTCACCGCCATACCCGTCTCCACTCGAGAGGAAGCACGATGGTCCCGCCCACATCCAGAGGATCCCCGTGTCCCCCTCGTAGCTCGAGATGAGGGATCCTTTCCCTGCTTTCAACGGGAAAGAATTCCCGGCGTTCCCGTCGCATCTCAAGAGGAGGCACTCTCAACAGGAAAGGCGAGAGGAACTCCATGGTCGAACCACCATTCCAAGAGTCCCCCAGATGTCTCAGTCCATTCCAGAGGAATCTCTTTGCCCTGCACTGGCTCATCTTTCACGCCGAGGATCGACTCACACCACGGTGGCACGTGGGACAGCCCTGTGGGAAAGCCTCGAGGGAAAGCCTCGCGGGAAAACCACAGATCCTTTGATCCACGCCACGGGAAGCGTGACATTGCTGCTACAGCCTCGAAGAAAAGCGCACGTGCATACCCCCACTCGAGACGAGGCCTGACTCCCCTGGGGAGACTCCAGAAGGACCCAAAGATCCATGTCAGCCCCTGAGAGGAATCCTCGGTTCCGGCCCTGACTCCACACAAGGTTTTTAGCCCCGGTATCGACGGGAGAGGAATCCCGAGCGGCCCCCTAGCAACTCGCATGAGGACTGGCCTCTCCTGAGGCCACCAGGGCGGGTCCCTGAGGTCCCCGTCGTAACTCGAGAACACCTGCCGCAACTCGAGAAAATCCAGGAAGTTCTCCCTTCCAGGCGAGATGAGGCCTATTTCCGATGAGGCGTCTGGAGACTAATGACACCTAACCTCTGGAACTTCGAAAGGGTCTTTCACACCCTTGCTGCAACTCAAGAAGTTCACCGCCATACCCGTCTCCACTCGACAGGAAGCACGATGGTCCCGCCCACATCCAGAGGAGCCCCGTTTCCCCCTCGTAGCTCGAGATGAGGGATCCTTTCCCTGCTTTCAACGGGAAAGAATTCCCGGCGTTCCCGTCGCATCTCAAGAGGAGGCACTCTCAACAGGAAAGGCGAGAGGAACTCCATGGTCGTACCACCATTCCAAGAGTCCCCCAGATGTCTCAGTCCATTCCAGAGGAACCTCTTTGCCCTGCACTGGCTCATCTTTCACGCCGAGGATCGACTCACACCACGGTGGCACGTGGGACCGCCCTTTGGGAAAGCCTCGAGGGAAAGCCTCGAGGGAAAACCACAGATCCTTTGATCCACGCCACGGGAAGCGTGACATTGCTGCTACAGCCTGGAAGGAAAGCGCAAGTGCATGCCCCCACTCGAGACGAGGCCTGACTCCCCTGGGGAGACTCCAGAAGTACCCAAAGATCCATGTCAGCCCCTGAGAGGAATCCTCGGTTCCGGCCCTGACTCAACACAAGGTTTTTGGCCCCGGTATCGACGGGAGAGGAATCCCGAGAGGCCCCCTAGCAAGTCTCATGGGGACTGGCCTCTCCTGAGGCCACCAGGGCGGGTCCCTGAGGTCCCCGTCGTAACTCGAGAACACCTGCCGCAACTCGAGAAAATCCAGGAAGTTCTCCCTTCCAGGCGAGATGAGGCCTATTTCCGATGAGGCGTCTGGAGACTAATGACACCTAACCTCTGGAACTTCGAAAGGGTCTTTCACACCCTTGCTGCAACTCAAGAAGTTCACCGCCATACCCGTCTCCACTCGAGAGGAAGCACGATGGTCCCGCCCACATCCAGAGGAGCCCCGTTTCCCCCTCGTAGCTGGAGATGAGGGATCCTTTCCCTGCTTTCAACGGGAAAGAATTCCCGGCGTTCCCGTCGCATCTCAAGAGGAGGCACTCTCAACAGGAAAGGCGAGAGGAACTCCATGGTCGTACCACCATTCCAAGAGTCCCCCAGATGTCTCAGTCCATTCCAGAGGAACCTCTTTGCCCTGCACTGGCTCATCTTTCACGCCGAGGATCGACTCACACCACGGTGGCACGTGGGACAGCCCTGTGGGTAAGCCTCGAGGGAAAGCCTCGAGGGAAAACCACAGATTCTTTGATCCACGCCACAGGAAGCGTGACATTGCTGCTACAGCCTGGAAGGAAAGCACTCGTGCATGCCCACACTCGAGACGAGGCCTGACTCCCCTGGGGAGACTCCAGAAGTACCCAAAGATCCATGTCAGCCCCTGAGAGGAATCCTCGGTTCCGGCCCTGACTCCACACAAGGTTTTTGGCCCCGGTATCGACGGGAGAGGAATCCCGAGAGGCCCCCTAGCAAGTCGCATGGGGACTGGCCTCTCCTGAGGCCACCAGGGCGGGTCCCTGAGGTCCCCGTCGTAACTCGAGAACACCTGCCGCAACTCGAGAAAATCCAGGAAGTTCTCCCTTCCAGGCGAGATGAGGCCTATTTCCGATTAGGCTTCTGGAGACTAATGACACCTAACCTCTGGAACTTCGAAAGGGTCTTTCACACCCTTGCTGCAACTCAAGAAGTTCACCGCCATACCCGTCTCCACTCGAGAGGAAGCACGATGGTCCCGCCCACATCCAGAGGAGCCCCGTTTCCCCCTCGTAGCTGGAGATGAGGGATCCTTTCCCTGCTTTCAACGGGAAAGAATTCCCGGCGCTCCCGTCGCATCTCAAGAGGAGGCACTCTCAACAGGAAAGGCGAGAGGAACTCCATGGTCGTACCACCATTCCAAGAGTCCCCCAGATGTCTCAGTCCATTCCAGAGGAACCTCTTTGCCCTGCACTGGCTCATCTTTCACGCCGAGGATCGACTCACACCACGGTGGCACGTGGGACAGCCCTGTGGGAAAGCCTCGAGGGAAAACCACAGATCCTTTGATCCACGCCACGGGAAGCGTGACATTGCTGCTACAGCCTGGAAGGAAAGCGCACGTGCATGCCCCCACTCCAGACGAGGCCTGACTCCCCTGGGGAGACTCCAGAAGTACCCAAAGATCCATGTCAGCCCCTGAGAGGAATCCTCGGTTCCGGCCCTGACTCCACTCAAGGATTTTGGCCCCGGTATCAACGGGAGAGGAATCCCGAGAGGCCCCCTAGCAACTCGCATGAGGACTGGCCTCTCCTGAGGCCACCAGTGCGGGTCTCTGAGGTCCCCGTCGTATCTCGAGAACACCTGCCCCAACTCGAGAAAATTCAGGAAGTTCTCCCTTCCAGGCGAGATGAGGCCTATTTACGATGAGGCGTCTCGAGACTAATGACACCTAACCTCTGGAACTTCGAACGGGTCTTTCTCACCGTTGCTGCAACTCAAGAAGATCACCGCCATACCCGTCTCCACTCGAGAGGAAGCACGATGGTCCCGCCCACATCCAGAGGAGCCCCGTTTCCACCTCGTAGCTCGAGATGAGGGATCCTTTCCCTGCTTTCAACGGGAAAGAATTCCCGGCGTTCCCGTCGCATCTCAAGAGGAGGCACTCTCAACAGGAAAGGCGAGAGGAACTCCATGGTCGTACCACCATTCCAAGAGTCCCCCAGATGTCTCAGTCCATTCCAGAGGAATCTCTTTGCCCTGCACTGGCTCATCTTTCACGCCGAGGATCGACTCACACCACGGTGGCACGTGGGACAGCCCTGTAGGAAAGCCTCGAGGGAAAGCCTCGAGGGAAAACCACAGATCCTTTGATCCACGCCACGGGAAGCGTGACATTGCTGGTACAGCCTGGAAGGAAAGCGCACGTGCATGCCCCCACTCGAGACGAGGCCTGACTCCCCTGGGGAGACTCCACAAGTACCCAAAGATCCATGTCAGCCCCTGAGAGGAATCCTCGGTTCCGGCCCTGACTCCACACAAGGTTTTTGGCCCCGGTATCGACGGGAGAGGAATCGCGAGAGGCCCCCTACCAAGTCGCATGGGGACTGGCCTCTCCTGAGTCCACCAGGGCGGGTCCCTGAGGTCCCCGTCGTAACTCGAGAACACCTGCCGCAACTCGAGAAAATCCAGGAAGTTCTCCCTTCCAGGCGAGATGAGGCCTATTTCCGATGAGGCGTCTGGAGACTAATGACACCTAACCTCTGGAACTTCGAAAGGGTCTTTCACACCCTTGCTGCAACTCAAGAAGTTCACCGCCATACCCGTCTCCACTCGAGAGGAAGCACGATGGTCCCGCCCACATCCAGAGGAGCCCCGTTTCCCCCTCGTAGCTCGAGATGAGGGATCCTTTCCCTGCTTTCAATGGGAAAGAATTCCCGGCGTTCCCGTCGCATCTCAAGAGGAGGCACTCTCAACAGGAAAGGCGAGAGGAACTCCATGGTCGTACCACCATTCCAAGAGTCCCCCAGATGTCTCAGTCCATTCCAGAGGAACCTCTTTGCCCTGCACTGGCTCATCTTTCACGCCGAGGATCGACTCACACCACGGTGGCACGTGGGACAGCCCTGTGGGTAAGCCTCGAGGGAAAGCCTCGAGGGAAAACCACAGATTCTTTGATCCACGCCACGGGAAGCGTGACATTGCTGCTACAGCCTGGAAGGAAAGCACACGTGCATGCCCACACTCGAGACGAGGCCTGACTCCCCTGGGGAGACTCCAGAAGTACCCAAAGATCCATGTCAGCCCCTGAGAGGAATCCTCGGTTCCGGCCCTGACTCCACACAAGGTTTTTGGCCCCGGTATCGACGGGAGAGGAATCCCGAGAGGCCCCCTAGCAAGTCGCATGGGGACTGGCCTCTCCTGAGGCCACCAGGGCGGGTCCCTGAGGTCCCCGTCGTAACTCGAGAACACCTGCCGCAACTCGAGAAAATCCAGGAAGTTCTCCCTTCCAGGCGAGATGAGGCCTATTTCCGATTAGGCTTCTGGAGACTAATGACACCTAACCTCTGGAACTTCGAAAGGGTCTTTCACACCCTTGCTGCAACTCAAGAAGTTCACCGCCATACCCGTCTCCACTCGAGAGGAAGCACGATGGTCCCGCCCACATCCAGAGGAGCCCCGTTTCCCCCTCGTAGCTGGAGATGAGGGATCCTTTCCCTGCTTTCAACGGGAAAGAATTCCCGGCGCTCCCGTCGCATCTCAAGAGGAGGCACTCTCAACAGGAAAGGCGAGAGGAACTCCATGGTCGTACCACCATTCCAAGAGTCCCCCAGATGTCTCAGTCCATTCCAGAGGAACCTCTTTGCCCTGCACTGGCTCATCTTTCACGCCGAGGATCGACTCACACCACGGTGGCACGTGGGACAGCCCTGTGGGAAAGCCTCGAGGGAAAACCACAGATCCTTTGATCCACGCCACGGGAAGCGTGACATTGCTGCTACAGCCTGGAAGGAAAGCGCACGTGCATGCCCCCACTCGAGACGAGGCCTGACTCCCCTGGGGAGACTCCAGAAGTACCCAAAGATCCATGTCAGCCCCTGAGAGGAATCCTCGGTTCCGGCCCTGACTCCACTCAAGGATTTTGGCCCCGGTATCAACGGGAGAGGAATCCCGAGAGGCCCCCTAGCAACTCGTATGAGGACTGGCCTCTCCTGAGGCCACCAGTGCGGGTCTCTGAGGTCCCCGTCGTATCTCGAGAACACCTGCCGAAACTCGAGAAAATTCAGGAAGTTCTCCCTTCCAGGCGAGATGAGGCCTATTTACGATGAGGCGTCTCGAGACTAATGACACCTAACCTCTGGAACTTCGAACGGGTCTTTCTCACCGTTGCTGCAACTCAAGAAGTTCACCGCCATACCCGTCTCCACTCGAGAGGAAGCACGATGGTCCCGCCCACATCCAGAGGAGCCCCGTTTCCACCTCGTAGCTCGAGATGAGGGATCCTTTCCCTGCTTTCAACGGGAAAGAATTCCCGGCGTTCCCGTCGCATCTCAAGAGGAGGCACTCTCAACAGGAAAGGCGAGAGGAACTCCATGGTCGTACCACCATTCCAAGAGTCCCCCAGATGTCTCAGTCCATTCCAGAGGAATCTCTTTGCCCTGCACTGGCTCATCTTTCACGCCGAGGATCGACTCACACCACGGTGGCACGTGGGACAGCCCTGTAGGAAAGCCTCGAGGGAAAGCCTCGAGGGAAAACCACAGATCCTTTGATCCACGCCACGGGAAGCGTGACATTGCTGGTACAGCCTGGAAGGAAAGCGCACGTGCATGCCCCCACTCGAGACGAGGCCTGACTCCCCTGGGGAGACTCCAGAAGAACCCAAAGATCCATGTCAGCCCCTGAGAGGAATCCTCGGTTCCGGCCCTGACTCCACACAAGGTTTTTGGCCCCGGTATCGACGGGAGAGGAATCGCGAGAGGCCCCCTAGCAAGTCGCATGGGGACTGGCCTCTCCTGAGTCCACCAGGGCGGGTCCCTGAGGTCCCCGTCGTAACTCGAGAACACCTGCCGCAACTCGAGAAAATCCAGGAAGTTCTCCCTTCCAGGCGAGATGAGGCCTATTTCCGATGAGGCGTCTGGAGACTAATGACACCTAACCTCTGGAACTTCGAAAGGGTCTTTCACACCCTTGCTGCAACTCAAGAAGTTCACCGCCATACCCGTCTCCACTCGAGAGGAAGCACGATGGTCCCGCCCACATCCAGAGGAGCCCCGTTTCCCCCTCGTAGCTCGAGATGAGGGATCCTTTCCCTGCTTTCAACAGGAAAGAATTCCTGGCGTTCCGGTCACATCTCAAGAGGAGGCACTCTCAACAGGAAAGGCGAGAGAAACTCCATGGTCGTACCACCATTCCAAGAGTCCCCCAGATGTCTCAGTCCATTCCAGAGGAACCTCTTTGCCCTGCACTGGCTCATCTTTCACGCCGAGGATCGACTCACACCATGGTGGCACCTGGGACAGCCCTGTGGGAAAGCCTCGAGGGAAAGCCTCGAGGGAAAACCACAGATCCTTTGATCCACGCGACGGGAAGCGTGACATTGCTACTACAGCCTGGAAGGAAAGCGCACGTGCATGCCCCCACTCGAGACGAGGCCTGACTCCCCTGGGGATACTCCAGAAGTACCCAAAGATCCATGTCAGCCCCTGAGAGGAATCCTCGGTTCCGGCCCTGATTCCACACAAGGTTTTTGGCCCCGGTATCGACGGGAGAGGAATCCCGAGAGGCCCCCTAGCAACTAGCATGGGGACTGGCCTCTTCTGAGGCCACCAGGGCGGGTCCCTGAGGTCCCCGTCGTAACTCGAGAACACCAGCCGCAACTCGAGAAAATCCAGGAAGTTCTCCCTTCCAGGCGAGATGAGGCCTATTTCCGATGAGGCCTCTGGAGACTAATGACACCTAACCTCTGGAACTTCGAAAGGGTCTTTCACACCCTTGCTGCAACTCAAGAAGTTCACCGCCATACCCGTCTCCACTCGAGAGGAAGCACGATGGTCCCGCCCACATCCAGAGGAGCCCCGTTTCCCCCTCGGAGCTCGAGATGAGGGATCCTTTCCCTGCTTTCAACGGGATAGAATTCCCGGCGTTCCCGTCGCATCTCAAGAGGAGGCACTCTCAACAGGAAAGGCGAGAGGAACTCCATGGTCCTACCACCATTCCAAGAGTCCCCCAGATGTCTCAGTCCATTCCAGAGGAACCTCTTTGCCCTGCACTGGCTCATCTTTCACGCCGAGGATCGACTCACACCACGGTGGCACGTGGGACATCCCTGTGGGAAAGCCTCGAGGGAAAGCCTCGAGGGAAAACCACAGATCCTTTGATCCACGCCACGGGAAGCGTGACATTGCTGCTACAGCCTGGAAGGAAAGCGCACGTGCATGCCCCCACTCGAGACGAGGCCTGACTCCCCTGGGGAGACTACAGAACTACCCAAAGATCCGTGTCAGCCCCTGAGAGGAATCCTCGGTTCCGGCCCTGACTCCACACAAGGTTTTTGGCCCCAGTATCGACGGGAGAGGAATCCCGAGAGGCCCCCTTGCAACTCGCATGGGGACTGGCCTCTCCTGAGGCCACCAGGGCGGGTCCCTGAGGTCCCCGTCGTAACTCGAGAACACCTGCCGCAACTCGAGAAAATCCAGGAAGTTCTCCCTTCCAGGCGAGATGAGGCCTATTTCCGATGAGGCGTCTGGAGACTAATGACACCTAACCTCTGGAACATCGAAAGGGTCTTTCACACCCTTGCTGCAACTCAAGAAGTTCACCGCCATACCCGTATCCACTCGAGAGGAAGCACGATGGTCCCGCCCACATCCAGAGGAGCCCCGTTTCCCCCTCGTAGCTCGAGATGAGGGATCCTTTCCCTGCTTTCAACGGGAAAGAATTCCCGGCGTTCCCGTCGCATCTCAAGTGGAGGCACTCTCAACAGGAAAGGCGAGAGGAACTCCATGGTCGTACCACCATTCCAAGAGTCCCCCAGATGTCTCAGTCCATTCCAGAGGAACCTCTTTGCCCTGCACTGGCTCATCTTTCACGCCGAGGATCGACTCACACCACGGTGGCACGTGGGACAGCCCTTGGGAAAGCCTCGAGGGAAAGCCTCGAGGGAAAACCACAGATCCTTTGATCCACGCGACGGGAAGCGTGACATTGCTGTTACAGCCTGGAAGGAAAGCGCACGTGCATGCCCCCACACGAGACGAGGCCTGACACCGCTTGGGAGACTCCAGAAGTACCCAAAAATCCATGTCAGCCCCTGAGAGGTATCCTTGGTTCCGGCCCTGACTCCACACAAGTTTTTTGGCCCCGGTATCGACGGGAGAGGAATCCCGAGAGGCCCCCTAGCAAGTCTCATGGGGACTGGCCTCTACTGAGGCCACCAGGGCGGGTCCCTGAGGTCCCCGTCGTAACTCGAGAACACCTGCCGCAACTCGAGAAAATCCAGGAAGTTCTCCCTTCCAGGCGAGATGAGGCCTATTTCCGATGAGGCGTCTGGAGACTAATGACACCTAACCTCTGGAACTTTGAAAGGGTCTTTCACACCCTTGCTGCAACTCAAGAAGTTCACCGCCATACCCGTCTCCACTCGAGAGGAAGCACGATGGTCACGCCCACATCCAGAGGGGCCCCGTTTCCCCCTCGTAGCTCGAGATGAGGGATCCTTTCCCTGCTTTCAACGGGAAAGAATTCCCGGCGTTCCCGACGCATCTCAAGAGGAGGCACTCTCAACAGGAAAGGCGAGAGGAAATCTATGGTCGTACCACCATTCCAAGAGTCCCCCAGATGTCTCAGTCCATTAAAGAGGAACCTCTTTGCCCTGCACTGGCTCATCTTTCACGCCGAGGATCGACTCACACCACGATGGCACGCGGGACAGCCCTGTGGGAAAGCCTCGAGGGAAAACCACAGATCCTTTGATCCACGCGACGGGAAGCGTGACATTGCTGTTACAGCCTGGAAGGAAAGCGCACGTGCATGCCCCCACTCGAGACGAGGCCTGACTCCCCTGGGGAGACTCCAGAAGTACCCAAAGATCCATGTCAGCCCCTGAGAGGAATCCTTTGTTCCGGCCCTGACTCCACACAAGGTTTTTGGCCCCGGTATCGACGGGAGAGGAATCTCGAGAGGCCCCCTAGCAACTCGCATGGGGACTGGCCGTTCCTGAGGCCACCAGGGCGGGTCCCTGAAGTCCCTGTCGTAACTCGAGAACACCTGCCGCAACTCGAGAAAATCCAGGAAGTTCTCCCTTCCAGGTGAGATGAGGCCTATTTCCGATGAGGCGCATGGAGACTAATGACACCTAACCTCTGGAACTTCGAAAGGGACTTTCACACCCTTGCTGCAACTCAAGGAGTTCACCGCCATACCCGTCTCCACTCGAGACGAAGCACGATGGTCCCGCCCACATCCAGAGGAGCCCCGTTTCCCCCTCGTAGCTCGAGATGAGGGATCCTTTCCCTGCTTTCAACGGGAAAGAATTCCCGGCGTTCCCGTCGCATCTCAAGAGGAGGCACTCTCAACAGGAAAGGCGAGAGGAAATCCATGTTCATACCACCATTTCAAAGGTCCCCCAGATATATCAGTCCATTCCAGAGGAACCTCTTTGCCTTCACGGGCTCATCTTTCACGCCGAGGATCGACTCACACCACGGTGGCACGTGGGACAGCCCTGTGGGAAAGCCTCGAGGGAAAGCCTCGAGGGAAAACCACAGATCCTTTGATCCACGCGACGGGAAGCGTGACATTGCTGTTACAGCCTGGAAGGAAAGCGCACGTGCATGCCCCCACACGAGACGAGACCTGACACCGCTTGGGAGACTCCAGAAGTACCCAAAGATCCATGTCAGCCCCTGAGAGGAATCCTCGGTTCCGGCCCTGACTCCACTCAAGGTTTTTGGCCCCGGTATCGACGGGAGAGGAATCCTGAGAGGCCCCCTAGCAAGTCTCATGGGGACTGGCCTCTCCTGAGGCCACCAGGGCGGGTCCCTGAGGTCCCCGTCGTAACTCGAGAACACCTGCCGCAACTCGAGAAAATCCAGGAAGTTTTCCCTTCCAGGCGAGATGAGGCCTATTTCCGATGAGGCGTCTGGAGACTAATGACACCTAACCTCTGGAACTTCGAAAGGGTTTTTCACACCCTTGCTGCAACTCAAGAAGTTCACCGCCATACCCGTCTCCACTCGAGAGGAAGCACGATAGTCCCGCCCACATCCAGAGGAGCCCCGTTTCCCCCTCGCAGCTCGAGATGAGGGATTCTTTCCCTGCTTTCAACGGGAAAGAATTCCGGGCGTTCCCGTCGCATCTCAAGAGGAGGCACTCTCAACAGGAAAGGCGAGAGGAACTCCATGGTCGTACCACCATTCCAAGAGTCCCCCAGATGTCTCAGTCCATTCCAGAGGAACCTCTTTGCCCTGCACTGGCTCATCTTTCACGCCGAGGATCGACTCACACCACGTTGGCACGTGGGACAGCCCTGTGGGATAGCCTCGAGGGAAAACCACAGATCCTTTGATCCACGCGACGGGAAGCGTGACATTGCTGCTACAGCCTGGAAGGAAAGCGCACGTGCATGCCCCCACTCGAGACGAGGCCTGACTCCCCTGGTGAGACTCCAGAAATACCCAAAGATCCATGTCAGCCCCTGAGAGGAATCCTCGGTTCCGGCCCTGACTCCACACAAGGATTTTGGCCCCGGTATCGACGGGAGAGGAATCCCGAGAGGCCCCCTAGCAACTTGCATGGGGACTGGCCGTTCCTGAGGCCACCAGGGCCGGTCGCGGAGGTCCCCGTCCTAACTCGAGAACACATGCCGCAACTCGAGAAAATCCAGGAAGTTCTCCCTTCCATGCAAGATGAGGCCTATTTCCGACGAGGTGTCTGGAGACTAATGACACCTAACCTCTGGAACTTTGAAAGGGTCTTTCACACCCTTGCTGCAACTCAAGAAGTTCACCGCCAAACCCGTCTCCACTCGAGCGGAAGCACGATGGTCCCGCCCACATCCAGAGGAGCCCCGTTTCCCCCTCGTAGCTCGATATGAGGGATCCTTTCCCTGCTTTCAACGGTAAAGAATTCCCGGCGTTCCCGTCGCATCTCAAGAGGAGGCACTCTCAACAGGAAAGGCGAGAGGAACTCCATGGTCGTACCACCATTCCAAGAGTCCCCCAGATGTCTCAGTCCATTCCAGAGGAACCTCTTTGCCCTGCACTGGCTCATCTTTCACGCCGAGGATCGACTCACAGCACGATGGCACGCGGGACAGCCCTGTGGGAAAGCCTCGAGGGAAAGCCTCGAGGGAAAACCACAGATCCGTTGATCCACGCGACGGGAAGCGTGACATTGCTGTTACAGCCTGGAAGGAAAGCGCACGCGCATGCCCCCACTCGAGACGAGGCCTGACTCCCCTGGGGAGACTCCAGAAGTACCCAAAGATCCATGTCAGCCCCTGAGAGGAATCCTCGGTTCCGGCCCTGACTCCACACAAGGTTTTTGGCCCCGGTATCGACGGGAGAGGAATCCCGAGAGGCCCCCTAGCAACTCGCATGGGGACTGGCCTCTCCTGAGGCCACCAGGGCGGGTCCCTGATGTCACCGCCGTAACTCGAGAACTCCTGCCGCAACTCGAGAAAATCCAGGAATTTCTCTCTTCCAGGCGAGATGAGGCCTATTTCCGATGAGCCGTCTGGAGACTAATGACACCTTACCTCTGGAACTTCGAAAGGGTCTTTCACACCCTTGCTGCAACTCAAGAAGTTCACCGCCATACCCGTGTCCACTCGAGAGGAAGCACGATGGTCCCGCCCACATCAAGAGGAGCCCCGTTTCTCCCTCGTAGCTCGAGATGAGGGATCCTTTCCCTGCTTTCAACGGGAAAGAATTCCCGGCGTTCCCGTCGCATCTCAACAGGAGGCATTCTCAACAGGAAAGGCCAGAGGAACTCCATGGTCGTACCACCATTCCAAGAGTCCCCCAGATGTCTCAGTCCATTCCAGAGGAACCTCTTTGCCCTGCACTGGCTCATCTTTCACGCTGAAGATCGACTCACACCACGGTGGCACGTGGGACAGCCCTGTGGGAAAGCCTCGAGGGAAAGCCTCAAGGGAAAACCACAGATCCTTTGATCCACGCCACGGGAAGCGTGACATTGCTGCTACAGCCTAGAAGGAAAGTGCACGTGCATCCCCCCACTCGAGACGAGGCCTGACTCCCCTGGGGAGACTCCACAAGTACCCAAAGATCCATGTCAGCCCCTGAGAGGAATCCTCGGTTCCGGCCCTGACTCCACACAAGGTTTTTGGCCCCGGTAACGACAGGAGAGGAATCCCGAGAGGCCCCCTAGCAACTCGCATGGGGACTGGCCGTTCCTGAGGCCACCAGGGCGGGTCCCTGAGGTCCCCGTCGTAACTCGAGAACACCTGCCGCAACTCGAGAAAATCCAGGATGTTCTCCCTTCCAGGCGAGATGAGGCCTATTTCCGATGAGGCGCCTGGAGACTAATGACACCTAACCTCTGGAACTTCGAAAGGGTCTTTCACACCCTTGCTGCAACTCAAGAAGTTCACCGCCATACCCGTCTCCACTCGAGAGGAAGCACGATGGTCCCGCCCACATCCAGAGGATCCCCGTTTCCCCCTCGTAGCTCGAGATGAGGGATCCTTTCCCTGCTTTCAACGGGAAAGAATTCCCGGCGTTCCCGTCGCATCTCAAGAGGAGGCACTCTCAACAGGAAAGGCGAGAGGAACTCTATGGTCGTACCACCATTCCAAGAGTCCCCCAGATGTCTCAGTCCATTCCAGAGGAACCTCTTTGCCCTGCACTGGCTCATCTTTCACGCCGAGGATCGACTCACACCACGATGGCACGCGGGACAGCCCTGTGGGAAAGCCTCGAGGGAAAACCACAGATCCTTTGATCCACGCGACGGGAAGCGTGACATTGCTGTTACAGCCTGGAAGTAAAGCGCACGTGCATGCCCCCACTCGAGACGAGGCCTGACTCCCCTGGGGAGACTCCAGAAGTACCCAAAGATCCATGTCAGCCCCTGAGAGGAATCCTCGGTTCCGGCCCTGACTCCACACAAGGTTTTTGGCCCCGGTATCGACGGGAGAGGAATCCCGAGAGGCCCCCTAGCAAGTCGCATGGGGACTGGCCTCTCCTGAGGCCACCAGGGCGGGTCCCTGATGTCACCGCCATAACTCGAGAACACCTGCCGCAACTCGAGAAAATCCAGGAATTTCTCTCTTCCAGGCGAGATGAGGCCTATTTCCGATGAGGCGTCTGGAGACTAATGACACTTAACCTCTGGAACTTCGAAAGGGTCTTTCACACCCTTGCTGCAACTCAAGAAGTTCACCGCCATACCCGTTTCCACTCGAGAGGAAGCACGATGGTCCCGCCCACATCCAGAGGAGCCCCGTTTCCCCCTCGTAACTCGAGATGAGGGATCCTTTCACTGCTTTCAACGGGAAAGAATTCCCGGCGTTCCCGTCGCATCTCAACAGGAGGCATTCTCAACAGGAAAGGCCAGAGGAACTCCATGGTCGTACCACCATTCCAAGAGTCCCCCAGATGTCTCAGTCCATTCCAGAGGAACCTCTTTGCCCTGCACTGGCTCATCTTTCACGCCGAAGATCGACTCACACCACGGTGGCACGTGGGACAGCCCTGTTGGAAAGCCTCGAGGGAAAGCCTCGAGGGAAAACCACAGATCCTTTGATCCACGCCACGGGAAGCGTGACATTGCTGCTACAGCCTGGAAGGAAAGCGCACGTGCATGCCCCCACTCGAGACGAGGCCTGACTCCCCTGGGGAGACTCCAGAAGTACCCAAAGATCCATGTCAGCCCCTGAGAGGAATTCTCGGTTCCGGCCCTGACTCCACACAAGCATTTTGGCCCCGGTATCGACGGGAGAGGAATTCCAAGAGGACCCTAGCAACTCTCATGGGGACTGGCCTCTCCTGAGGCCACCAGGGCGGGTCCCTGAGGTCCCCGTCGTAACTCGAGAACACCTGCCGCAACTCGAGAAAATCCAGGAAGTTCTCCCTTCCAGGCGAGATGAGGCCTATTTCCGATGAGGCCTCTGGAGACTAATGACACCAAAACCTCTGGAACTTCGAAAGGGTCTTTCACACCCTTGCTGCAACTCAAGAAGTTCACCGCCATACCCGTCTCCACTCGAGAGGAAGCACGATGGTCCCGCCCACATCCAGAGGAGCCCCGTATCCCCCTCGTAGCTCGAGATGAGGGATCCTTTCCCTGCTTTCAACGGGAAAGTATTCCCGGCGTTCCCGTCGCATCTCAAGAGGAGGCACTCTCAACAGGAAAGGCGAGAAGAACTCCATGGTCGTACCACCATTCCAAGAGTCCCCCAGATGTCTCAGTCCATTCCAGAGGAACCTCTTTGCCCTGCACTGGCTCATCTTTCACGCCGAGGATCGACTCACACCACGGTGGCACGTGGGACAGCCCTGTGGGAACGCCTCGAGGGAAAGCCTCGAGGGAAAACCACAGATCCTTTGATCCACGCGACGGGAAGCGTGACATTGCTGCTACAGCCTGGAAGGAAAGCGCACGTGCATGCCCCCACTCGAGACGAGGCCTGACTCCCCTGGGGAGACTCCAGAAGTACCCAAAGATCCATGTCAGCCCCTGAGAGGAATCCTCGGTTCCGGCCCTGACTCCACACAAGCTTTTTGGCCCCGGTATCGACGGGAGAGGAATCCCGAGAGGCCCCCTAGCAACTCGCATGGGGACGGGCCTCTCCTGAGGCCACCAGGGCGGGTCCCTGAGGTCCCCGTCGTAACTCGAGAACACCTGCCGCAACTCGAGAAAATCCAGGAAGTTCTCCCTTCCAGGCGAGATGAGGCCTATTTCCGATGAGGCGTCTGGAGACTAATGACACCTAACCTCTGGAACTTCGAAAGGGTCTTTCACACCCTTGCTGCAACTCAAGAAGTTCACCGCCATACCCGTCTCCACTCGAGAGGAAGCACGATGGTCCCGCCCACATCCAGAGGAGCCCCGTTTCCCCCTCGTAGCTCGAGATGAGGGATCCTTTCCCTGCTTTCAACGGGAAAGAATTCCCGGCGTTCCCGTCGCATCTCAAGAGGAGGCACTCTCAACAGGAAAGGCGAGAGGAACTCCATGGTCGTACCACCATTCCAAGAGTCCCCCAGATGTCTCAGTCCATTCCAGAGGAACCTCTTTGCCATGCACTGGCTCATCTTTCACGCCGAGGATCGACTCACACCACGGTGGCACGTGGGACAGCCCTGTGGGAAAGCCTCGAGGGAAAGCCTCGAGGGAAAACCACAGATCATTTGATCCAAGCGACGGGAAGCGTGACATTGCTGCTAAAGCCTGGAAGGAAAGCGCACGCGCATGCCCCCACTCGAGACGAGGCCTGACTCCCCTGGGGAGACTCCAGAAGTACCCAAAGATCCATGTCAGCCCCTGAGAGGAATCCTCGGTTCCGGCCCTGACTCCACACAAGGTTTTTGGCCCCGGTATCGACGGGAGAGGAATCCCGAGAGGCCCCCTAACAACTCGCATGGGGACTGGCCTCTCCTGAGGCCACCAGGGCGGGTCCCTGAGGTCCCCGTCGTAACTCGAGAACACCTGCCGCAACTCGAGAAAATCCAGGAAGTTCTCCCTTCCAGGCGAGATGAGGCCTATTTCCGATGAGGCGTCTGGAGACTAATGACACCTAACCTCTGGAACTTCGAAAGGGACTTTCACACCCTTGCTGCAGCTCAAGAAGTTCACCGCCATACCCGTCTCCACTCGAGAGGAAGCACGATGGTCCCGCCCACATCCAGAGGAGCCCCGTTTCCCCCTCGGAGCTCGAGATGAGGGATCCTTTCCCTGCTTTCAACGGGAAAGAATTCCCGGCGTTCCCGTCGCATCTCAAGAGGAGGCACTCTCAACAGGAAAGGCGAGAGGAACTCCATGGTCGTACCACCATTCCAAGAGTCCCCCAGATGTCTCAGTCCATTCCAGAGGAACCTCTTTGCCCTGCACTGGCTCATTTTTCACGCCGAGAATCGACTCACACCACGGTGTCACGTGGGACAGCCCTGTGGGAAAGCCTCGAGGGAAAGCCTCGAGGGAAAACCACAGATCCTTTGATCCACGCGACGGGAAGCGTGACATTGCTGCTACAGCCTTTAAGGAAAGGGCACGTGCAGGCCCCCACACGAGACGAGGCCTGTCTCCCCTGGCGAGACTCCAGAAGTACCCAAAGATCCATATCAGTCCCTGAGAGGAATCCTCGGTTCCGGCCCTGACTCCACACAAGGTTTTTGGCCCCGGTATCGACGGGAGAGGAATCCCGAGGGGCCCCCTAGCAACACGCATAGGGACTGGCCTCTCCTGAGGCCAACAGGGCGTGTCCCTGAGGTCCCCGTCGTAACTCGAGAACACCTGCCGCAACTCGAGAAAATCAAGGAAGTTCTTCCTTCCAGGCGAGATGAGGCCTATTTCCGATGAGGCGTCTGGAGAATAATGACACCTAACCTCTGGAACTTCGAAAGGGTCTTTCACACCCTTGCTGCAACTCAAGAAGTTCACCGCCATACCCGTCTCCACTCGAGAGAAAGCACGATGGTCCCGCCCACATCCAGAGGAGCCCCGTTTCCCCCTCGTAGCTCGAGATGAGGGATCCTTTCCCTGCTTTCAACGGGAAAAAATTCCCGGCGTTCCCGTCGCATCTCAAGAGGAGGCACTCTCAACAGGAAAGGCGAGAGGAACTCCATGGTCGTACCACCATTCCAAGAGTCCCCCAGATGTCTCAGTCCATTCCAGAGGAACCTCTTTGCCCTGCACTGGCTCATCTTTCACGCCGAGGATCGACTCACACCACGGTGGCACGTGGGACAGCCCTGTGGGAAAGCCTCGAGGGAAAACCACACATCATTTGATCCACGCGACGGGAAGCGTGACATTGCTGCTACAGCCTGGAAGGAAAGTGCACGTGCATGCCCCCACTCGAGACGAGGCCTGACTCCCCTGGGGAGACTCCAGAAGTACCCAAAGATCCATGTCAGCCCCGGAGAGGAATCCTCGGTTCCGGCCCTGACTCCTCACAAGGTTTTTGGCCCCGGTATCGACGGGAGAGGAATCCCGAGAGGCCCCCTAGCAACTCGCATAGGGACTGGCCTCTCCTGAGGCCACCAGGGCGGGTCCCTGAGGTCCCCGTCGTAACTCGAGAACACCTGCCGCAACTCGAGAAAATCCAGGAAGTTCTCCCTTCCAGGCGAGATGAGGCCTATTTCCGATGAGGCGTCTGGAGACTAATGACACCTTACCTCTGGAACTTCGAAAGGGTCTTTCACAGCCTTGCTGCAACTCAAGAAGTTCACCACCATACCCATCTCCACTAGAGAGGAAGCACGATGGTCCCGCCCACATCCAGAGGAGCCCCGTTTCCCCCTCGTAGCTCGAGATGAGGGATCCTTTCTCTGCCTTCATCGGGAAAGAATTCCCGGCGTTCCCGTCGCATCTCAAGAGGAGGCACTCTCAACAGGAAAGGCGAGAGGAACTCCATGGTCGTACCACCATTCCAAGAGTGCCCCAGATGTCTCAGTCCATTCCAGAGGAACCACTTTGCCCTGCACTGGCTCATCTTTCACGCCGAGGATCGACTCACACCACGGTGGCACGTGGGACAGCCCTGTGGGAAAGCCTCGAGGGAAAACCACAGATCCTTTGATCCACGCGACGGGAAGCGTGACATTGCTGCTACAGCCTGGAAGGAAAGTGCACGTGCATGTCCCCACTCGAGACGAGGCCTGACTCCCCTGGGGAGACTCCAGAAGTACCCAAAGATCCATGTCAGCCCCTGAGAGGAATCCTCGGTTCCGGCCCTGACTCCACACAAGGTTTTTGGCCCCGGTATCGACGGGAGAGGAATCCCGAGAGGCCCCCTAGCAACTCGCATGGGGACTGGCCTCTCCTGAGGCCACCAGGGCGGGTCCCTGAGGTCCCCGTCGTAACTCGAGAACACCTGCCGCAACTCGAGAAAATCCAGGAAGTTCTCCCTTCCAGGCGAGATGAGGCCTATTTCCGATGAGGCGTCTGGAGACTAATGACACCTAACCTCTGGAACTTCGAAAGGGTCTTTCACACCCTTGCTGCAACTCAAGAAGTTCACCGCCATACCCGTCTCCACTCGAGAGGAAGCACGATGGTCCCGCCCACATCCAGAGGAGCCCCGTTTCCCCCTCGTAGCTCAAGATGAGGGATCCTTTCCCTGCTTTCAACGGGAAAGAATTCCCGGCGTTCCCGTCGCATCTCAAGAGTAGGCACTCTCAACAGGAAAGGCGAGAGGAACTCCATGGTCGTACCACCATTCCAAGAGTCCCCCAGATGTCTCAGTCCATTCCAGAGGAAACTCTTTGCCCTGCACTGGCTCATCTTTCACGCCGAGGATCGACTCACACCACGGTGGCACGTGGGACAGCCCTGTGGGAAAGCCTCGAGGGAAAGCATCGAGGGAAAACCACAGATCCTTTGATCCACGTGACAGGAAGCGTGACATTGCTGCTACAGCCTGGAAGTAAAGCGCACGTGCATGCCCCCACTCGAGACGAGGCCTGACTCCCCTGGGGAGACTCCAGAAGTACCCAAAGATCCATGTCAGCCCCTGAGAGGAATCCTCGGTTCCGGCCCTGACTCCACTCAAGGTTTTTGTCCCCGGTATCGACGGGAGAGGAATCCCGAGAGGCCCCGTAGCACCTCGCATGGGGACTGGCCTCTCCTGAGGCCACCAGGGCGGGTGCCTGAGTTCCCCTTCGTAACTTAAGAACACCTGCCGCAACTCGAGAAAATCCAGGAAGTTCTCCCTTCCAGGCGAGATGAGGCCTATTTCCGATGAGGCGTCTGGAGAGTAATGACACCTAACCTCTGGAACTTTGAAAGGGTCTTTCACACCCTTGCTGCAACTCAAGAAGTTCTCCGCCATAACCGTCTCCACTCGAGAGGAAGCACGATGGTCCCGCCCACATCCAGAGGAGCCCCGTTTTCCCCTCGGTGCTCGAGATGAGGGATCCTTTCCCTGCTTTCAACGGGAAAGAATTCCCGGCGTTCCCGTCGCATCTCAAGAGGAGGCACTCTCAACAGGAAAGGCGAGAGGATCTCCATGGTCGTACCACCATTCCAAGAGTCCCCCAGATGTCTCAGTCCATTCCAGAGGAACCTCTTTGCCCTGCACTGGCTCATCTTTCACGCCGAGGATCGACTCACACCACGGAGGCACGTGGGACAGCCCTGTGGGAAAGCCTCGAGGGAAAGCCTCGAGGGAAAACCACACATCATTTGATCCACGCGACGGGAAGCGTGACATTGCTGCTACAGCCTGGAAGGAAAGTGCACGTGCATGCCCCCACTCGAGACGAGGCCTGACTCCCCTGGGGAGACTCCAGAAGTACCCAAAGATCCATGTCAGCCCCTGAGAGGAATCCTCGGTTCCGGCCCTGACTCCTCACAAGGTTTTTGGCCCCGGTATCGACGGGAGAGGAATCCCGAGAGGCCCCCTAGCAACTCGCATAGGGACTGGCCTCTCCTGAGGCCACCAGGGCGGGTCCCTGAGGTCCCCGTCGTAACTCGAGAACACCTGCCGCAACTCGAGAAAATCCAGGAAGTTCTCCCTTCCAGGCGAGATGAGGCCTATTTCCGATGAGGCGTCTGGAGACTAATGACACCTTACCTCTGGAACTTCGAAAGGGTCTTTCACAGCCTTGCTGCAACTCAAGAAGTTCACCACCCTACCCATCTCCACTAGAGAGGAAGCACGATGATCCCGCCCACATCCAGAGGAGCCCCGTTTCCCCCTCGTAGCTCGAGATGAGGGATCCTTTCCCTGCCTTCATCGGGAAAGAATTCCCGGCGTTCCCGTCGCATCTCAAGAGGAGGCACTCTCAACAGGAAAGGCGAGAGGAACTCCATGGTCGTACCACCATTCCAAGAGTCCCCCAGATGTCTCAGTCCATTCCAGAGGAACCTCTTTGCCCTGCACTGGCTCATCTTTCACGCCGAGGATCGACTCACACCACGGTGGCACGTGGGACAGCCCTGTGGGAAAGGCTCGAGGGAAAGCCTCGAGGGAAAACCACAGATCCTTTGATCCACGCGACGGGAAGCGTGACATTGCTGCTACAGCCTGGAAGGAAAGCGCACGTGCATGCCCCCACTCGAGACGAGGCCTGACTCCCCTGGGGAGACTCCAGAAGTACCCAAATATCCATGTCAGCCCCTGAGAGGAATCCTCGGTTCCGGCCCTGACTCCACACAAGGTTTTTGGCCCCGGTATCAACGGGAGAGGAATCCCGAGAGGCCCCCTAGCAACTCGCCTAGGGACTGGCCTTTCCTGAGGCCACCAGGGCGGGTCCCTGAGGTCCCCGTCGTAACTCGAGAACACCTGCTGCAACTCGAGAAAATCCAGGAAGTTCTCCCTTCCAGGCGAGATGAGGCCTATTTCCGATGAGGCCTCTGGAGACTAATGACACCTAACCTCTGGAACTTCGAAAGGGTCTTTCACACCCTTGCTGCAACTCAAGAAGTTCACCGCCATACCCGTCTCCACTCGAGAGGAAGCACGATGGTCCCGCCCACATCCAGAGGAGCCCCGTTTTCCCCTCGGTGCTCGAGATGAGGGATCCTTTCCCTGCTTTCAACGGGAAAGAATTCCCGGCGTTCCCGTCGCATCTCAAGAGGAGGCACTCTCAACAGGAAAGGCGAGAGGATCTCCATGGTCGTACCATCATTCCAAGAGTCCCCCAGATGTCTCAGTCCATTCCAGAGGAACCTCTTTGCCCTGCACTGGCTCATCTTTCACGCCGAGGATCGACTCACACCACGGTGGCACGTGGGACAGCCCTGTGGGAAAGCCTCGAGGGAAAGCCTCGAGGGAAAACCACAGATCATTTGATCCAAGCGACGGGAAGCGTGACATTGCTGCTAAAGCCTGGAAGGAAAGCGCACGCGCATGCCCCCACTCGAGACGAGGCCTGACTCCCCTGGGGAGACTCCAGAAGTACCCAAAGATCCATGTCAGCCCCTGAGAGGAATCCTCGGTTCCGGCCCTGACTCCACACAAGGTTTTTGGCCCCGGTATCGACGGGATAGGAATCCCGAGAGGCCCCCTAACAACTCGCATGGGGACTGGCCTCTCCTGAGGCCACCAGGGCGGGTCCCTGAGGTCCCCGTCGTAACTCGAGAACACCTGCCGCAACTCGAGAAAATCCAGGAAGTTCTCCCTTCCAGGCGAGATGAGGCCTATTTCCGATGAGGCGTCTGGAGACTAATGACACCTAACCTCTGGAACTTCGAAAGGGACTTTCAAACCCTTGCTGCAGCTCAAGAAGTTCACCGCCATACCCGTCTCCACTCGAGAGGAAGCACGATGGTCCCGCCCACATCCAGAGGAGCCCCGTTTCCCCCTCGGAGCTCGAGATGAGGGATCCTTTCCCTGCTTTCAACGGGAAAGAATTCCCGGCGTTCCCGTCGCATCTCAAGAGGAGGCACTCTCAACAGGAAAGGCGAGAGGAACTCCATGGTCGTACCACCATTCCAAGAGTCCCCCAGATGTCTCAGTCCATTCCAGAGGAACCTCTTTGCCCTGCACTGGCTCATTTTTCACGCCGAGAATCGACTCACACCACGGTGTCACGTGGGACAGCCCTGTGGGAAAGCCTCGAGGGAAAGCCTCGAGGGAAAACCACAGATCCTTTGATCCACGCGACGGGAAGCGTGACATTGCTGCTACAGCCTTTAAGGAAAGGGCACGTGCATGCCCCCACACGAGACGAGGCCTGTCTCCCCTGGCGAGACTCCAGAAGTACCCAAAGATCCATATCAGTCCCTGAGAGGAATCCTCGGTTCCGGCCCTGACTCCACACAAGGTTTTTGGCCCCGGTATCGACGGGAGAGGAATCCCGAGGGGCCCCCTAGCAACACGCATAGGGACTGGCCTCTCCTGAGGCCAACAGGGCGGGTCCCTGAGGTCCCCGTCGTAACTCGAGAACACCTGCCGCAACTCGAGAAAATCAAGGAAGTTCTCCCTTCCAGGCGAGATGAGGCCTATTTCCGATGAGGCGTCTGGAGAATAATGACACCTAACCTCTGGAACTTCGAAAGGGTCTTTCACACCCTTGCTGCAACTCAAGAAGTTCACCGCCATACCCGTCTCCACTCGAGAGAAAGCACGATGGTCCCGCCCACATCCAGAGGAGCCCCGTTTCCCCCTCGTAGCTCGAGATGAGGGATCCTTTCCCTGCTTTCAACGGGAAAAAATTCCCGGCGTTCCCGTCGCATCTCAAGAGGAGGCATTCTCAACAGGAAAGGCGAGAGGATCTCCATGGTCGTACCACCATTCCAAGAGTCCCCCAGATGTCTCAGTCCATTCCAGAGGAACCTCTTTGCCCTGCACTGGCTCATCTTTCACGCCGAGGATCGACTCACACCACGGTGGCACGTGGGACAGCCCTGTGGGAAAGCCTCGAGGGAAAACCACACATCATTTGATCCACGCGACGGGAAGCGTGACATTGCTGCTACAGCCTGGAAGGAAAGTGCACGTGCATGCCCCCACTCGAGACGAGGCCTGACTCCCCTGGGGAGACTCCAGAAGTACCCAAAGATCCATGTCAGCCCCTGAGAGGATACCTCGGTTCCGGCCCTGACTCCTCACAAGGTTTTTGGCCCCGGTATCGACGGGAGAGGAATCCCGAGAGGCCCCCTAGCAACTCGCATAGGGACTGGCCTCTCCTGAGGCCACCAGGGCGGGTCCCTGAGGTCCCCGTCGTAACTCGAGAACACCTGCCGCAACTCGAGAAAATCCAGGAAGTTCTCCCTTCCAGGCGAGATGAGGCCTACTTCCGATGAGGCGTCTGGAGACTAATGACACCTTACCTCTGGAACTTCGAAAGGGTCTTTCACAGCCTTGCTGCAACTCAAGAAGTTCACCACCATACCCATCTCCAATAGAGAGGAAGCACGATGGTCCCGCCCACATCCAGAGGAGCCCCGTTTCCCCCTCGTAGCTCGAGATGAGGGATCCTTTCCCTGCCTTCATCGGGAAAGAATTCCCGGCGTTCCCGTCGCATCTCAAGAGGAGGCACTCTCAACAGGAAAGGCGAGAGGAACTCCATGGTCGTACCACCATTCCAAGAGTGCCCCAGATGTCTCAGTCCATTCCAGAGGAACCTCTTTGCCCTGCACTGGCTCATCTTTCACGCCGAGGATCGACTCACACCACGGTGGCACGTGGGACAGCCCTGTGGAAAGGCTCGAGGGAAAGCCTCGAGGGAAAACCACAGATCCTTTGATCCACGCGACGGGAAGCGTGACATTGCTGCTACAGCCTGGAAGGAAAGCGCACGTGCATGCCCCCACTCGAGACGAGGCCTGACTCCCCTGGGGAGACTCCAGAAGTACCCAAATATCCATGTCAGCCCCTGAGAGGAATCCTCGGTTCCGGCCCTGACTCCACACAAGGTTTTTGGCCCCGGTATCAACGGGAGAGGAATCCCGAGAGGCCCCCTAGCAACTCGCCTAGGGACTGGCCTCTCCTGAGGCCACCAGGGCGGGTCCCTGAGGTCCCCGTCGTAACTCGAGAACACCTGCTGCAACTCGAGAAAATCCAGGAAGTTCTCCCTTCCAGGCGAGATGAGGCCTATTTCCGATGAGGCCTCTGGAGACTAATGACACCTAACCTCTGGAACTTCGAAAGGGTCTTTCACACCCTTGCTGCAACTCAAGAAGTTCACCGCCATACCTATCTCCACTAGAGAGGAAGCACGATGGTCCCGCCCACATCCAGAGGAGCCCCGTTTCCCCCTCGTAGCTCGAGATGAGGGATCCTTTCCCTGCTTTCAACGGGAAAGAATTCCCGGCGTTTCCGTCGCATCTCAAGAGGAGGCACTCTCAACAGGAAAGGCGAGAGGAACTCCATGGTCGTACCACCATTCCAAGAGTCCCCCAGATGTCTCAGTCCATTCCAGAGGAACCTCTTTGCCCTGCACTGGCTCATCTTTCACGCCGAGGATCGACTCACACCACGGTGGCACGTGGGACAGCCCTGTGGGAAAGCCTCGAGGGAAAACCACAGATCCTTTGATCCACGCGACGGGAAGCGTGACATTGCTGCTACAGCCTGGAAGGAAAGTGCACGTGCATGTCCCCACTCGAGACGAGGCCTGACTCCCCTGGGGAGACTCCAGAAGTACCCAAAGATCCATGTCAGCCCCTGAGAGGAATCTTCGGTTCCGGCCCTGACTCCACACAAGGTTTTTGGCCCCGGTATCGACGGGAGAGGAATCCCGAGAGGCCCCCTGGCAACTCGCATGGGGACTGGCCTCTCCTGAGGCCACCAGGGCGGGTCCCTGAGGTCCCCGTCGTAACTCGAGAACACCTGCCGCAACTCGAGAAAATCCAGGAAGTTCTCCCTTCCAGGCGAGATGAGGCCTATTTCCGATGAGGCGTCTGGAGACTAATGACACCTAACCTCTGGAACTTCGAAAGGGTCTTTCACACCCTTGCTGCAACTCAAGAAGTTCTCCGCCATAACCGTCTCCACTCGAGAGGAAGCACGATGGTCCCGCCCACATCCAGAGGAGCCCCGTTTCCCCCTCGTAGCTCAAGATGAGGGATCCTTTCCCTGCTTTCAACGGGAAAGAATTCCCGGCGTTCCCGTCGCATCTCAAGAGGAGGCACTCTCAACAGGAAAGGCGAGAGGAACTCCATGGTCGTACCACCATTCCAAGAGTCCCCCAGATGTCTCAGTCCATTCCAGAGGAACCTCTTTGCCCTGCACTGGCTCATCTGTCACGCCGAGGATCGACTCACACCACGGTGGCACGTGGGACAGCCCTGTGGGAAAGCCTCGAGGGAAAGCATCGAGGGAAAACCACAGATCCTTTGATCCACGTGACAGGAAGCGTGACATTGCTGCTACAGCCTGGAAGTAAAGCGCACGTGCATGCCCCCACTCGAGTCGAGGCCTGACTCCCCTGGGGAGACTCCAGAAGTACCCAAAGATCCATGTCAGCCCCTGAGAGGAATCCTCGGTTCCGGCCCTGACTCCACTCAAGGTTTTTGTCCCCGGTATCGACGGGAGAGGAATCCCGAGAGGCCCCGTAGCACCTCGCATGGGGACTGGCCTCTCCTGAGGCCACCAGGGCGGGTGCCTGAGTTCCCCGTCGTAACTTAAGAACACCTGCCGCAACTCGAGAAAATCCAGGAAGTTCTCCCTTCCAGGCGAGATGAGGCCTATTTCCGATGAGGCGTCTGGAGACTAATGACACCTAACCTCTGGAACTTCGAAAGGGTCTTTCACACCCTTGCTGCAACTCAAGAAGTTCACCGCCATACCCGTCTCCACTAGAGAGGAAGCACGATGGTCCCGCCCACATCCAGAGGAGCCCCGTTTCCCCCTCGGAGCTCGAGATGAGGGATCCTTTCCCTGCTTTCAACGGGAAAGAATTCCCGGCGTTTCCGTCGCATCTCAAGAGGAGGCACTCTCAACAGGAAAGGCGAGAGGAACTCCATGGTCGTACCACCATTCCAAGAGTCCCCCAGATGTCTCAGTCCATTCCAGAGGAACCTCTTTGCCCTGCACTGGCTCATCTTTCACGCCGAGGATCGACTCACACCACGGTGGCACGTGGGACAGCCCTGTGGGAGAGCCTTGAGGGAAAACCACAGATCCTTTGATCCACGCGACGGGAAGCGTGACATTGCTGCTACAGCCTGGAAGGAAAGTGCACGTGCATGTCCCCACTCGAGACGAAGCCTGCCTCCCCTGGGGAGACTCCAGAAGTACCCAAAGATCCATGTCAGCCCCTGAGAGGAATCCTCGGTTCCGGCCCTGACTCCTCACAAGGTTTTTGGCCCCGGTATCGACGGGAGAGGAATCCCGAGAGGCCCCCTAGCAACTCGCATAGGGACTGGCCTCTCCTGAGGCCACCAGGGCGGGTCCCTGAGGTCCCCGTCGTAACTCGAGAACACCTGCCGCAACTCGAGAAAATCCAGGAAGTTCTCCCTTCCAGGCGAGATGAGGCCTATTTCCGATGAGGCGTCTGGAGACTAATGACACCTTACCTCTGGAACTTCGAAAGGGTCTTTCACAGCCTTGCTGCAACTCAAGAAGTTCACCACCATACCCATCTCCACTAGAGAGGAAGCACGATGGTCCCGCCCATATCCAGAGGAGCCCCGTTTCCCCCTCGTAGCTCGAGATGAGGGATCCTTTCCCTACCTTCATCGGGAAAGAATTCCCGGCGTTCCCGTCGCATCTCAAGAGGAGGCACTCTCAACAGGAAAGGCGAGAGGAACTCCATGGTCGTACCACCATTCCAAGAGTCCCCCAGATGTCTCAGTCCATTCCAGAGGAACCTCTTTGCCCTGCACTGGCTCATCTTTCACGCCGAGGATCGACTCACACCACGGTGGCACGTGGGACAGCCCTGTGGGAAAGGCTCGATGGAAAGCCTCGAGGGAAAACCACAGATCCTTTGATCCACGCGACGGGAAGGGTGACATTGCTGCTACAGCCTGGAAGGAAAGCGCACGTGCATGCCCCCACTCGAGACGAGGCCTGACTCCCCTGGGGAGACTTCAGAAGTACCCAAATATCCATGTCAGCCCCTGAGAGGAATCCTCGGTTCCGGCCCTGACTCCACACAAGGTTCTTGGCCCCGGTATCAACGGGAGAGGAATCCCGAGAGGCCCCCTAGCAACTCGCCTAGGGACTGGCCTTTCCTGAGGCCACCAGGGCGGGTCCCTGAGGTCCCCGTCGTAACTCGAGAACACCTGCTGCAACTCGAGAAAATCCAGGAAGTTCTCCCTTCCAGGCGAGATGAGGCCTATTTCCGATGAGGCCTCTGGAGACTAATGACACCTAACCTCTGGAACTTCGAAAGGGTCTTTCACACCCTTGCTGCAACTCAAGAAGTTCACCGCCATACCCGTCTCCACTAGAGAGGAAGCACGATGGTCCCGCCCACATCCAGAGGAGCCCCGTTTCCCCCTCGGAGCTCGAGATGAGGGATCCTTTCCCTGCTTTCAACGGGAAAGAATTCCCGGCGTTTCCGTCGCATCTCAAGAGGAGGCACTCTCAATAGGAAAGGCGAGAGGAACTCCATGGTCGTACCACCATTCCAAGAGTCCCCCAGATGTCTCAGTCCATTCCAGAGGAACCTCTTTGCCCTGCACTGGCTCATCTTTCACGCCGAGGATCGACTCACACCACGGTGGCACGTGGGACAGCCCTGTGGGAAAGCCTTGAGGGAAAACCACAGATCCTTTGATCCACGCGACGGGAAGCGTGACATTGCTGCTACAGCCTGGAAGGAAAGTGCACGTGCATGTCCCCACTCGAGACGAAGCCTGCCTCCCCTGGGGAGACTCCAGAAGTACCCAAAGATCCATGTCAGCCCCTGAGAGGAATCCTCGGTTCCGGCCCTGACTCCACACAAGGTTTTTGGCCCCGGTATCGACGGGAGAGGAATCCCGAGAGGCCCCCTAGCAACTCGCATGGGGACTGGCCTCTCCTGAGGCCACCAGGGCGGGTCCCTGAGGTCCCCGTCGTAACTCGAGAACACCTGCCACAACTCGAGAAAATCCAGGAAGTTCTCCCTTCCAGGCGAGATGAGGCCTATTTCCGATGAGGCGTCTGGAGACTAATGACACCTAACCTCTGGAACTTCGAAAGGGTCTTTCACACCCTTGCTGCAACTCAAGAAGTTCACCGCCATACCCGTCTCCACTCGAGAGGAAGCACGATGGTCCCGCCCACATCCAGAGGAGCCCCGTTTCCCCCTCGTAGCTCAAGATGAGGGATCCTTTCCCTGCTTTCAACGGGAAAGAATTCCCGGCGTTCCCGTCGCATCTCAAGAGTAGGCACTCTCAACAGGAAAGGCGAGAGGAACTCCATGGTCGTACCACCATTCCAAGAGTCCCCCAGATGTCTCAGTCCATTCCAGAGGAAACTCTTTGCCCTGCACTGGCTCATCTTTCACGCCGAGGATCGACTCACACCACGGTGGCACGTGGGACAGCCCTGTGGGAAAGCCTCGAGGGAAAGCATCGAGGGAAAACCACACATCCTTTGATCCACGTGACAGGAAGCGTGACATTGCTGCTACAGCCTGGAAGTAAAGCGCACGTGCATGCCCCCACTCGAGACGAGGCCTGACTCCCCTGGGGAGACTCCAGAAGTACCCAAAGATCCATGTCAGCCCCTGAGAGGAATCCTCGGTTCCGGCCCTGACTCCACTCAAGGTTTTTGGCCCCGGTATCGACGGGAGAGGAATCCCGAGAGGCCCCCTAGCAACTCGCATGGGGACTGGCCTCTCCTGAGGCCACCAGGGCGGGTGCCTGAGTTCCCCGTCGTAACTTAAGAACACCTGCCGCAACTCGAGAAAATCCAGGAAGTTCTCCCTTCCAGGCGAGATGAGGCCTATTTCCGATGAGGCGTCTGGAGACTAATGACACCTAACCTCTGGAACTTTGAAAGGGTCTTTCACACCCTTGCTGCAACTCAAGAAGTTCTCCGCCATACCCGTCTCCACTCGAGAGGAAGCACGATGGTCCCGCCCACATCCAGAGGAGCCCCGTTTTCCCCTCGGTGCTCGAGATGAGGGATCCTTTCCCTGCTTTCAACGGGAAAGAATTCCCGGCGTTCCCGTCGCATCTCAAGAGGAGGCACTCTCAACAGGAAAGGCGAGAGGATCTCCATGGTCGTACCATCATTCCAAGAGTCCCCCAGATGTCTCAGTCCATTCCAGAGGAACCTCTTTGCCCTGCACTGGCTCATCTTTCACGCCGAGGATCGACTCACACCACGGTGGCACGTGGGACAGCCCTGTGGGAAAGCCTCGAGGGAAAACCACAGATCCTTTGATCCACGCCACGGGAAGCGTGACATTGCTGCTACAGCCTGGAAGGAAAGCGCACGTGCATGCCCCCACTCGAGACGAGGCCTGACTCCACTGGGGAGACTCCAGAAGTACCCAAAGATCCATGTCAGCCCCTGAGAGGAATCCTCGGTTCCGGCCCTGACTCCACACAAGGTTTTTGGCCCCGGTATCGACGGGAGAGGAATCCCGAGAGGCCCCGTAGCAACTCGCATGGGGACTGGCCTCTCCTGAGGCCACCAGGGCGGGTCCCTGAGGTCCCCGTCGTAACTCGAGAACACCTGCCGCAACTCGAGAAAATCCAGGAAGTTCTCCCTTCCAGGCGAGATGAGGCCTATTTCCGATGAGGCCTCTGGAGACTAATGACACCAAACCTCTGGAACTTCGAAAGGGTCTTTCACACCCTTGCTGCAACTCAAGAAGTTCACCGCCATACTCGTCTCCACTCGAGAGGAAGCACGATGGTCCCGCCCACATCCAGAGGAGCCCCGTTTCCCCCTCGGAGCTCGAGATGAGGGATCCTTTCCCTGCTTTCAACGGGAAAGAATTCCCGGCGTTCCCGTCGCATCTCAAGAGGAGGCACTCTCAACAGGAAAGGCGAGAGGAACTCCATGGTCGTACCACCATTCCAAGAGTCCCCCAGATGTCTCAGTCCATTCCAGAGGAACCTCTTTGCCCTGCACTGGCTCATCTTTCACGCCGAGGATCGACTCACAACACGGTGGCACGTGGGACAGCCCTGTGGGAAAGCCTCGAGGGAAAGCCTCGAGGGAAAACCACAGATCCTTTGATCCACGCGACGGGAAGCATGACATTGCTGCTACAACCTGGAAGGAAAGCGCACGTGCATGCCCCCACTCGAGACGAGGCCTGACTCCCCTGGGGAGACTCCAGAAGTACCCAAAGATCCATGTCAGCCCCTGAGAGGAATCCTCGGTTCCGGCCCTGACTCCACACAAGCTTTTTGGCCCCGGTATCGACGGGAGAGGAATCCCAAGAGGCCCCCTAGCAACTCGCATGGGGACTGGCCTCTCCTGAGGCCACCAGGGCCGGTCCCTGAGGTCCCCGTCGTAACTCGAGAACACCTGCCGCAACTCGAGAAAATCCAGGAAGTTCTCCCTTCCAGGCGAGATGAGGCCTATTTCCGATGAGGCGTCTGGAGACTAATGACACCTAACCTCTGGAACTTCGAAAGGGTCTTTCACACCCTTGCTGCAACTCAAGAAGTTCACCACCATACCCGTCTCCACTCGAGAGGAAGCACGATGACCCGCCCACATCCAGAGGAGCCCCGTTTCCCCCTCGTAGCTCGAGATGAGGGATCCTTTCCCTGCCTTCATCGGGAAAGAATTCCCGGCGTTCCCGTCGCATCTCAAGAGGAGGCACTCTCAACAGGAAAGGCGAGAGGAACTCCATGGTCGTACCACCATTCCAAGAGTCCCCCAGATGTCTCAGTCCATTCCAGAGGAACCTCTTTGCCCTGCACTGGCTCATCTGTCACGCCGAGGATCGACTCACACCACGGTGGCACGTGGGACAGCCCTGTGGGAAAGGCTCGAGGGAAAGCCTCGAGGGAAAACCACAGATCCTTTGATCCACGCGACGGGAAGCGTGACATTGCTGCTACAGCCTGGAAGGAAAGCGCACGTGCATGCCCCCACTCGAGACGAGGCCTGACTCCCCTGGGGAGACTCCAGAAGTACCCAAAGATCCATGTCAGCCCCTGAGAGGAATCCTCGGTTCCGGCCCTGACTCCACACAAGGTTTTTGGCCCCGGTATCAACGGGAGAGGAATCCCGAGAGGCCCCCTAGAAACTCGCCTAGGGACTGGCCTTTCCTGAGGCCACCAGGGCGGGTCCCTGAGGTCCCCGTCGTAACTCGAGAACACCTGCTGCAACTCGAGAAAATCCAGGAAGTTCTCCCTTCCAGGCGAGATGAGGCCTATTTCCGATGAGGCGTCTGGAGACTAATGACACCTAACCTCTGGAACTTCGAAAGGGTCTTTCACACCCTTGCTGCAACTCAAGAAGTTCTCCGCCATACCCGTCTCCACTGGAGAGGAAGCACGATGGTCCCGCCCACATCCAGAGGAGCCCCGTTTTCCCCTCGGTGCTCGAGATGAGGGATCCTTTCCCTGCTTTCAACGGGAAAGAATTCCCGGCGTTCCCGTCGCATCTCAAGAGGAGGCACTCTCAACAGGAAAGGCGAGAGGATCTCCATGGTCGTACCACCATTCCAAGAGTCCCCCAGATGTCTCAGTCCATTCCAGAGGAACCTCTTTGCCCTGCACTGGCTCATCTTTCACGCCGAGGATCGACTCACACCACGGTGGCACGTGGGACAGCCCTGTGGGAAAGCCTCGAGGGAAAGCCTCGAGGGAAAACCACACATCATTTGATCCACGCGACGGGAAGCGTGACATTGCTGCTACAGCCTGGAAGGAAAGTGCACGTGCATGCCCCCACTCGAGACGAGGCCTGACTCCCCTGGGGAGACTCCAGAAGTACCCAAAGATCCATGTCAGCCCCTGAGAGGAATCCTCGGTTCCGGCCCTGACTCCTCACAAGGTTTTTGGCCCCGGTATCGACGGGAGAGGAATCCCGAGAGGCCCCCTAGCAACTCGCATAGGGACTGGCCTCTCCTGAGGCCACCAGGGCGGGTCCCTGAGGTCCCCGTCGTAACTCGAGAACACCTGCCGCAACTCGAGAAAATCCAGGAAGTTCTCCCTTCCAGGCGAGATGAGGCCTATTTCCGATGAGGCGTCTGGAGACTAATGACACCTTACCTCTGGAACTTCGAAAGGGTCTTTCACAGCCTTGCTGCAACTCAAGAAGTTCACCACCATACCCATCTCCACTTGAGAGGAAGCACGATGGTCCCGCCCACATCCAGAGGAGCCCCGTTTCCCCCTCGTAGCTCGAGATGAGGGATCCTTTCCCTGCCTTCATCGGGAAAGAATTCCCGGCGTTCCCGTCGCATCTCAAGAGGAGGCACTCTCAACAGGAAAGGCGAGAGGAACTCCATGGTCGTACCACCATTCCAAGAGTCCCCCAGATGTCTCAGTCCATTCCAGAGGAACCTCTTTGCCCTGCACTGGCTCATCTTTCACGCCGAGGATCGACTCACACCACGGTGGCACGTGGGACAGCCCTGTGGGAAAGGCTCGAGGGAAAGCCTCGAGGGAAAACCACAGATCCTTTGATCCACGCGACGGGAAGCGTGACATTGCTGCTACAGCCTGGAAGGAAAGCGCACGTGCATGCCCCCACTCGAGACGAGGCCTGATTCCACTGGGGAGACTCCAGAAGTACCCAAAGATCCATGTCAGCCCCTGAGAGGAATCCTCGGTTCCGGCCCTGACTCCACACAAGGTTTTTGGCCCCGGTATCGACGGGAGAGGAATCCCGAGAGGCCCCCTAGCAACTCGCATGGGGACTGGCCTCTCCGGAGGCCACCAGGGCGGGTCCCTGAGGTCCCCGTCGTAACTCGAGAACACCTGCCGCAACTCGAGAAAATCCAGGAAGTTCTCCCTTCCAGGCGAGATGAGGCCTATTTCCGATGAGGCCTCTGGAGACTAATGACACCAAACCTCTGGAACTTCGAAAGGGTCTTTCACACCCTTGCTGCAACTCAAGAAGTTCACCGCCATACCCGTCTCCACTCAAGAGGAAGCACGATGATCCCGCCCACATCCAGAGGAGCCCCGTTTCCCCCTCGTAGCTAGAGATGAGGGATCCTTTCCCTGGTTTCAACGGGAAAGTATTCCCGGCGTTCCCGTCGCATCTCAAGAGGAGGCACTCTCAACAGGAAAGGCGAGAGGAACTCCATGGTCGTACCACCATTCCAAGAGTCCCCCAGATGTCTCAGTCCATTCCAGAGGAACCTCTTTGCCCTGCACTGGCTCATCTTTCACGCCGAGGATCGACTCACAACACGGTGGCACGTGGGACAGCCCTGTGGGAAAGCCTCGAGGGAAAGCCTCGAGGGAAAACCACAGATCCTTTGATCCACGCGACGGGAAGCGTGACATTGCTGCTACAGCCTGGAAGGAAAGCGCACGTGCATGCCCCCACTCCAGACGAGGCCTGACTCCCCTGGGGAGACTCCAGAAGTACCCAAAGATCCATGTCAGCCCCTGAGAGGAATCCTCGGTTCCGGCCCTGACTCCACACAAGCTTTTTGGCCCCGGTATCGACGGGAGAGGAATCCCGAGAGGCCCCCTAGCAACTCGCATGGGGACTGGCCTCTCCTGAGGCCACCAGGGCGGGTCCCTGAGGTCCCCGTCGTAACTCGAGAACACCTGCCGCAACTCGAGAAAATCCAGGAAGTTCTCCCTTCCAGGCGAGATGAGGCCTATTTCCGATGAGGCCTCTGGAGACTAATGACACCAAACCTCTGGAACTTCGAAAGGGTCTTTCACACCCTTGCTGCAACTCAAGAAGTTCACCGCCATACCCGTCTCCACTCGAGAGTAAGCACGATGGTCCCGCCCACATCCAGAGGAGCCCCGTTTCCCCCTCGTAGCTCGAGATGAGGGATCCTTTCCCTGCTTTCAACGGGAAAGTATTCCCGGCGTTCCCGTCGCATCTCAAGAGGAGTCACTCTCAACAGGAAAGGCGAGAGGAACTCCATGGTCGTACCACCATTCCAAGAGTCCCCCAGATGTCTCAGTCCATTCCAGAGGAACCTCTTTGCCCTGCACTGGCTCATCTTTCACGCCGAGGATCGACTCACACCACGGAGGCACGTGGGACAGCCCTGTGGGAAAGCCTCGAGGGAAAGCCTCGAGGGAAAACCACAGATCCTTTGATCCACGCGACGGGAAGCGTGACATTGCTCCTAAAGCCTGGAAGGAAAGCGCACGTGCATGCCCCCACTCGAGACGAGGCCTGACTCCCCTGGGGAGACTCCAGAAGTACCCAAAGATCCATGTCAGCCCCTGAGAGGAATCCTCGGTTCCGGCCCTGACTCCACACAAGGTTTTTGGCCCCGGTATCGACGGGAGAGGAATCCCGAGAGGCCCCCTAACAACTCGCATGGGGACTGGCCTCTCCTGAGGCCACCAGGGCGGGTCCCTGAGGTCCCCGTCGTAACTCGAGAACACCTGCCGCAACTCGAGAAAATCCAGGAAGTTCTCCCTTCCAGGCGAGATGAGGCCTATTTCCGATGAGGCGTCTGGAGACTAATGACACCTAACCTCTGGAACTTCCAAAGGGTCTTTCACACCCTTGCTGCAACTCAAGAAGTTCACCGCCATACCCGTCTCCACTCGAGAGGAAGCACGATGGTCCCGCCCACATCCAGAGGAGCCCCGTTTCCCCCTCGTAGCTCGAGATGAGGGATCCTTTCCCTGCTTTCAACGGGAAAGAATTCCCGGCGTTCCCGTCGCATCTCAAGAGGAGGCACTCTCAACAGGAAAGGCGAGAGGAACTCCATGGTCGTACCACCATTCCAAGAGTCCCCCAGATGTCTCAGTCCATTCCAGAGGAACCTCTTTGCCCTGCACTGGCTCATTTTTCACGCCGAGAATCGACTCACACCACGGTGTCACATGGGACAGCCCTGTGGGAAAGCCTCGAGGGAAAGCCTCGAGGGAAAACCGCAGATCATTTGATCCACGCGACGGGAAGCGTGACATTGCTGCTACAGCCTGGAAGGAAAGTGCACGTGCATGCCCCCACTCGAGACGAGGCCTGACTCCCCTGGGGAGACTCCAGAAGTACCCAAAGATCCATGTCAGCCCCTTAGAGGAATCCTCGGTTCCGGCCCTGACTCCACACAAGGTTTTTGGCCCCGGTATCGACGGGAGAGGAATCCCGAGAGGCCCCCTAGCAACTCGCATAGGGACTGGCCTCTCCTGAGGCCACCAGGGCGGGTCCCTGAGGTCCCCGTCGTAACTCGAGAACACCTGCCGCAACTCGAGAAAATCCAGGAAGTTCTCCCTTCCAGGCGAGATGAGGCCTATTTCCGATGAGGCGTCTGGAGACTAATGACACCTTACCTCTGGAACTTCGAAAGGGTCTTTCACAGCCTTGCTGCAACTCAAGAAGTTCACCACCATACCCTGCCGGAAGCCAGTGTGAGGAATCCCGCCCGTGACAAGGTCATGAGGAAGGAAGCTGACATACACAAGGCGTGCTCAGACTTCAGGGACCCCTCTGGATATTCCTAAGCATGTACCCCAGCAAAAATCTGCTGGCTTTTGTGCTCTGCTTTTCCACTTTTCTGATATTCTCTGGAAAAAAGTCAATTCAGGGTTTTAGTCTTCTGCATTTGAAAGGGATGTTTCAGTTAAACCCCTCTGATAGCTCTCTAGTCTGCCTAACAGGTTCCCCAGACCTCTTACAGCTTGTGAATTGCTTACAGCCCCCCAACCGCGAGAGGCACAAAGCTTACAGCTTGTGAATTGCTTACAGCCCCCCAACCGCGGGAGGCACAAAGCTTAAAAGCATCTTAAAGATACAGAGCCTTTTCTAAAGAGTTAAAAATTATATTGGTAGAGGGTTTTCACTGTTGACTCAAGGATTGCTGCCAGACCTCCTTATTCTTTATCTTTTAGGCACCTGGAAGGATGTTAATGTAAGCAGGATGTAGAAAAAGATACATAGTAGTTTTGATGTTAGCAACACTAGACTTTTGAGTTAATTGCTTCTCTTTTGCTATAAATCACTGCACTCCCTCTACTTGTTATAAGTTGCTGTATCCTTGCTGTCTAAGAATGTAACTTTCTTTAGTGCTTTCCGAGAGTGGCACCAGACCTTGGGAAGATCAACACAAATAAGTCTTGTGGTTGACAAACCCTTATCAGAAAAAAGGCTGTAAAATGTTAATTGGCCCTTTTGGTTGGAAGATGATGTAAATTACCTAAGACTTGTGTATACAATTAGGTATGCAGAGAGAAAAGCCTGGTTTTGATAAGAGTCTGGACTGCTAACGCTGCATAACTTTGTGTTACCCATTGATCTCCATGTTTTATCAAAAGTATAAAAGGCCTTCTGAACAATAAAGGACGGGACCAGATTCTCAGACCAGTTTCTCGGACTAGTCTCGGCCTGGTTTCTTGGGAATCTGGCTCCCCCCGTGTCTCTCTCTCTCTCTCTTTTTCTCTCCCTTTTCTTCCCTCTGCTCTTTACTTTAATTTCAGGCTGAATTTCCATCTGGGGCGCGGAGGCTCGCCAGGTCTACTTATTTGCCCTGGTTATTAAGATCCGCGAGAAAGGGAGCTTAAGGCGAGGCACCCTTAGATATTCAAGCGGGCACCGGTGGCCCAACGTAGATGGTGCAAATTCCTTGTCTGGAATTTTATTGGTCTTCCGCGTAAACCAAGCTATTCAGCCCTCTTTCTCCACTTAATCTTCCTACTGCACTACAGTTTCTTAATCTAATCTTATATTAATAAATAAACAAGTCTTTCCACGCCAACGCCGTCCACCCTTCGAATTCCCTGGATCCACCGGGGCTGGACCCCGGCAAGTGGCGCCCGGAACAGGCTATTCGAAGGTAGGTTCCTCGGAGCAAAAGCTCCCCCCGGAGCACTCTCTGTAGCTCCCCCCGGAGCACTCTCTGTTGCTCCCCCCGGAGCACTCTCTGTTGCTCCCCCCCGGAGTGACTTAATCACTCCCCCCGGAGTACTTTCGGGTACTCCCCCAGTGTTGAGTGTTCGGGACGGCTAGGACCCCACTCAGGGTGCCGCGGACCCCCCTGTAGGATAGACAGGGTGAGGAGGAGTGGGAAGTGTTCAAGGGTTTAAGAGAAACCTGGTGCTCTAGAGGTTGAAAAGAAACCTGCTATCTTAGGGTTGAAAACAAAACCCCCCTCGCCAAAGGTAAAACCTTTTTGTTGAGGTAGACTTTTCTATAAGACTTAATTTTCTGACATGGGTAACAGTGAATCAAAAGAAAGACAGCTTTTTACAGGAGTAATCTTGCAGTTACTAACTAAACGAGGAATTAAAGTTAAAAAATCCAATATTCATTCATTTTTTTCCTTTGTACAAGAACAGTGTCCCTGGTTTCCAGAAGAAGGCACTGTTAACTTAGACACCTGGGAGAGAGTAGGAAAACAACTAAAAACTTACCATGCTGAACATGGCTCACAAAAGGTGCCTACTGACGCCTTTTCCTTATGGAATATAATTAGGGACGCTCTAGACCCTGCCCCTGAATCTGAAAAGGTACATCTTAAAGAGGAAAGTGCAGAGAAAAAGGTATCTATCGAAGAGGAGAGTGATGAAAAGGAGGCTACACCTAACTATCGGCAGTTGAGTCAAATGATAGCTGCAATGACTGCCCAAGAAAAGGTAATAGATAGAGATGACAAAAAAGAGCAGCTTTCAGATGAGGAAGATTTGGAAGAGGAAGTAAGTCAAGATCATTCTGATGAGGACTGGTCTTTATTAAATAAAGATGCTCCAAGGAGTTTAAGAGAAACTTCTCCAATTAGATTATCTGCTCCAAAGAGCTTAATAAAAACTTCCCCAACCAGACCACCTGCTTCCACAAATTCAAGAGAAATTTCCTTAATTAAGCCTTCTGCTTCCAGAGGCTCAAGACAAATGTCCCCCATCAGATTATATGCACCTGAGAGTTTAAGGCCAGATTCCCCAGATAAAACATCCGTAAGACCTAAACACAGAACGGATAAAAAATTCCCAAAGTACGAAGAAAGTGACATAGGACACCCCTTGCCCCCCCCTCCCTATAAGGGTGAGGGGCCTCCACTAGAAGCTCCCCGAAGAAGAGTTTTCTCTAGCCCAGATGATGAACTTGATCCCCACCTTGAGGCTTGTTTCCCCATAATATTTGGTGGAAGTGGTGGGAGAACAGCCCCCCACTGGGAACCCATTCCAATGAAAATGATTAAAGAACTCAAACAGGCTTGTGCTTTGTATGGGCCTAAAGCCCCGTACACTGTATCATTGGTGGAAGCTTTAGCGGGCAGATGGATGACACCCCATGACTGGAAGACAGTCGCTAAAGCTTGTCTGTCTGGAGGTCAATATGTACTTTGGAGAACTGAATATGAAGATCTAGCCCAAAAACAGGCTGATGCTAACCAAAAATATGGCCCAAGATATATTATAAAAAATATGTTGGCAGGGACTAATGATTTTGGAACACTTAGAGATCAAATGGGATTAGATAAAACCACTTTAGATCAAGTAACCGCCTGCGCCCTTGGGGCTTGGCGTTTGTTGCCTGAAGGGAAAGAATCTACCTCTTCCTTCTCAAATGTTAAACAAAAACCAGAAGAGCCATATGAAGACTTTATATCAAGACTTGCAGAGGCAGTCAACAGAGTAATTTCCAACACTGAGGCAGCTAGTATATTGATAAAACAACTGGCATTTGAAAATGCTAATTCTACCTGCCAGGCCATTTTACGTCCTATTAAAAAAACTGGGGAAATAATAGATTATATCAGGCAATGTGCAGATGTAGGACCAGCGATGATGCAGGGCGTTGCCATAGCTGCAGCCATAAAGGGAAATTCTTACCAGCAGGCAGTACAGTCCTTTTTTACAAATAGAAATAACCCGTCAAAGAGTCATTCCAGTAGTCCAGGCCAGAATATTGGTTTATCCAAGGCCTGCTTCTCTTGCGGACGGGAAGGGCACCTTATGCGAGCTTGTCCCCAAAAAGCAGCCGGTTCTTCTCTGCCGAATTCTCCCTCCCCGGCTGTGCCTACTAATCTCCCTAGATCTCTCTGCCCTCGTTGTCAAAAAGGATATCACTGGGCAAAAGAATGTAGGTCACAATTCCATAGAAATGGAGCCTTTTTGGGCCCCGACCAGCAGTCGGGAAACGGATTGAGGGGCCAGCCTCAGGCCCCGACAACAATTGGGGCAGCCTCACTGAACCCATTCATTCCCTTCGTCCCATCGCAGAACTCATCAGAGCAACCCCAGGCAGCGCAGGACTGGACCTCAGTTCCACCACCTCAGCAATATTAACACCAGATAGCCCCACTGTAAAAATACCTACAGGAGTTAAAGGCCCATTACCAACAGGTTTAGTAGGAATTATACTAGGCAGAAGTTCCTTAGCTATGCAAGGTCTCACAATCATCCCTGGAGTAATTGACTCAGATTATACAGGAGAAATCCAGATAATGATTTCACCCCCAACTAAAACTTTCCAAATACATCAGGGACAAAGAATAGCCCAACTTTTGCTTTTGCCTTACCACACTGCAATTGGGCGCACAGCTACTCAAAATGAAAGGCAGGATAAAGGATTTGGGTCTAGTGATATGGTTTTTTGGATAACAGAAATTACTCAGAAACGTCCTATGAAGACTATCCTGATTAATGGCAAGTCTATTGTGGGGTTATTAGACACAGGAGCAGATGTTTCTTGCATTTCAGGAAAAGACTGGCCCAGCTCCTGGCCCACACATACTACTGAAAATAACTTGGTGGGGATAGGAAGAGCCCCCACAATAGCCAAAAGTGCAAAAATTTTAGATTGGCAATTTGAGGATACCCGTGGAACTTTCCAACCTTATGTCGTTCCTTCGCTCCCCCTTACCCTGTGGGGGAGGGACGTGCTATCTCAAATGGGAGTGTTACTTTTTAGCCCTGATGATAAAGTGACCTCTCAGATGTTGCAGATGGGCTATGATCCATCAAAAGGATTGGGTAAACAACAGACAGGAATAATTGAGCCAATTTGCCCAACTCCTCGCAAGCTACGTGCTGGATTGGGATATCCAAATTTATAATTGAGGCCATTGTTTTTGCTGCCGACCCCATCACATGGAAATCTCAAGATCCGGTGTGGGTAGAACAGTGGCCTCTGCATAAGGAAAAATTATTGGCAGCTAAAGCATTAATCTTTGAACAATTAGAATTGGGACATATTGAGCCCTCCAATAGCCCCTGGAACACTCCTATTTTTGTCATTAAGAAAAAATCTGGTAAATGGCGACTTTTACAGGATTTGAGAGCTATTAATGCCACCATGGAGGACATGGGGGCCTTACAGCCTGGGCTCCCTTCCCCAGTAGCCGTTCCAGAGGGATATAATATAATTGTTATTGATTTACAAGATTGTTTTTTCACTATTCCCTTAAATCCTGAGGATAAAAAGCGATTTGCCTTTAGTCTGCCATCAGAAAATCTTAAACAGCCTTATTTACGGTTTCAGTGGAAGGTTCTGCCTCAGGGAATGAAAAATAGCCCTACTTTATGCCAAAAATTTGTTAATGCCGCTCTAGAAGATACTAGGGCTAAATATGAACACGTGTATATGATTCACTATATGGATGATATTTTAATAGCTCATCCTGATAGAGTTCACCTGCAGACTGTGCTCCAGGACCTGACCCAGGCATTGACAGACAGAGGCCTAAAAATTGCCCCAGAAAAAATTCAAATCAATCCGCCCATAACTTACTTAGGAAGAGTCATAAATTCGGAAACGGTGACTCATACCCTGCTGCAATTGAGAAAAGACCATCTTATTACTTTAAATGATTATCAAAAACTCTTAGGTGATATTAATTGGATTAGACCATATTTAAAATTAACCACTGCCGAATTAAAACCTCTTTTTAACACTTTACGCGGGGATCCTGATCCAACCTCAAAAAGACAATTAACAGCTGAGGCTCAAGAAGCCCTAGGCAAAGTAGAAGCAGCCTTATCAAATAGCTATGTAAAAAGAATTGATTTGACGATGACGTGGCAGTTCCTTTGCCTAGCTACTCCAACGGCGCCTACGGGAGTTCTGTGGCAACGCGGCCCTTTAGAATGGATCCATCTTCCTACCCAAGCTAAAAAAGTCGTGGCTTCTTATCCTGGTTTAATTGCCACATTAATGCTAAAAGGAAGGAAGCGGAGCATTGAATTGTTTGGTAAAGAGCCATCAGAGATTGTAATTCCATATAATAAGGAGCAGCTTGATGCTCTTTTAATGTTTGATGAAGACTGGCAGATTGCCATAGGGAATTACTGTGGTCAAATTTTGCATCATTTACCCTCGCATGTTTTACTAAATTTTATGTCTAACCATCCAGTTATTTTTCCTGTCCGGTGTAAACAGTTCCCTATTTCAGATGCTCAGGTAGTCTTTACTGATGGATCGGCTAACGGTAGAGCCTCTATAGTCACAAGAGATCATCAAAAACTTTTGGAAACACAAGAAACTTCAGCTCAAAGGGCTGAAATCACAGCTGTTATTGAGGCCTTTGTTATGTTTGCGGAGAAAGAATTTAACCTTTATTCTGACTCTCAGTATGTGGTCAGGCTGTTTCCACACATTGAGACTGCAGTTTTGCCTGAAAACAAAACTGCTATCTTCCATTTGTTAACTAAACTGCAGCAGCAAATATGGAAAAGAAATCGGGCGTTCTTTATCGGCCACATTCGGGCTCATTCCGGCCTGCCTGGCCCTTTAAATGCTCTCAATGAATTGGCAGATTCGTTAACCAGGATTTCAGTGGCTTCTGTTTTTGAAGAAGCTCGAGCTTCTCACTCACTTCATCACCAAAATGCCACTGCCTTACGATACCAGTTTCAAATTCCTCGAGAATCTGCCCGAGAGATTGTTCGTTCTTGTTCACATTGTCCTACTACCGTGAATGCTTTGCCTCTGGGAGTTAACCCTCGCGGTCTCAAACCTAATGCACTCTGGCAAATGGATGTAACCCATGTCTCTTCATTTGGAAAACTGTCTTTTGTTCATGTAACTGTAGATACCTTCTCTCATGTTATTATTGCCACTGCTCGTACAGGGGAAGCAGTTAAAGATGTAATACAACATCTTTTTACATGCTTTTCCTATCTGGGCTTGCCAAAAGCTTTAAAAACTGATAATGCTCCTGCTTACACTTCTAAATCTTTTCAGCAATTCTGTACAAGATTTCAAATTAAACATAACACCGGCATCCCTTATAACCCACAAGGACAAGCCATTGTGGAAAGAGCACATCAAACACTGAAAATCCATATTCAAAAACTAAAAGAAGGGGAATTTAAATATAGTTCCCCCCATCAGATTTTGCAACATGCTCTTTTCGTAATAAATAACTTAAATGCTGATTCATCCGGAAACACTGCAATGCTTCGCCATTGGTGCCCAGAGCAATTGAATGCAAAACCATTAGTAAAATGGAGGGACCTTCTTTCCGGACAATGGAAAGGTCCTGACCCCTTATTAACCAATGGGCGAGGGTATGCTTGTGTTTTTCCACAGGACGCGGACGCTCCGATTTGGGTTCCAGACAGACTAATTCGCCATGTCTCAGCTCCCCGGATACCAGAATCCCCCGCCACCGCGATCTCTAAAAAGGAAGAAACTCCCTCTTCCCCCGCTCCCTCCGCCAGCACGGGAAACGCCGCTGACCCCAGGACAGCTGACATTGGAGATCCCGGATAGGCGCGGATCGGAGCCACCCACTGGACAGATGTCACGACTTCAGATACAGGATATTGCACCCCCTGATTTTTTGCCTCGCAGGAATCCATTAGGACGCCCAGCTCAGTCAACCCAACAAGCCTCCTTGCCCACCTGGGGACAGATTAAAGCTCTCTGTCGCCAGGCACAGGGGATAGCTACCCTACAGGGATCGTCAGTCTCTCCTGAAAAGGTGTTTATTGCCATGCTTGCCTTGCTCTCTTGCCAGGTAAGCGCTGCTCCCATTCCAACCAAATATTGGGCGTTTCTCCCGGATCCTCCAACTTTCCAAGTTGTTACTTGGAACAGTGACCCCATACGAGTTAGTACAGACCAGCCTCGCCTTTTGGGAGGATCTTATACTTCCTATACAAAAGACCAATACCCTATTAATTTCAATTATACCTTTAAAGGACTAGCAGATGATTTTCCTGTCTGCTTTAATTTTCCTCCTGGCCTTACAGGAGACTTCTTTACCAAGACAGGATGCATTGGAGCCTCCACAAAAGCAGTTATGACAGATTCCCCAACCTCTAAATTTGCATCTATAGGGGATCGGTCTGCTTGGATATTACGAGCCCGTATGCCTGGGGTCCTTGGCCCCTATAAGTCTTTGTCTCTCAAAACTCCATCAGAATATCCAAATTGTGATGATGTTGCTCCCTCAGATGTTATTTGGAAAACTATAGATGATCATTCAGGATATCCGATTTGGAAATCTTGTATTTATAATTCGAGAGTAGATTACAATATGCCGGGAGGAAGAAATTGTGCGATTCAGGACTGGAGCAACCCAAATCCAGGTCAAGACCCTGAGTCTGACGATGACTTTATCAATAGATTGGATAATTGGAAAGAATATTCAATTTCTTGGCCGTTAGTTGCCACCAGACGGCATCATAACCAATTTGTTCCCCCTATGCTGTCTTATATAACTAGAGGTAAAACCTTTTGGCAGCCAGAAATTTGGAGAGCCCTTGCGGCTACCGCCCCTATTATTTTAATCCGACCAAAAAATACCTCTATTTACTCTATTTTAGCTTGTCTACCCTCTCCTTATGTTTTTCTTTTCACTAATGATTCTGAAAGACTTAACATACAATTGAATTATACAGGTGGACCCCATGTAGTGTCTTGTGAACAATGTATGCTTTCATCCTGTTTAACTCCTCAATATAAAGTTTGCTCTTTCATGGTTTTAAAACGTCCGCCCTATCTCATGGTACCTGTAACTGTAGCCACGTATTGGTATGATAACCATGGCCTAGCTGTACTGCAACAGCTACAAGATTTAATGCGAACACGACGGTTTGTGGGCTTACTTGTTTTGGGAATATCAGCTTTGATAACCGCAATTACTTCTGTTACTGTGGCGGCATTATCATTGTCTCAACAAGTGTATACTGCCCAATATGTTGACACCGTATCCAAAAATGTTTCTCTAACGCTGGCAACCCAGGAAATTATAGATAGGAAGCTAGAAATAAGGATTGATGCCTTAGAAGAAGCAGTAATGCATATTGGGAATGAATTACAGAGTCTGAAAATGAAATTGGCTCTTTCATGTCATGCCGATTACCGGTGGATATGTGTTACATCCCTGAAAGTAAATGAGACAGATTTTAAATGGGAGAGGGTCAAAAATCATATTTTAGGTGTCTGGAACAGCTCAGATATTAGTTTAGATTTAGGGAAACTTCATAATCAGATTCAGACCTTGGAACACTCCCGATTAGATTTTACCGCCGCAGGAGAAGCCAATGACTTTTTCCACACCTTCTCTGACTTCATTTCTGGAAAAAACTCTTCTGACTACTGTCTCTAGCTATGCTGCTGTGGGTGCCATAATCCTGCTCCTTGTAATCGTGCTTCCTTGTGTTGTCAGGACTCTTCGGCAGAGCATTCGGAATCTCGCGACTGAACTGCACCTATTTTTTTTAAAAAACTAATAAAGAAGGGGGAGTTGCCGGAAGCCAGTGTGAGGAATCCCGCCCGTGACAAGGTCATGAGGAAGGAAGCTGACATACGCAAGGCGTGCTCAGACTTCAGGGACCCCTCTGGATATTCCTAAGCATGTACCCCAGCAAAAATCTGCCGGCTTTTGTGCTCTGCTTTTCCACTTTTCTGATATTCTCTGGAAAAAAGTCAATTCAGGGTTTTAGTCTTCTGCATTTGAAAGGGATGTTTCAGTTAAACCCCTCTGATAGCTCTCTAGTCTGCCTAACAGGTTCCCCAGACCTCTTACAGCTTGTGAATTGCTTACAGCCCCCCAACCGCGAGAGGCACAAAGCTTACAGCTTGTGAATTGCTTACAGCCCCCCAACCGCGGGAGGCACAAAGCTTAAAAGCATCTTAAAGATACAGAGCCTTTTCTAAAGAGTTAAAAATTATATTGGTAGAGGGTTTTCACTGTTGACTCAAGGATTGCTGCCAGACCTCCTTATTCTTTATCTTTTAGGCACCTGGAAGGATGTTAATGTAAGCAGGATGTAGAAAAAGATACATAGTAGTTTTGATGTTAGCAACACTAGACTTTTGAGTTAATTGCTTCTCTTTTGCTATAAATCACTGCACTCCCTCTACTTGTTATAAGTTGCTGTATCCTTGCTGTCTAAGAATGTAACTTTCTTTAGTGCTTTCCGAGAGTGGCACCAGACCTTGGGAAGATCAACACAAATAAGTCTTGTGGTTGACAAACCCTTATCAGAAAAAAGGCTGTAAAATGTTAATTGGCCCTTTTGGTTGGAAGATGATGTAAATTACCTAAGACTTGTGTATACAATTAGGTATGCAGAGAGAAAAGCCTGGTTTTGATAAGAGTCTGGACTGCTAACGCTGCATAACTTTGTGTTACCCATTGATCTCCATGTTTTATCAAAAGTATAAAAGGCCTTCTGAACAATAAAGGACGGGACCAGATTCTCAGACCAGTTTCTCGGACTAGTCTCGGCCTGGTGTCTTGGGAATATGGCTCCCCCCGTGTTTCTCTCTCTCTCTCTTTTTCTCTCCCTTTTCTTCCCTCTGCTCTTTACTTTAATTTCAGGCTGAATTTCCATCTGGGGCGCGGAGGCTCGCCAGGTCTACTTATTTGCCCTGGTTTTTAAGATCCGCGAGAAAGGGAGCTTAAGGCGAGGCACCCTTAGATATTCAAGCGGGCATCGGTGGCCCAACGTAGATGGTGCAAATTCCTTGTCTGGAATTTTATTGGTCTTCCGCGTAAACCAAGCTATTCAGCCCTCTTTCTCCACTTAATCTTCCTACTGCACTACAGTTTCTTAATCTAATCTTATATTAATAAATAAACAAGTCTTTCCACGCCAACGCCGTCCACCCTTCGAATTCCCTGGATCCACCGGGGCTGGACCCCGGCAATACCCGTCTCCACTAGAGAGGAAGCACGATGGTCCCGCCCACATCCAGAGGAGCCCCGTTTCCCCCTCGTAGCTCGAGATGAGGGATCCTTTCCCTGCTTTCAACGGGGAAGAATTCCCGGCGTTCCTGTCGCATCTCAAGAGGAGGCACTCTCAACAGGAAAGGCGAGAGGAACTCCATGGTCGTACCACCATTCCAAGAGTCCCCCAGATGTCTCAGTCCATTCCAGAGGAACCTCTGTGCCCTGCACTGGCTCATCTTTCACGCCGAGGATCGACTCACACCACGGTGGCACGTGGGACAGCCCTGTGGGAAAGCCTCGAGGGAAAACCACAGATCCTTTGATCCACGCGACGGGAAGCGTGACATTGCTGCTACAGCCTGGAAAGAAAACGCACGTGCATGCCCCCACTCGAGACGAGGCCTGACTCCCCTGCGGAGACTCCAGAAGTACCCAAAGATCCATGTCAGCCCCTGAGAGGAATCCTCGTTTCCGGCCCTGACTCCACACAAGGTTTTTGGCCCCGGTATCGACGGGAGAGGAATCCCGCGAGGCCCCCTAGCAACTCGCATGTGGACTGGCCTCTCCTGAGGCCACCAGGGCGGGTCCCTGAGGTCCCCGTTGTAACTCGAGAACACCTGCCGCATCTCGAGAAAATCCAGGAAGTTCTCCCTTCCAGGCGAGATGAGGCCTATTTCCGATGAGGCGTCTGGAGACTAATGACACCTAACCTCTGGAACTTCGAAAGGGTCTTTCACACCCTTGCTGGAACTCAAGAAGTTCACTTCCATACCCGTCTCCACTCGAGAGGAAGCAGGATGGTCCCGCCCACATCCAGAGGAGCCCCGTTTCCCCCTCGTAGCTCGAGATGAGGGATCCTTTGCCTGCTTTCAACGGGAAAGAATTCCCGGCGTTCCCGTCGCATCTCAAGAGGAGGCACTCTCAACAGGAAAGGCGAGAGGAACTCCATGGTCGTACCACCATTCCAAGAGTCCCCCAGATGTCTCAGTCCATTCCAGAGGAAGCTCTTTGCCCTGCACTGGCTCATCTTTCACGCCGAGGATCGACTCACACCACGGTGGCACGTGGGACAGCCCTGTGGGAAAGCCTCGAGGGAAAGCCTCGAGGGAAAACCACAGATCCTATGATCCACGCGACGGGAAGCGTGACATTGCTGCTACAGCCTGGAAGGAAAGCGCACGTGCATGACCCCACTCGAGACGAGGCCTGACTCCCCTGGGGAGACTCCAGAAGTACCCAAAGATCCATGTCAGCCCCTGAGAGGAATCCTCGGTTCTGGCCCTGACTCCACACAAGGTTTTTGGCCCCGGTATCGACGGGAGAGGAATCCCGAGAGGCCCCCTAGCAACTCGCATGGGGACTGGCCACTCCTGAGGCCACCAGGGCGGGTCCCTGAGGTCCCCGTCGTAACTCGAGAACACCTGCCGCAACTCGAGAAAATCCAGGAAGTTCTCCCTTCCAGGCGAGATGAGGCCTATTTCCTATGAGGCGTCTGGAGACTAATGACACCTAACCTCTGGAACTTCGAAAGGGTCTTTCACACCCTTGCTGCAACTCAAGAAGTTCACCGCCATACCCGTCTCCACTCGAGAGGAAGCACGATGGTCCCGCCCACATCCAGAGGAGCCCCGTTTCCCCCTCGGAGCTCGAGATGAGGGATCCTTTCCCTGCTTTCAACGGGAAAGAATTCCCGGCGTTCCCGTCGCATCTCAAGAGGAGGCACTCTCAACAGGAAAGGCGAGAGGAACTCCATGGTCGTACCACCATTCCAAGAGTCCCCCAGATGTCTCAGTCCATTCCAGAGGAATCTCTTTGCCCTGCACTGGCTCATCTTTCACGCCGAGGATCGACTCACACCACGGTGGCACGTGGGACAGCCCTGTGGGAAAGCCTCGAGGGAAAACCACAGATCCTTTGATCCACGCGACGGGAAGCGTGACATTGCTGCTACAGCATGGAAAGAAAACGCATGTGCATGCCCCCACTCGAGACGAGGCCTGACTCCCCTGCGGAGACTCCAGAAGTACCCAAAGATCCATGTCAGCCCCTGAGAGGAATCCTCGTTTCCGGCCCTGACTCCACACAAGGTTTTTGGCCCCGGTATCGACGGGAGAGGAATCCCGAGAGGCCCCCTAGCAACTCGCATGTGGACTGGCCTCTCCTGAGGCCACCAGGGCGGGTCCCTGAGGTCCCCGTCGTAACTCGAGAACACCTGCTGCATCTCGAGAAAATCCAGGAAGTTCTCCCTTCCAGGCGAGATGAGGCCTATTTCCGATGAGGCGTCTGGAGACTAATGACACCTAACCTCTGGAACTTCGAAAGGGTCTTTCACACCCTTGCTGCAACTCAAGAAGTTCACTTCCATACCCGTCTCCACTCGAGAGGAAGCAGGATGGTCCCGCCCACATCCAGAGGAGCCCCGTTTCCCCCTCGTAGCTCGAGATGAGGGATCCTTTGCCTGCTTTCAACGGGAAAGAATTCCCGGCGTTCCCGTCGCATCTCAAGAGGAGGCACTCTCAACAGGAAAGGCGAGAGGAACTCCATGGTCGTACCACCATTCCAAGAGTCCCCCAGATGTCTCAGTCCATTCCAGAGGAACCTCTTTGCCCTGCACTGGCTCATCTTTCACGCCGAGGATGGACTCACACCACGGTGGCACGTGGGACAGCCCTGTGGGAAAGCCTCGAGGGAAAGCCTCGAGGGAAAACCACAGATCCTATGATCCACGCTTCGGGAAGCGTGACATTGCTGCTACAGCCTGGAAGGAAAGCGCACGTGCAGGCCCCCACTCGAGACGAGGCCTGACTCCCTTGGGGAGACTCCAGAAGTACCCAAAGATCCATTTCAGCCACTGAGAGGAATCCTCGGTTCCGGCCCTGACTCCACACAAGGTTTTTGGCCCCGGTATCGACGGGAGAGGAATCCCGAGAGGCCCCCTAGCAACTCGCATGGGGACTGGCCTCTCCTGAGGCCACCAGGGCGGGTCCCTGAGGTCCCCGTCGTAACTCGAGAACACCTGCCCCAACTCGAGAAAATCCAGGAAGTTCTCCCTTCCAGGCGAGATGAGGCCTATTTCCGATGAGTCGTCTGGAGACTAATGACACCTAACCTCTGGAACTTCGAAAGGGTCTTTCACACCCTTACTGCAACTCAAGAAGTTCACCGCCATACCCGTCTCCACTCCAGAGGAAGCATGATGGTCCCGCCCACATCCAAAGGAGCCCCGTTTCCCCCTCGGAGCTCGAGATGATGGATCCTTTGCCTGCTTTCAACGGGGAAGAATTCCCGGCGTTCCCGTCGCATCTCAAGAGGAGGCACTCTCAACAGGAAAGGCGAGAGGAACTCCATGGTCGTACCACCATTCCAAGAGTCCCCCAGATGTCTCAGTCCATTCCAGAGGAACCTCTTTGCCCTGCACAGGCTCATCTTTCACGCCGAGGATCGACTCACACCACGGTGGCACGTGGGACAGCCCTGTGGGAAAGCCTCGAGGGAAAACCACAGATCCTTTGATCCACGCGACGGGAAGCGTGACATTGCTGCTACAGCCTGGAAGGAAAGCGCACGTGCATGCCCCCACTCGAGACGAGGCCTGACTCCACTGGGGAGTCTCCAGACGTACCCAAAGATCCATGTCAGCCCATGAGAGGAATCCTCGGTTACGGCCCTGACTCCACACAAGGTTGTTGGCCCCGGTATCGACGGGAGAGGAATCCCGAGAGGCCCCCTAGCAACTCGCATAGGGACTGGCCTCTCATGAGGCCACCAGGGCGGGTCCCTGAGGTCCCCGTCGTAACTCGAGAACACCTGCCGCAACTCGAGAAAATCCAGGAAGTTCTCCCTTCCAGGCGAGATGAGGCCTATTTCTGATGAGGCGTCTGGAGACTAATGACACCTAACCTCTGGAACTTCGAAAGGGTCTTTCACACCCTTGCTGCAACTCAAGAAGTTCACCGCCATACCCGTCTCCACTCGAGATGAAGCACGATGGTCCCGCCCACATCCAGAGGAGCCCCGTTTTCCCCTCGTAGCTCGAGATGAGGGATCCTTTCCCTGGTTTCAAAGGGAAAGAGTTCCCGGCGTTCCCGTCGCATCTCAAGAGGAGGCACTCTCAACAGGAAAGGCGAGAGGAACTCCATGGTCGTACCACCATTCCAAATGTCCCCCAGATATCTCAGTCCATTCCAGAGGAACCTCTTTGTCCTGCACTGGCTCATCTTTCACGCCGAGGATCGACTCACACCACGGTGGCACGTGGGACAGCCCTGTGGGAAAGCCTCGAGGGAAAACCACAGATCCTTTGATCCACGCGACGGGAAGCGTGACATTGCTGCTACAGCCTGGAAGGAAAGTGCACGTGCATGCCCCCACTCGAGACGAGGCCTGACTCCCCTGGGGAGACTCCAGAAGTACCCAAAGATCCATGTCAGCCCCTGAGAGGAATCCTCGGTTCCGGCCCTGACTCCATACAAGGTTTTTGGCCCCGGTATCGACGGGAGAGGAATCCTGAGAGGCCCCCTAGCAACTCGCATAGGGACTGGCCTCTCCTGAGGCCACCAGGGCGGGTTCCTGAGGTCCCCGTCATAACTCGAGAACACCTGCCGCAACTCGAGAAAATCCAGGAAGTTCTCCCTTCCAGGCGAGATGAGGCCTATTTCCTATGAGGCGTCTGGAGACTAATGACACCTAACCTCTGGAACTTCGAAAGGGTCTTTCACACCCTTGCTGCAACTCAAGAAGTTCACCACCATACCTGTCTCCACTAGAGAGGAAGCACGATGGTTCCGCCCACATCCAGAGGAGCCCCGTTTCCCCCTCGTAGCTCGAGATGAGGGATCCTTTTCCTGCTTTCAACGGGAAAGAATTCCCGGCGTTCCCGTCGCATCTCAAGAGGAGGCACTCTCAACAGGAAAGGTGAGAGGAACTCCATGGTCGTACCACCATTCCAAGAGTCCCCCAGATGTCTCAGTCCATTCCAGAGGAACCTCTTTGCCCTGCACTGGCTCATCTTTCACGCCGAGGATCGTCTCACACCACGGTGGCACGTGGGACAGCCCTGTGGGAAAGCCTCGAGGGAAAGCCTCGAGGGAAAACCACAGATCCTTTGATCCACGCGACGGGAAGCGTGACATTGCTGCTACAGCCTGGAAGGAAAGCGCACGTGCATGCCCCCACTCGAGACGAGGCCTGACTCCCCTGGGGGGACTCCAGAAGAACCCAAAGATCCATGTCAGCCCCTGAGAGGAATCCTCGGTTCCGGCCCTGACTCCATACAAAGTTTTTGCCCCCGGTAACGATGGGAGAGGAGTCCCGAGAGGCCCCCTAGCAACTCGCATGGGGACTGGCCTCTCCTGAGGCCACCAGGGCGGGTCCCTGAGGTACCCGTCGTAACTCGAGAACACCTGCCCCAACTCGAGAAAATCCAGGAAGTTCTCCCTTCCAGGCGAGATGAGGCCTATTTCCGATGAGGCGTCTGGAGACTAATGACACCTAACCTCTGGAACTTCGAAAGGGTCTTTCACACCCTTGCTGCAACTCAAGAAGTTCACCGCCATACCCGTCTCCACTCCAGAGGAAGCATGATGGTCCCGCCCACATCCAAAGGAGCCCCGTTTCCCCCTCGGAGCTCGAGATGATGGATCCTTTCCCTGCTTTCAACGGGGAAGAATTCCCGGCGTTCCCGTCGCATCTCAAGAGGAGGCACTCTCAACAGGAAAGGCGAGAGGAACTCCATGGTCGTACCACCATTCCAAGAGTCCCCCAGATGTCTCAGTCCATTCCAGAGGAACCTCTTTGCCCTGCACTGGCTCATCTTTCACGCCGAGGATCGACTCACACCACGGTGGCACGTGGGACAGCCCTGTGGGAAAGCCTCGAGGGAAAACCACAGATCCTTTGATCCACGCGACGGGAAGCGTGACATTGCTGCTACAGCCTGGAAGGAAAGTGCACGTGCATGCCCCCACTCGAGACGAGGCCTGACTCCCCTGGGGAGACTCCAGAAGTACCCAAAGATCCATGTCAGCCCCTGAGAGGAATCCTCGGTTCCGGCCCTGACTCCATACAAGGTTTTTGGCCCCGGTATCGACGGGAGAGGAATCCTGAGAGGCCCCCTAGCAACTCGCATAGGGACTGGCCTCTCCTGAGGCCACCAGGGCGGGTTCCTGAGGTCCCCGTCATAACTCGAGAACACCTGCCGCAACTCGAGAAAATCCAGGAAGTTCTCCCTTCCAGGCGAGATGAGGCCTATTTCCGATGAGGCGTCTGGAGACTAATGACACCTAACCTCTGGAACTTCGAAAGGGTCTTTCACACCCTTGCTGCAACTCAAGAAGTTCACCGCCATACCCGTGTCCACTCGAGAGGAAGCACGATGGTCCCGCCCACATCCAGAGGAGCCCCGTTTCCCCCTCGTAGCTCGATATGAGGGATCCTTTCCCTGCTTTCAACGGGAAAGAATTCCCGGCGTTCCCGTCGCATCTCAAGAGGAGGCACTCTCAACAGGAAAGGCGAGAGGAACTCCATGGTCGTACCACCATTCCAAGAGTCCCCCAGATGTCTCAGTCCATTCCAGAGGAACCTCTTTGCCCTGCACTGGCTCATCTTTCACGCCGAGGATCGACTCACACCACGGTGGCACGTGGGACAGCCCTGTGGGAAAGTCTCGAGGGAAAACCACAGATCCTTTGATACACGCCACGGGAAGCGTGACATTGCTGCTACAGCCTGGAAGGAAAGCGCACGTGCATGCCCCCACTCGAGTCGAGGCCTAACTCCGCTGGGGAGACTCCAGAAGTACCCAAAGATCCATGTCAGCCCCTGAGAGGAATCCTCGGTTCCGGCCCTGACTCCACACAAGCTTTTTGGCCCCGGTATCGAAGGGAGAGGAATCCCGAGAGGCCCCCTAGCACCTCGCATGGGGACTGGCCTCTCCTGAGGCCACCAGGGCGGGTCCCTGAGGTCCCCGTCTTAACTCGAGAACACCTGCCGCAACTCGAGAAAATCCAGGAAGTTCTCCCTTCCAGGCGAGATGAGGCCTATTTCCGATGAGGCGTCTGGAGACTAATGACACCTAACCTTTGGAATTTCGAAAGGGTCTTTCACACCCTTGCTGCAACTCAAGAAGTTCACCGCCATACCCGTCTCCACTCGAGAGGAAGCACGATGGTCCCGCCCACATCCAGAGGAGCCCCGTTTCCCTCTCGGAGCTCGAGATGAGGGATCCTTTCCTGCTTTCAACGGGAAGGAATTCCCGGCGTTCCCGTCGGATCTCAAGAGGAGGCACTCTCAACAGGAAAGGCGAGAGGAACTCCATGGTCGTACCACCATTCCAAGAGTCCCCCAGATGTCTCAGTCCATTCCAGAGGAACCTCTTTGCCCTGCACTGGCTCATCTTTCACGCCGAGGATCGACTCACACCACGGAGGCACGTGGGACAGCCCTGTGGGAAAGCCTCGAGGGAAAGCCTCGAGGGAAAACCACAGATCCTTTGATCCACGCCACGGGAAGCGTGACATTGCTGCTACAGCCTGGAAGGAAAGCGCACGTGCATGCCCCCACTCGAGACGAGGCCTGTCTCCCCTGGCGAGACTCCAGAAGTACCCAAAGATCCATATAAGCCCCTGAGAGGAATCCTCGGTTCCGACCCTGACTCCACACAAGGTTTTTGGCCCCGGTATCGACGGGAGAGGAATCCCGAGAGGCCCCCTAGCACCTCGCATGGGGACTGGCCTCTCCTGAGGCCACCAGGGCGGGTCCCTGAGGTCCCCGTCGTAACTCGAGAACACCTGCCGCAACTCGAGAAAATCCAGGAAGTTCTCCCTTCCAGGTGAGATGAGGCCTATTTCCGATGAGGCGTCTGGAGACTAATGACACCTAACCTCTGGAACTTCGAAAGAGTCTTTCACACCCTTGCTGCAACTCAAGAAGTTCACCGCCATACCCGTCTCCACTCGAGAGGAAGCACGATGGTTCCGCCCACATCCAGAGGAGCCCCGTTTCCCCCTCGTAGCTCGAGATGAGGGATCCTTTGCCTGCTTTCAACGGGAAAGAATTCCCGGCGTTCCCGTCGAATCTCAAGAGGAGGAACTCTCAACAGGAAAGGCGAGAGGAACTCCATGGTCGTACCACCATTCCAAGAGTCCCCCAGATGTCTCAGTCCATTCCAGAGGAACCTCTTTGCCCTGCACTGGCTCATCTTTCACGCCGAGGATCGACTCACACCACGGTGGCACGTGGGACAGCCCTGTGGGAAAGCCTCGAGGGAAAGCCTCGAGGGAAAACCACAGATCCTTTGATCCACGCGACGGGAAGCGTGACATTGCTGCTACAGCCTGGAAGGAAAGCGCACGTGCATGCCCCCACTCGAGACGAGGCCTGACTCCACTGGGGAGTCTCCAGACGTACCCAAAGATCCATGTCAGCCCATGAGAGGAATCCTCGGTTACGGCCCTGACTCCACACAAGGTTTTTGGCCCCGGTATCGACGGGAGAGGAATCCCGAGAGGCCCCCTAGCAACTCGCATGTGGACTGGCCTCTCCTGAGGCCACCAGGGCGGGTCCCTGAGGTCCCCGTCGTAACTCGAGAACACCTGCCGCATCTCGAGAAAATCCAGGAAGTTCTCCCTTCCAGGCGAGATGAGGCCTATTTCCGATGAGGCGTCTGGAGACTAATGACACCTAACCTCTGGAACTTCGAAAGGGTCTTTCACACCCTTGCTGCAACTCAAGAAGTTCACTTCCATACCCGTCTCCACTCGAGAGGAAGCAGGATGGTCCCGCCCACATCCAGAGGAGCCCCGTTTCCCCCTCGTAGCTCGAGATGAGGGATCCTTTGCCTGCTTTCAACGGGAAAGAATTCCCGGCGTTCCCGTCGCATCTCAAGAGGAGGCACTCTCAACAGGAAAGGCGAGAGGAACTCCATGGTCGTACCACCATTCCAAGAGTCCCCCAGATGTCTCAGTCCATTCCAGAGGAACCTCTTTGCCCTGCACTGGCTCATCTTTCACGCCGAGGATCGACTCACACCACGGTGGCACGTGGGACAGCCCTGTGGGAAAGCCTCGAGGGAAAGCCTCGAGGGAAAACCACAGATCCTATGATCCACGCTTCGGGAAGCGTGACATTGCTGCTACAGCCTGGAAGGAAAGCGCACGTGCATGCCCCCACTCGAGACGAGGCCTGACTCCCCTGGGGAGACTCCAGAAGTACCCAAAGATCCATGTCAGCCCCTGAGAGGAATCCTCGGTTCCGGCCCTGACTCCACACAAGGTTTTTGGCCCCGGTATCGACGGGAGAGGAATCCCGAGAGGCCCCCTAGCAACTCGCATGGGGACTGGCCTTTCCTGAGGCCACCAGGGCGGGTCCCTGAGGTCCCCGTCGTAACTCGAGAACACCTGCCGCAACTCGAGAAAATCCAGGAAGTTCTCCCTTCCAGGCGAGATGAGGCCTATTTCCGATGAGGCGTCTGGAGACTAATGACACCTAACCTCTGGAACTTCGAAAGGGTCTTTCACACCCTTGCTGCAACTCAAGAAGTTCACCGCCATACCCGTCTCCACTCGAGAGGAAGCACGATGGTCCCGCCCACATCCAGAGGAGCCCCGTTTCCCCCTCGTAGCTTGAGATGAGGGATCCTTTCCCTGCTTTCAACGGGAAAGTATTCCCGTCATTCCCGTCGCATCTCAAGAGGAGGCACTCTCAACAGGAAAGGCGAGAGGAACTCCATGGTCGTACCACCATTCCAAGAGTCCCCCAGATGTCTCAGTCCATTCCAGAGGAAACTCTTTGCCCTGCACTGGCTCATCTTTCATGCCGAGGATCGACTCACACCACGGTGGCACGTGGGACAGCCCTGAGGGAAAGCCTCGAGGGAAAGCCTCGAGGGAAAACCACAGATCCTTTGATCCACGCGAAGGGAAGCGTGACATTGCTGCTACAGCCTGGAAGGAAAGCACACGTGCATGCCCCCACTCGAGACGAGGCCTGACTCCCCTGGGGAGACTCCAGAAGTACCCAAAGATCCATTTCAGCCCCTGAGAGGAATCCTCGGTTCCGGCCCTGACTCCACACAAGGTTTTTGGCCCTGGTATCGACGGGAGAGGAATCCCGACAGGCCCCCTAGCAACTCGCATGGGGACTGGCCTCTCCTGAGGCCACCAGGGCGGTTCCCTGAGGTCCCCGTCGTAACTCGAGAACACCTGCCCCAACTCGAGAAAATCCAGGAAGTTCTCCCTTGCAGGCGAGATGAGGCCTATTTCCGATGAGGCGTCTGGAGACTAATGACACCTAACCTCTGGAACTTCGAAAGAGTCTTTCACACCCTTGCTGCAACTCAAGAAGTTCACCGCCATACCCGTCTCCACTCGAGAGGAAGCACGATGGTCCCGCCCACATCCAGAGGAGCCCCGTTTCCCCCTCGTAGCTCGAGATGAGGGATCCTTTGCCTGCTTTCAACGGGAAAGAATTCCCGGCGTTCCCGTCGCATCTCAAGAGGAGGCACTCTCAACAGGAAAGGCGAGAGGAACTCCATGGTCGTACCACCATTCCAAGAGTCCCCCAGATGTCTCAGTCCATTCCAGAGGAACCTCTTTGCCCTGCACTGGCTCATCTTTCACGCCGAGGATCGACTCACACCACGGTGGCACGTGGGACAGCCCTGTGGGAAAGCCTCGAGGGAAAGCCTCGAGGGAAAACCACAGATCCTTTGATCCACGCGACGGGAAGCGTGACATTGCTGCTACAGCCGGGAAGGAAAGCGCACGTGCATGCCCCCACACGAGACCAGGCCTGACTCCACTGGGGAGTCTCCAGACGTACCCAAAGGTCCATGTCAGCCCATGAGAGGAATCCTCGGTTACGGCCCTGACTCCACACAAGGTTGTTGGCCCCGGTATCGACGGGAGAGGAATCCCGAGAGGCCCCCTAGCAACTCGCATAGGGACTGGCCTCTCCTGAGGCCACCAGGGCGGGTCCCTGAGGTCCCCGTCGTAACTCGAGAACACCTGCCGCAACACGAGAAAATCCAGGAAGTTCTCCCTTCCAGGCGAGATGAGGCCTATTTCTAATGAGGCGTCTGGAGACTAATGACACCTAACCTCTGGAACTTCGAAAGGGTCTTTCACACCCTTGCTGCAACTCAAGAAGTTCACCGCCATACCCGTCTCCACTCGAGATGAAGCACGATGGTCCCGCCCACATCCAGAGGAGCCCCGTTTTCCCCTCGTAGCTCGAGATGAGGGATCCTTTCCCTGGTTTCAAAGGGAAAGAGTTCCCGGCGTTCCCGTCGCATCTCAAGAGGAGGCACTCTCAACAGGAAAGGCGAGAGGAACTCCATGGTCGTACCACCATTCCAAGAGTCCCCCAGATGTCTCAGTCCATTCCAGAGGAACCTCTTTGTCCAGCACTGGCTCATCTTTCACGCCGAGGATCGACTCACACCACGGTGGCACGTGGGACAGCCCTGTGGGAAAGCCTCGAGGGAAAACCACAGATCCTTTGATCCACGCGACGGGAAGCCTCACATTGCTGCTACAGCCTGGAAGGAAAGTGCACGTGCATGCCCCCACTCGAGACGAGGCCTGACTCCCCTGGAGAGACTCCAGAAGTACCCAAAGTTCCATGTCAGCCCCTGAGAGGAATCCTCGGTTCCGGCCCTGACTCCATACAAGGTTTTTGGCCCCGGTATCGACGGGAGAGGAATCCCGAGAGGCCCCCTAGCAACTCGCATAGGGACTGGCCTCTCCTGAGGCCACCAGGGCGGGTTCCTGAGGTCCCCGTCGTAACTCCAGAACACCTGCCGCAACTCGAGAAAATCCAGGAAGTTCTCCCTTCCTGGCGAGATGAGGCCTATTTCCTATGTGGCGTCTGGAGACAAATGACACCTAACCTCTGGAACTTCGAAAGGGTCTTTCACACCCTTGCTGCAACTCAAGAAGTTCACCGCCATAGCCGTCTCCACTCCAGAGGAAGCATGATGGTCCCGCCCACATCCAAAGGAGCCCCGTTTCCCCCTCGGAGCTCGAGATGATGGATCCTTTCCCTGCTTTCAACGGGGAAGAATTCCCGGCGTTCCCGTCGCATCTCAAGAGGAGGCACTCTCAACAGGAAAGGCGAGAGGAACTCCATGGTCGTACCACCATTCCAAGAGTCCCCCAGATGTCTCAGTCCATTCCAGAGGAACCTCTTTGCCCTGCACTGGCTCATCTTTCACGCCGAGGATCGACTCACACCACGGTGGCACGTGGGACAGCCCTGTGGGAAAGCCTCGAGGGAAAACCACAGATCCTTTGATCCACGCGACGGGAAGCGTGACATTGCTGCTACAGCCTGGAAGGAAAGCGCACGTGCATGCCCCCACTGGAGAAGAGTCCTAACTCCCCTGGGGAGACTCCAGAAGTACCCAAAGATCCATGTCAGCCCCTGAGAGGAATCCTCGGTTCCGGCCCTGACTCCACACAAGGTTTTTGGCCCCGGTATCGACGGGAGAGGAATCCCGAGAGGCCCCCTAGCAACTCGCATGGGGACTGGCCTCTCCTGAGGCCACCAGGGCGGGTCCCTGAGGTCCCCGTCGTAACTCGAGAACACCTGCCGCAACTCGAGAAAATCCAGGAAATTCTCCCTTTCAGGCGAGATGAGGCCTATTTCTGATGAGGCGTCTGGAGACTAATGACACCTAACCTCTGGAACTTCGAAAGGGTCTTCAAACCCTTGCTGCAACTCAAGAAGTTCACCGCCATACCCGTCTCCACTCGAGAGGAAGCACGATGGTCCCGCCCACATCCAGAGGAGCCCCGTTTCCCCCTCGTATCTCGAGATGAGGGAACCTTTCCCTGCTTTAGACGGGAAAGAATTCCCGGCGTTCCCGTCGCATCTCAAGAGGAGGCACTCTCAACAGGAAAGGCGAGAGGAACTCCATGGTCGTACCACCATTCCAGGAGTCCCCCAGATGTCTCAGTCCATTCCAGAGGAACCTCTTTGCCCTGCACTGGCTCATCTTTCACGCCGAGGATCGACTCACACCACGGTGGCACGTGGGACAGCCCTGTGGGAAAGCCTCGAGGGAAAGCCTCGAGGGAAAACCACAGATCCTTTGATCCGCGCGACAACAAGCGTGACATTGCTGCTACAGCCTGGAAGGAAAGCGCACGTGCATGCCCCCACTCGAGACGAGGCCTGACTCCCCTGGGGAGACTCCAGAAGTACCCAAAGATCCATGTCAGCCCCTGAGAGGAATCCTCGGTTCCGGCCCTGACTCCACACAAGGTTTTTGGCCCCGGTATCGATGGGAGAGGAATCCCGAGAGGCCCCCTAGCACATCGCATGGGGACTGGCCTCTCCTGAGGCCACCAGGGCGGGTCCCTGAGGTCCCCGTCTTAACTCGAGAACACCTGCCGCAACTCGAGAAAATCCAGGAAGTTCTCCCTTCCAGGCGAGATGAGGCCTATTTCCGATGAGGCGTCTGGAGACTAATGACACCTAACCTTTGGAATTTCGAAAGGGTCTTTCACACCCTTGCTGCAACTCAAGAAGTTCACCGCCATACCCGTCTCCACTCGAGAGGAAGCACGATGGTCCCGCCCACATCCAGAGGAGCCCCGTTTCCCCCTCGTAGCTCGAGATGAGGGATCCTTTCCCTGCTTTCAACGGGAAAGAATTCCCGGCGTTCCCGTCGCATTTCAAGAGGAGGCACTCTCAACAGGAAAGGCGAGAGGAACTCCATGGTCGTACCACCATTCCTAGAGTCCCCCAGATGTCTCAGTCCATTCCAGAGGAACCTCTTTGCCCTGCACTGGCTCATCTTTCACGCCGAGGATCGACTCACACCACGGAGGCACGTGGGACAGCCCTGTGGGAAAGCCTCGAGGGAAAGCCTCGAGGGAAAACCACAGATCCTTTGATGCACGCGACGGGAAGCGTGACATTGCTGCTACAGCCTGGAAGGAAAGCGCACGTGCATGCCCCCACTCGAGACGAGGCCTGACTCCACTGGGGAGTCTCCAGACGTACCCAAAGATCCATGTCAGCCCATGAGAGGAATCCTCGGTTACGGCCCTGACTCCACACAAGGTTTTTGGCCCCGGTATCGAAGGGAGAGGAATCCCGAGAGGCCGCCTAGCAACTCGCATGTGGACTGGCCTCTCCTGAGGCCACCAGGGCGGGTCCCTGAGGTCCCCGTCGTAACTCGAGAACACCTGCCGCATCTCGAGAAAATCCAGGAAGTTCTCCCTTCCAGGCGAGGTGAGGCCTATTTCCGATGAGGCGTCTGGAGACTAATGACACCTAACCTCTGGAACTTCGAAAGGGTCTTTCACACCCTTGCTGCAACTCAAGAAGTTCACTTCCATACCCGTCTCCACTCGAGAGGAAGCAGGATGGTCCCGCCCACATCCAGAGGAGCCCCGTTTCCCCCTCGTAGCTCGAGATGAGGGATCCTTTGCCTGCTTTCAACGGGAAAGAATTCCCGGCGTTCCCGTCGCATCTCAAGAGGAGGCACTCTCAACAGGAAAGGCGAGAGGAACTCCATGGTCGTACCACCATTCCAAGAGTCCCCCAGATGTCTCAGTCCATTCCAGAGGAACCTCTTTGCCCTGCACTGGCTCATCTTTCACGCCGAGGATGGACTCACACCACGGTGGCACGTGGGACAGCCCTGAGGGAAAGCCTCGAGGGAAAGCCTCGAGGGAAAACCACAGATCCTTTGATCCACGCGAAGGGAAGCGTGACATTGCTGCTACAGCCTGGAAGGAAAGCACACGTGCATGCCCCCACTCGAGACGAGGCCTGACTCCCCTGGGGAGACTCCAGAAGTACCCAAAGATCCATGTCAGCCCCTGAGAGGAATCCTCGGTTCCGGCCCTGACTCCACACAAGGTTTTTGGCCCCGGTATCGACGGGAGAGGAATCCCGAGAGGCCCCCTAGCAACTCGCATGGGGACTGGCCTCTCCTGAGGCCACCAGGGCGGGTCCCTGAGGTCCCCGTCGTAACTCGAGAACACCTGCCCCAACTCGAGAAAATCCAGGAAGTTCTCCCTTCCAGGCGAGATGAGGCCTATTTCCGATGAGGCGTCTGGAGACTAATGACACCTAACCTCTGGAACTTCGAAAGAGTCTTTCACACCCTTGCTGCAACTCAAGAAGTTCACCGCCATACCCGTCTCCACTCGAGAGGAAGCACGATGGTCCCGCCCACATCCAGAGGAGCCCCGTTTCCCCCTCGTAGCTCGAGATGAGGGATCCTTTGCCTGCTTTCAACGGGAAAGAATTCCCGGCGTTCCCGTCGCATCTCAAGAGGAGGCACTCTCAACAGGAAAGGCGAGAGGAACTCCATGGTCGTACCACCATTCCAAGAGTCCCCCAGATGTCTCAGTCCATTCCAGAGGAACCTCTTTGCCCTGCACTGGCTCATCTTTCACGCCGAGGATCGACTCACACCACGGTGGCACGTGGGACAGCCCTGTGGGAAAGCCTCGAGGGAAAACCACAGATCATTTGATCCACGCGACGGGAAGCGTGACATTGCTGCTACAGCCGGGAAGGAAAGCGCACGTGCATGCCCCCACTCGAGAAGAGTCCTAACTCCCCTGGGGAGACTCCAGAAGTACCCAAAGATCCATGTCAGCCCCTGAGAGGAATCCTCGGTTCCGGCCCTGACTCCACACAAGGTTTTTGGCCCCGGTATCGACGGGAGAGGAATCCCGAGAGGCCCCCTAGCAAACTCGCATGGGGACTGGCCTCTCCTGAGGCCACCAGGGCGGGTCCCTGAGGTCCCCGTCGTAACTCGAGAACACCTGCCGCAACTCGAGAAAATCCAGGAAATTCTCCCTTTCAGGCGAGATGAGGCCTATTTCCGATGAGGCGTCTGGAGACTAATGACACCTAACCTCTGGAACTTCGAAAGGGTCTTTCAAACCCTTGCTGCAACTCAAGAAGTTCACCGCCATACCCGTCTCCACTCGAGAGGAAGCACGATGGTCCCGCCCACATCCAGAGGAGCCACGTTTCCCCCTCGTATCTCGAGATGAGGGAACCTTTCCCTGCTTTAGACGGGAAAGAATTCCCGGCCTTCCCGTCGCATCTCAAGAGGAGGCACTCTCAACAGGAAAGGCGAGAGGAACTCCATGGTCGTACCACCATTCCAGGAGTCCCCCAGATGTCTCAGTCCATTTCAGAGGAACCTCTTTGCCCTGGACTGGCTCATCTTTCACGCCGAGGATCGACTCACACCACGGTGGCACGTGGGACAGCCCTGTGGGAAAGCCTCGAGGGAAAGCCTCGAGGGAAAACCACAGATCCTTTGATCCACGCGACAGGAAGCGTGACATTGCTGCTACAGCCTGGAAGGAAAGCGCACGTGCATGCCCCCACTCGAGACGAGGCCTGACTCCCCTGGGGAGACTCCAGAAGTACCCAAAGATCCATGTCAGCCCCTGAGAGGAATCCTCGGTTCCGGCCCTGACTCCACACAAGGTTTTTGGCCCCGGTATCGACGGGAGAGGAATCCCGAGAGGCCCCCTAGCACATCGCATGGGGACTGGCCTCTCCTGAGGCCACCAGGGCGGGTCCCTGAGGTCCCCGTCGTAACTCGAGAACACCTGCCGCAACTCGAGAAAATCCAGGAAGTTCTCCCTTCCAGGCGAGATGAGGCCTATTTCCGATGAGGCGTCTGGAGACTAATGACACCTAACCTCTGGAACTTCGAAAGGGTCTTTCACACCCTTGCTGCAACTCAAGAAGTTCACCGCCATACCCGTGTCCACTCGAGAGGAAGCACGATGGTCCCGCCCACATCCAGAGGAGCCCCGTTTCCCCCTTGTAGCTCGAGATGAGGGATCCTTTCCCTGCTTTCAACGGGAAAGAATTCCCGGCGTTCCCGTCGCATCTCAAGAGGAGGCACTCTCAACAGGAAAGGCGAGAGGAACTCCATGGTCGTACCACCATTCCAAGAGTCCCCCAGATGTCTCAGTCCATTCCAGAGGAACCTCTTTGCCCTGCACTGGCTCATCTTTCACGCCGAGGATCGACTCACACCACGGTGGCACGTGGGACAGCCCTGTGGGAAAGTCTCGAGGGAAAACCACAGATCCTTTGATACACGCCACGGGAAGCGTGCCATTGCTGCTACAGCCTGGAAGGAAAGCGCACGTGCATGCCCCCACTCGAGTCGAGGCCTAACTCCGCTGGGGAGACTCCAGAAGTACCCAAAGATCCATGTCAGCACCTGAGAGGAATCCTCGGTTCCGGCCCTGACTCCACACAAGCTTTTTGGCCCCGGTATCGAAGGGAGAGGAATCCCGAGAGGCCCCCTAGCACCTCGCATGGGGACTGGCCTCTCCTGAGGCCACCAGGGCGGGTCCCTGAGGTCCCCGTCTTAACTCGAGAACACCTGCCGCAACTCGAGAAAATCCAGGAAGTTCTCCCTTCCAGGCGAGATGAGGCCTATTTCCGATGAGGCGTCTGGAGACTAATGACACCTAACCTTTGGAATTTCGAAAGGGTCTTTCACACCCTTGCTGCAACTCAAGAAGTTCACCGCCATACCCGTGTCCACTCGAGAGGAAGCACGATGGTCCCGCCCACATCCAGAGGAGCCCCGTTTCCCTCTCGGAGCTCGAGATGAGGGATCCTTTCCTGCTTTCAACGGGAAGGAATTCCCGGCGTTCCCGTCGCATCTCAAGAGGAGGCACTCTCAACAGGAAAGGCGAGAGGAACTCCATGGTCGTACCACCATTCCAAGAGTCCCCCAGATGTCTCAGTCCATTCCAGAGGAACCTCTTTGCCCTGCACTGGCTCATCTTTCACGCCGAGGATCGACTCACACCACGGAGGCACGTGGGACAGCCCTGTGGGAAAGCCTCGAGGGAAAGCCTCGAGGGAAAACCACAGATCCTTTGATCCACGCGACGGGAAGCCTGACATTGCTGCTACATCCTGGAAGGAAAGTGGACGTGCATGCCCCCACTCGAGACGAGGCCTGACTCCCCTGGAGAGACTCCAGAAGTACCCAAAGATCCATGTCAGCCCCTGAGAGGAATCCTCGGTTCCGGCCCTGACTCCATACAAGGTTTTTGGCCCCGGTATCGACGGGAGAGGAATCCCGAGAGGCCCCCTAGCAACTCGCATAGGGACTGGCCTCTCCTGAGGCCACCAGGGCGGATTCCTGAGGTCCCCGTCGTAACTCCAGAACACCTGCCGCAACTCGAGAAAATCCAGGAAGTTCTCCCTTCCTGGCGAGATGAGGCCTATTTCCTATGTGGCGTCTGGAGACAAATGACACCTAACCTCTGGAACTTCGAAAGGGTCTTTCACACCCTTGCTGCAACTCAAGAAGTTCACCACCATACCCGTCTCCACTAGAGAGGAAGCACGATGGTCCCGCCCACATCCAGAGGAGCCCCGTTTCCCCCTCGTAGCTCGAGATAAGGGATCCTTTTCCTGCTTTCAACGGGAAAGAATTCCCGGCATTCCCGTCGCATCTCAAGAGGAGGCACTCTCAACAGGAAAGGCGAGAGGAACTCCATGGTCGTACCACCATTCCAAGAGTCCCCCAGATGTCTCAGTCCATTCCAGAGGAACCTCTTTGCCCTGCACTGGCTCATCTTTCACGCCGAGGATCGACTCACACCACGGTGGCACGTGGGACAGCCCTGTGGGAAAGCCTCGAGGGAAAGCCTCGAGGGAAAACCACAGATCCTTTGATCCACGCGACTGGAAGCGTGACATTGCTGCTACAGCCTGGAAGGAAAGCGCACGTGCATGCCCCCACTCGAGACGAGGCCTGACTCCCCTGGGGGGACTCCAGAATAACCCAAAGATCCATGTCAGCCCCTGAGAGGAATCCTCGGTTCCGGCCCTGACTCCATACAAAGTTTTTGGCCCCGGTATCGACGGGAGAGGAATCCCGAGAGGCCCCCTAGCAACTCGCATGGGGACTGGCCTCTCCTGAGGCCACCAGGGCGGGTCCCTGAGGTCCCCGTCGTAACTCGAGAACACCTGCCCCAACTCGAGAAAATCCAGGAAGTTCTCCCTTCCAGGCGAGATGAGGCCTATTTCCGATGAGGCGTCTGGAGACTAATGACACCTAAACTTTGGAATTTCGAAAGGGTCTTTCACACCCTTGCTGCAACTCAAGAAGTTCACCGCCATATCCGTCTCCACTCGAGAGGAAGCACGATGGTCCCGCCCACATCCAGAGGAGCCCCGTTTCCCTCTCGGAGCTCGAGATGAGGGATCCTTTCCTGCTTTCAACGGGAAGGAATTCCCGGCGTTCCCGTCGCATCTCAAGAGGAGGCACTCTCAACAGGAAAGGCGAGAGGAACTCCATGGTCGTACCACCATTCCTAGAGTCCCCCAGATGTCTCAGTCCATTCCAGAGGAACCTCTTTGCCCTGCACTGGCTCATCTTTCACGCCGAGGATCGACTCACACCACGGAGGCACGTGGGACAGCCCTGTGGGAAAGCCTCGAGGGAAAGCCTCGAGGGAAAACCACAGATCCTTTGATCCACGCGACGGGAAGCGTGACATTGCTGCTACAGCCTGGAAGGAAAGCGCACGTGCATGCCCCCACTCGTGACGAGGCCTGTCTCCCCTGGCGAGACTCCAGAAGTACCCAAAGATCCATATAAGCCCCTGAGAGGAATCCTCGGTTCCGACCCTGACTCCACACAAGGTTTTTGGCCTTGGTATCGACGGGAGAGGAATCCCGAGAGGCCCCCTAGCACCTCGCATGGGGACTGGCCTCTCCTGAGGCCACCAGGGCGGGTCCCTGAGGTCCCCGTCGTAACTCGAGAACACCTGCCGCAACTCGAGAAAATCCAGGAAGTTCTCCCTTCCAGGCGAGATGAGGCCTATTTCCGATGAGGCGTCTGGAGACTAATGACACCTAACCTCTCGAACTTCGAAAGGGTCTTTCACACCCTTGCTGCAACTCAAGAAGTTCACCGCCATACCCGTCTCCACTCGAGAGGAAGCACGATGGTCCCGCCCACATCCAGAGGAGCCCCGTTTCCCCCTCTTAGCTCGAGATGAGGGATCCTTTCCCTGCTTTCAACGGGAAAGAATTCCCGGTGTTCCCGTCGTATCTCAAGAGGAGGCACTCTCAACAGGAAAGGCGAGAGGAACTCCATGGTCGTACCACCATTCCAAGAGTCCCCCAGATGTCTCAGTCCATTCCAGAGGAACCTCTTTGCCCTGCACTGGCTAATCTTTCACGCCGAGGATCGACTCACACCACGGTGGCACGTGGGAGAGCCTTGTGGGAAAGCCTCGAGGGAAAGCCTCGAGGGAATACCACAGATCCTTTGATCCACGCGACGGGAAGCGTGACATTGCTGCTACAGCCTGGAAGGAAAGCGCACGTGCATGCCCCCACTCGAGACGAGGCCTGACTCCCCTGGGGAGACTCCAGAAGTACCCAAAGATCCATGTCAGCCCCTGAGAGGAATCCTCGGTTCCGGCCCTGACTCCACACAAGCTTTTTGGCCCCGGTATCGACGGGAGAGGAATCCCGAGAGGCCCCCTAGCACCTCGCATGGGGACTGGCCTCTCCTGAGGCCACCAGGGCGGGTCCCTGAGGTCCCCGTCGTAACTCGAAAACACCTGCCGCAACTCGAGAAAATCCAGGAAGTTCTCCCTTCCAGGCGAGATGAGGCCTATTTCCGATGAGGCGTCTGGAGACTAATGACACCTAACCTTTGGAATTTCGAAAGGGTCTTTCACACCCTTGCTGCAACTCAAGAAGTTCACCGCCATACCCGTCTCCACTCGAGAGGAAGCACGATGGTCCCGCCCACATCCAGAGGAGCCCCGTTTCCCCCTCGTAGCTCGAGATGAGGGATCCTTTCCCTGCTTTCAACGGGAAAGAAATCCCGGCGTTCCCGTCGCATCTCAAGAGGAGGCACTCTCAACAGGAAAGGCGAGAGGAACTCCATGGTCGTACCACCACTCCTAGAGTCCCCCAGATGTCTCAGTCCATTCCAGAGGAACCTCTTTGCCCTGCACTGGCTCATCTTTCACGCCGAGGATCGACTCACACCACGGTGGCACGTGGGACAGCCCTGTGGGAAAGTCTCGAGGGAAAACCACAGATCCTTTGATACACGCCACGGGAAGCGTGCCATTGCTGCTACAGCCTGGAAGGAAAGCGCACGTGCATGCCCCCACTCGAGTCGAGGCCTAACTCCGCTGGGGAGACTCCAGAAGTACCCAAAGATCCATGTCAGCACCTGAGAGGAATCCTCGGTTCCGGCCCTGACTCCACACAAGCTTTTTGGCCCCGGTATCGAAGGGAGAGGAATCCCGAGAGGCCCCCTAGCACCTCGCATGGGGACTGGCCTCTCCTGAGGCCACCAGGGCGGGTCCCTGAGGTCCCCGTCTTAACTCGAGAACACCTGCCGCAACTCGAGAAAATCCAGGAAGTTCTCCCTTCCAGGCGAGATGAGGCCTATTTCCGATGAGGCGTCTGGAGACTAATGACACCTAACCTTTGGAATTTCGAAAGGGTCTTTCACACCCTTGCTGCAACTCAAGAAGTTCACCGCCATACCCGTGTCCACTCGAGAGGAAGCACGATGGTCCCGCCCACATCCAGAGGAGCCCCGTTTCCCTCTCGGAGCTCGAGATGAGGGATCCTTTCCTGCTTTCAACGGGAAGGAATTCCCGGCGTTCCCGTCGCATCTCAAGAGGAGGCACTCTCAACAGGAAAGGCGAGAGGAACTCCATGGTCGTACCACCATTCCAAGAGTCCCCCAGATGTCTCAGTCCATTCCAGAGGAACCTCTTTGCCCTGCACTGGCTCATCTTTCACGCCGAGGATCGACTCACACCACGGAGGCACGTGGGACAGCCCTGTGGGAAAGCCTCGAGGGAAAGCCTCGAGGGAAAACCACAGATCCTTTGATGCACGCGACGGGAAGCGTGACATTGCTGCTACAGCCTGGAAGGAAAGCGCACGTGCATGCCCCCACTCGAGACGAGGCCTGTCTCCCCTGGCGAGACTCCAGAAGTACCCAAAGATCCATTTAAGCCCCTGAGAGGAATCCTCGGTTCCGACCCTGACTCCACACAAGCTTTTTGGCCCCGGTATCGACGGGAGAGGAATCCCGAGAGGCCCCCTAGCACCTCGCATGGGGACTGGCCTCTCCTGAGGCCACCAGGGCGGGTCCCTGAGGTCCCCGTCGTAACTCGAAAACACCTGCCGCAACTCGAGAAAATCCAGGAAGTTCTCCCTTCCAGGCGAGATGAGGCCTATTTCCGATGAGGCGTCTGGAGACTAATGACACCTAACCTTTGGAATTTCGAAAGGGTCTTTCACACCCTTGCTGCAACTCAAGAAGTTCACCACCATACCCGTCTCCACTCGAGAGGAAGCACGATGGTCCCGCCCACATCCAGAGGAGCCCCGTTTCCCCCTCGTAGCTCGAGATGAGGGATCCTTTCCCTGCTTTCAACGGGAAAGAAATCCCGGCGTTCCCGTCGCATCTCAAGAGGAGGCACTCTCAACAGGAAAGGCGAGAGGAACTCCATGGTCGTACCACCACTCCTAGAGTCCCCCAGATGTCTCAGTCCATTCCAGAGGAACCTCTTTGCCCTGCACTGGCTCATCTTTCACGCCGAGGATCGACTCACACCACGGTGGCACGTGGGACAGCCCTGTGGGAAAGCCTCGAGGGAAAACCACAGATCCTTTGATCCACGCCACGGGAAGCGTGACATTGCTGCTACAGCCTGGAAGGAAAGCGCACGTGCATGCCCCCACTCGAGACGAGGCCTGACTCCCCTGGGGAGACTCCAGAAGTACCCAAAGATCCATGTCAGCCCCTGAGAGGAATCCTCGGTTCCGGCCCTGACTCCACACAAGGTTTTTGGCCCCGGTATCGACGGGAGAGGAATCCCGAGAGGCCCCCTAGCACCTCGCATGGGGACTGGCCTCTCCTGAGGCCACCAGGGCGGGTCCCTGAGGTCCCCGTCGTAACTCGAGAACACCTGCCGCAACTCGAGAAAATCCAGGAAGTTCTCCCTTCCAGGCGAGATGAGGCCTATTTCCGATGAGTCATCTGGAGACTAATGACACCTAACCTCTGGAAATTCGAAAGGGCCTTTCACACCCTTGCTGCAACTCAAGAAGTTCACCGCCATACCCGTCTCCACTCGACAGGAAGCACGATGGTCCCGCCCACATCCAGAGGAGCCCCGTTTCCCCCTCGTAGCTCGAGATGAGGGATCCTTTCCCTGCTTTCAACGGGAAAGAATTCCCGGCGTTCCCGTCGCATCTCAAGAGGAGGCACTCTCAACAGGAAAGGCGAGAGGAACTCCATGGTCGTACCACCATTCCAAGAGTCCCCCAGATGTCTCAGTCCATTCCAGAGGAACCTCTTTGCCCTGCACTGGCTCATCTTTCACGCCGAGGATCGACTCACACCACGGTGGCACGTGGGACAGCCCTGTGGGAAAGCCTCGAGGGAAAACCACAGATCCTTTGATCCACGCGACGGGAAGCGTGACATTGCTGCTACAGCCTGGAAGGAAAGCGCACGTGCATGCCCCCACTCGAGACGAGGCTTGACTGCCCTGGGGATACTCCAGAAGTACCCAAAGATCCATGTCAGCCCCTGAGAGGAATCCTCGGTTCCGGCCCTGACTGCACACAAGGTTTTTGGCCCCGGTATCGACGGGAGAGGAATCCCGATAGGCCCCCTAGCACCTCGCATGGGGGCTGGCCTCTCCTAAGGCCACCAGGGCGGGTCCCTGAGGTCCCCGTCGTAACTCGAGAACACCTGCCGCAACTCGAGAAAATCCAGGAAGTTCTCCCTTCCAGGCGAGATGAGGCCTATTTCCGATGAGGCGTCTGGAGACTAATGACACCTAACCTCTGGAACTTCGAAAGGGTCTTTCACAACCTTGCTGCAACTCAAGAAGTTCACCGCCATACCCGTCTCCACTCGAGAGGAAGCACGATGGTCCCGCCCACATCCAGAGGAGCCCCGTTTCCCCCTCGTGGCTCGAGATGAGGGATCCTTTCCCTGCTTTCAACGGGAAAGAATTCCCGGCGTTCCCGTCGCATCTCAAGAGGAGGCACTCTCAACAGGAAAGGCGAGAGGAACTCCATGGTCGTACCACCATTCCAAGAGTCCCCCAGATGTCTCAGTCCATTCCAGAGGAACCTCTTTGCCCTCACTGGCTCATCTCTCACGCCGAGGATCGACTCACACCACGGTGGCACGTGGGACAGCCCTGTGGGAAAGCCTCGAGGGAAAACCACAGATCCTTTGATCCACGCCACAGGAAGCGTGACATTGCTGCTACAGCCTGGAAGGAAAGCGCACGTGCATGCCCCCACTCGAGACGAGGCCTGACTCCCCTGGGGAGACTCCAGAAGTACCCAAAGATCCATGTCAGCCCCTGAGAGGAATCCTCGGTTACGGCCCTGACTCCACACAAGGTTTTTGGCCCCGGTATCGACGGGAGAGGAATCCCGAGAGGCCCCGTATCAAATCTCATGGAGACTGGCCTCTTGAGGCAACCAGGGCGGGTCCCTGAGGTCCCCGTCGTAACTCGAGAACACCTACCGCAACTCGAGAAAATCAAGGAAGTTCTCCCTTGCAGGCGAGATGAGGCCTATTTCCGATGAGGCGTCTGGAGACTAATGACACCTAACCTCTGGAATTTCGAAAGGGTCTTTCACACACTTGCTGCAACTCAAGAAGTTCACCGCCATACCCGTCTCCACTCGAGAGGAAGCACGATGGTCCCGCCCACATCCAGAGGAGCCCCGTTTCCCCCTCGTAGCTCGAGATGAGGGATCCTTTCCCTGCTTTCAACGGGAAAGTATTCCCGTCATTCCCGTCGCATCTCAAGAGGAGGCACTCTCAACAGGAAAGGCGAGAGGAACTCCATGGTCGTACCACCATTCCAAGAGTCCCCCAGATGTCTCAGTCCATTCCAGAGGAACCTCTTTGCCCTGCACTGGCTCATCTTTCACGCCGAGGATCGACTCACACCACGGTGGCACGTGGCACAGCCATGTGGGAAAGCCTCGAGGGAAAGCCTCGAGGGAAAACCACAGATCCTTTGATCCACGCGACGGGAAGCGTGACATTGCTGCTACAGCCTGGAAGGAAAGCGCACGTGCATGCCCCCACTCGAGACGAGGCCTGAATCCCCTGGGGAGACTCCAGAAGTACCCAAAGATCCATGTCAGCCCCTGAGAGGAATCCTCGTTTCCGGCCCTGACTGCACACAAGGTTTTTGGCCCCGGTATCGACGGGAGAGGAATCCCGAGAGGGCCCCTAGCACCTCGCATGGGGACTGGCCTCTCCTGAGGCCACCAGGGCGGGTCCCTGAGGTCCCCGTCGTAACTCGAGAACACCTGCCGCAACTCGAGAAAATCCAGGAAGTTCTCCCTTCCAGGCGAGATGAGGCCTATTTCCGATGAGGCGTCTGGAGACTAATGACACCCAACCTCTGGAACTTCGAAAGGGTCTTTCACACCCTTGCTGCTACTCAAGAAGTTCACCTCCTTGCCCGTCTCCACTCGAGAGGAAGCACGATGGTCCCGCCCACATCCAGAGGAGCCCCGTTTCCCCTCGTAGCTAGAGATGAGGGATCCTTTCCCTGCTTTCAACGGGAAAGAATTCCCGGCATTCCCATCGCATCTCAAGAGGAGGCACTCTCAACAGGAAAGGCGAGAGGAACTCCATGGTCGTACCACCATTCCAAGAGTCCCCCAGATGTCTGAGTCCATTCCAGAGGAACCTCTTTGCCCTGCACTGGCTCATCTTTCATGCCGAGGTTCGACTCACACCACGGTGGCACGTGGGACAGCCCTGTGGGAAAGCCTCGAGGGAAAGCCTCGAGGGAAAACCACAGATCCTTTGATCCACGCGACGGGAAGCGTGACATTGCTGCTACAGCCTGGAAGGAAAGCGCACGTGCATGCCCCCACTCGAGACGAGGCCTGACTCCCCTGGGGAGACTCCAGAATTACCCAAAGATCCATGTCAGCCCCTGAGAGGAATCCTCGGTTCCGGCCCTGACTCCACACAAGGTTTTTGGCCCCGGTATCGACGGGAGAGGAATCCCGAGAGGCCCCCTAGCAACTCGCATGGGGACTGGCTGTTCTTGAGGCCACCAGGGCGGGTCCCTGAGGTCCCCGTCATAACTCGAGAACACCTGCCGCAACTCCAGAAAATCCAGGAAGTTCTCCCTTCCAGGCGAGATGAGGCCTATTTCCGATGAGGCGTCTGGAGACTAATGACACCTAACCTCTGGAACTTCGAAAGGGTCTTTCACACCCTTGCTGCAACTCAAGAAGTTCACCGCCATACCCGTCTCCACTCGAGAGGAAGCACGATGGTCCCGCCCACATCCAGAGGAGCCCCGTTTCCCCCTCGGAGCTCGAGATGAGGGATCCTTTCCCTGCTTTCAACGGGAAAGAATTCCCGACGTTCCCGTCGCATCTCAAGAGGAGGCACTCTCAACAGGAAAGGCGAGAGGAACTCCATGGTCGTACCACCATTCCAAGAGTCCCCCAGATGTCTCAGTCCATTCCAGAGGAACCTCTTTGCCCTGCACTGGCTCATCTTTCACGCCGAGGATCGACTCACACCACGGTGGCACGTGGGACAGCCCTGTGGGAAAGCCTCGAGGGAAAACCACAGATCCTTTGATCCACGCCACGGGAAGCGTGACATTGCTGCTACAGCCTGGAAGGAAAGCGCACGTGCATGCCCCCACTCGAGACGAGGCCTGACTCCCCTGGGGAGACTCCAGAAGTACCCAAAGATCCATGTCAGCCCCTGAGAGGAATCCTCGGTTCCGGCCCTGACTCCACACAAGGTTTTTGGCCCCGGTATCGACGGGAGAGGAATCCCGAGAGGCCCCCTAGCACCTCGCATGGGGACTGGCCTCTCCTGAGGCCACCAGGGCGGGTCCCTGAGGTCCCCGTCGTAACTCGAGAACACCTGCCGCAACTCGAGAAAATCCAGGAAGTTCTCCCTTCCAGGCGAGATGAGGCCTATTTCCGATGAGTCGTCTGGAGACTAATGACACCTAACCTCTGGAAATTCGAAAGGGCCTTTCACACCCTTGCTGCAACTCAAGAAGTTCACCGCCATACCCGTCTCCACTCGAGACGAAGCACGATGGTCCCGCCCACATCCAGAGGAGCCCCGTTTCCCCCTCGTAGCTCGAGATGAGGGATCCTTTCCCTGCTTTCAACGGGAAAGAATTCCCGGCGTTCCCATCGCATCTCAAGAGGAGGCACTCTCAACAGGAAAGGCGAGAGGAACTCCATGGTCGTACCACCATTCCAAGAGTCCCCCAGATGTCTCAGTCCATTCCAGAGGAACCTCTTTGCCCTGCACTGGCTCATCTTTCACGCCGAGGATCGACTCACACCACGGTGGCACGTGGGACAGCCCTGTGGGAAAGCCTCGAGGGAAAACCACAGATCCTTTGATCCACGCCACGGGAAGCGTGACATTGCTGCTACAGCCTGGAAGGAAAGCGCACGTGCATGCCCCCACTCGAGACGAGGCTTGACTCCCCTGGGGATACTCCAGAAGTACCCAAAGATCCATGTCAGCCCCTGAGAGGAATCCTCGGTTCCGGCCCTGACTGCACACAAGGTTTTTGGCCCCGGTATCGACGGGAGAGGAATCCCGATAGGCCCCCTAGCACCTCGCATGGGGACTGGCCTCTCCTGAGGCCACCAGGGCGGGTCCCTGAGGTCCCCGTCGTAACTCGAGAACACCTGCCGCAACTCGAGAAAATCCAGGAAGTTCTCCCTTCCAGGCGAGATGAGGCCTATTTCCGATGAGGCGTCTGGAGACTAATGACACCTAACCTCTGGAACTTCGAAAGGGTCTTTCACACCCTTGCTGCAACTCAAGAAGTTCACCGCCATACCCGTCTCCACTCGAGAGGAAGCACGATGGTCCCGCCCACATCCAGAGGAGCCCCGTTTCCCCCTCGTGGCTCGAGATGAGGGATCCTTTCCCTGCTTTCAACAGGAAAGAATTCCCGGCGTTCCCGTCGCATCTCAAGAGGAGGCACTCTCAACAGGAAAGGCGAGAGGAACTCCATGGTCGTACCACCATTCCAAGAGTCCCCCAGATGTCTCAGTCCATTCCAGAGGAACCTCTTTGCCCTCACTGGCTCATCTCTCACGCCGAGGATCGACTCACACCACGGTGGCACGTGGGACAGCCCTGTGGGAAAGCCTCGAGGGAAAACCACAGATCCTTTGATCCACGCCACAGGAAGCGTGACATTGCTGCTACAGCCTGGAAGGAAAGCGCACGTGCATGCCCCCACTCGAGACGAGGCCTGACTCCCCTGGGGAGACTCCAGAAGTACCCAAAGATCCATGTCAGCCCCTGAGAGGAATCCTCGGTTACGGCCCTGACTCCACACAAGGTTTTTGGCCCCGGTATCGACGGGAGAGGAATCCCGAGAGGCCCCGTATCAAATCGCATGGGGACTGGCCTCTTGAGGCAACCAGGGCGGGTCCCTGAGGTCCCCGTCGTAACTCGAGAACACCTACCGCAACTCGAGAAAATCAAGGAAGTTCTCCCTTGCAGGCGAGATGAGGCCTATTTCCGATGAGGCGTCTGGAGACTAATGACACCTAACCTCTGGAACTTCGAAAGGGTCTTTCACACACTTGCTGCAACTCAAGAAGTTCACCGCCATACCCGTCTCCACTCGAGAGGAAGCACGATGGTCCCGCCCACATCCAGAGGAGCCCCGTTTCCCCCTCGTAGCTCGAGATGAGGGATCCTTTCCCTGCTTTCAACGGGAAAGTATTCCCGTCATTCCCGTCGCATCTCAAGAGGAGGCACTCTCAACAGGAAAGGCGAGAGGAACTCCATGGTCGTACCACCATTCCAAGAGTCCCCCAGATGTCTCAGTCCATTCCAGAGGAACCTCTTTGCCCTGCACTGGCTCATCTTTCACGCCGAGGATCGACTCACACCACGGTGGCACGTGGCACAGCCATGTGGGAAAGCCTCGAGCGAAAGCCTCGAGGGAAAACCACAGATCCTTTGATCCACGCGACGGGAAGCGTGACATTGCTGCTACAGCCTGGAAGGAAAGCGCACGTGCATGCCCCCACTCGAGACGAGGCCTGAATCCCCTGGGGAGACTCCAGAAGTACCCAAAGATCCATGTCAGCCCCTGAGAGGAATTCTCGTTTCCGGCCCTGACTGCACACAAGGTTTTTGGCCCCGGTATCGACGGGAGAGGAATCCCGAGAGGCCCCCTAGCACCTCGCATGGGGACTGGCCTCTCCTGAGGCCACCAGGGCGGGTCCCTGAGGTCCCCGTCGTAACTCGAGAACACCTACCGCAACTCGAGAAAATCCAGGAAGTTCTCCCTTCCAGGCGAGATGAGGCCTATTTCCGATGAGGCGTCTGGAGACTAATGACACCTAACCTCTGGAACTTCGAAAGGGTCTTTCACACCCTTGCTGCAACTCAAGAAGTTCACCGCCATACCCGTCTCCACTCGAGAGGAAGCACGATGGTCCCGCCCACATCCAGAGGAGCCCCGTTTCCCCCTCGGAGCTCGAGATGAGGGATCCTTTCCCTGCTTTCAACGGGAAAGAATTCCCGGCGTTCCCGACGCATCTCAAGAGGAGGCACTCTCAACAGGAAAGGCGAGAGGAACTCCATGGTCGTACCACCATTCCAAGAGTCCCCAAGATGTCTCAGTCCATTCCAGAGGAACCTCTTTGCCCTGCACTGGCTCATCTTTGACGCCGAGGAGCGACTCACACCACGGTGGCACGTGGGACAGCCCTGCGGGAAAGCCTCGAGGGAAAGCCTCGAGGGAAAACCACAGATCCTTTGATGCACGCGACGGGAAGCGTGACATTGCTGCTACAGCCTGGAAGGAAAGCGCACGTGCATGCCCCCACTCGAGACGAGGCCTGACTCCCCTGGGGAGACTCCAGAAGTACCCAAAGATCCATGTCACCCCTGTGAGGAATCCTCGGTTCCGGCCCTGACTCCACACAAGGTTTTTGGCCCTAGTATCGACGGGAGAGGAATCCCGAGAGGCCCCCTAGCAACTCGCATGGGGACTGGCCTCTCCTGAGGCCATCAGGGCGGGTCCCTGTGGTACCCGTCGTAACTCGAGAACACCTGCCGCACCTCGAGAAAATCCAGGAAGTTCTCCCTTCCAGGCGAGATGAGGTCTATTTCCGATGAGGCATCTGGAGACTGACACGTAACCTCTGGAACTTCGAAAGGGTCTTTCACACCCTTGCTGCAACTCAAGAAGTTCACCGCCATACCCGTCTCCACTCGAGAGGAAGCACGATGGTCCCACCCACATCCAGAGGAGCCCCGTTTCCCCCTCGTAGCTCGAGATGAGGGATCCTTTCCCTGCTTTCAACGGGAAAGAATTCCCGGCGTTCCCGTCGCATCTCAAGAGGAGGCACTCTCAACAGGAAAGGCGAGAGGAACTCCATGGTCGTACCACCATTCCAAGAGTCCCCCAGATGTCTCAGTCCATTCCAGAGGAACCTCTTTGCCCTGCACTGGCTCATCTTTCACGCCGAGGATCGACTCACAACACGGTGGCACGTGGGACAGCCCTGCGGGAAAGCCTCGAGGGAAAGCCTCGAGGGAAAACCACAGATCCTTTGATGCACGCGACGGGAAGCGTGACATTGCTGCTACAGCCTGGAAGGAAAGCGCACGTGCATGCCCCCACTCGAGACGAGGCCTGACTCCCCTGGGGAGACTCCAGAAGTACCCAAAGATCCATATCACCCCTGAGAGGAATCCTCGGTTCCGGCCCTGACTCCACACAAGGTTTTTGGCCCCGGTATCGACGGGAGAGGAATCCCGAGAGGCCCCCTAGCAACTCGCATGGGGACTGGCCTCTCCTGAGGCCACCAGGGCGTGTCCCTGAGGTCCCCGTCATTACTCGAGAACACCTGCCGCAACTCGAGAAAATCCAGGAAGTTCTCCCTTCCAGGCGAGATGAGGCGTATTTCCGATGAGGCGTTTGGAGACTAATGACACCTAACCTCTGGAACGTCGAAAGGGTCTTTCACACCCTTGCTGCAACTCAAGAAGTTCACCGCCATACCCGTCTCCACTCGAGAGGAAGCACGATGGTCCCGCCCACATCCAGAGGAGCCCCGTTTCCCCCTCGGAGCTCGAGATGTGGGATCCTTTCCCTGCTTTCAACGGGAAAGAATTCCCGGCGTTCCCGGCGCATCTCAAGTGGAGGCACTCTCAACAGGAAAGTCGAGAGGAACTCCAGGGTCGTACCACCATTCCAAGAGTCCCCCAGATGTCTCAGTCCATTCCAGAGGAACCTCTTTGCCCAGCACTGGCTCATCTTCCACGCCGAGGATCGACTCACACCACGGTGGCACGTGGGACAGCCCTGTGGGAAAGCCTCGAGGGAAAGCCTCGAGGGAAAACCACAGATCCTTTGATCCACGCGACGGGAAGTGTGACATTGCTGCTACAGCCTGGAAGGAAAGCGCACGTGCATGCCCCCACTGGAGACGAGGCCTGACTCCCCTGGGGAGACTCCAGAAGTACCCAAAGATCCATGTCAGCCCCTGAGAGGAATTCTCGGTTCCGGCCTTGACTCCACACAAGGTTTTTGGCCCCGGTATCGACAGGAGAGGAATCCCGAGAGGCCCCCTAGCAACTCGCATGGGGACTGGCCTCTCTTGAGGCCATCAGGGCGGGTCCCTGAGGTCCCCGTCGTAACTCGAGAACACCTGCCGCAAATCGAGAAAATCCAGGAAGTTCTCCATTCCAGGCGAGATGAGGCCTATTTCCGATGAGGCGTCTGGATACTAATGACACCTAACCTCTGGAACTTCGAAAGGGTCTTTCACACCCTTGCTGCAACTCAAGAAGTTCAGCGCCATACCCGTGTCCACTCGAGAGGAAGCACGATGGTCCCGCCCACATCCAGAGGAGCCCCGTTTCACCCTCGTAGCTCGAGATGAGGGATCCTTTCCCTGCTTTCAACGGGAAAGAATTCCCGGCGTTCCCGTCGCATCTCAAGAGGAGGCACTCTCAACAGGAAAGGCGAGAGGAACTCCATGGTCGTACCACCATTCCAAGAGTCGCCCAGATGTCTCAGTCCATTCCAGAGGAACCTCTTTGCCGTGCACTGGCTCATCTTTCACGCCGAGGATCGACTCACACCACGGTGGCACGTGGGACAGCCCTGTGGGAAAGCCTCGAGGGAAAGCCTCGAGGGAAAACCACAGATCCTTTGATGCACGCGACGGGAAGCGTGACATTGCTGCTACAGCCTGGAAGGAAAGCGCACGTGCATGCCCCCACTCGAGACGAGGCCTGACTCCCCTGGGGAGACTCCAGAAGTACCCAAAGAACCATGTCACCCCTGAGAGGAATGCTCGTTTCCGGCCCTGAATCCACACAAGGCTTTTGGCCCCGGTATCGACGGGAGAGGAATCCCGAGAGGCCCCCTAGCAACTCGCATGGGGACTGGCCTCTCCTGAGGCCACCAGGGCGGGTCCCTGAGGTCCCCGTCGTAACTCGAGAACACCTGCCGCAACTCGAGAAAATCCAGGAAGTTCTCCCTTCCAGGCGAGATGAGGCCTATTTCCGATGAGGCGTCTGCAGACTAATGACACCTAAACTCTGGAACTTCGAAAGGGTCTTTCACACCCTTGCTGCAACTCAAGAAGTTCACCGCCATACCCGTCTCCACACGAGAGAAAGCACGATGGTCCCGCCCACATCCAGAGGAGCCCCGTTTCCCCCTCGGAGCTCGAGATGAGGGATCCTTTCCCTGCTTTCAACGGGAAAGAATTCCCGGCATTCCCGTCGCATCTCAAGAGGAGGCACTCTCAACAGGAAAGGCGAGAGGAACTCCATGGTCGTACCACCATTCCAAGAGTCCCCCAGATGTCTCAGTCCATTCCAGAGGAACCTCTTTGCCCTGCACTTGCTCATCTTTCACGCCGAGGATCGACTCACACCACGGTGGCACGTGAGACAGCCCTGTGGGAAAGCCTCGAGGGAAAGCCTCGAGGGAAAACCACAGATCCTTTGATCCACAAGACGGGAAGCGTGACATTGCTGCTACAGCCTGGAAGGAAAGCGCACGTGCATGCCCCACTCGAGACGAGGCCTGACTCCCCTGGGGAGACTCTAGAAGTACCCAAAGATCCATGTCAGCCCCTGAGAGGAATCCTCGGTTCCGGCCCTGACTCCACACAAGGTTTTTGGCCCCGGTATCGACGGGAGAGGAATCCCGAGAGGCCCCCTAGCAACTCGCATGGAGACTGGCCGTTCCTGAGGCCATCAGGGCGGGTCCCTGTGGTACCCGTCGTAACTCGAGAACACCTGCCGCACCTCGAGAAAATTCAGGAAGTTCTCCCTTCCAGGCTAGATGAGGCCTATTTCCGATGAGGCTTCTGGAGACTAATGACACCTAACCTCTGGAACTTCGAAAGGGTCTTTCACACCCTTGCTGCAACTCAAGAAGTTCACCGCCATACCCGTCTCCACTCGAGAGGAAGCACGATGGTCCCGCCCACATCCAGAGGAGCCCTGTTTCCACCTCGTAGCTCGAGAAGAGGGATCCTTTCCCTGCTTTCAACGGGAAAGAATTCCCGGCGTTCCCGGCGCATCTCAAGAGGAGGCACTCTCAACAGGAAAGGCGAGAGGAACTCCATGGTCGTACCACCATTCCAAGAGTCCCCCAGATGTCTCAGTCCATTCCAGAGGAACCTCTTTGCCCTGCACTGGCTCATCTTTCACGCCGAGGATCGACTCACACCACGGTGGCACGTGGGACAGCCCTGTGGAAAAGCCTCGAGGGAAAGCCTCGAGGGAAAACCACAGATCCTTTGATCCACGCGACGGGAAGCGTGACATTGCTGCTACAGCCTGGAAGGAAAGCACACGTGCATGCCCCCACTCGAGACGAGGCCTGACTCCCCTGGGGAGACTCCAGAAGTACCCAAAGATCCATGTAACCCCTGAGAGGAATGCTCGGTTCCGGCCCTGACTCCACACAAGGCTTTTGGCCCCGGTATCGATGGGAGAGGAATCCCGAGAGGCCCCCTAGCAACTCGCATGGGGACTGGCCTCTACTGAGGCCACCAGGGCGGGTCCCTGAGGTCCCCGTCGTAACTCGAGAACACCTGCCGCAACTTGAGAAAATCCAGGAAGTTCTCCCTTCCAGGCGAGATGAGGCCTATTTCCGATGAGGCGTCTGGAGACTAATGACACCTAACCTCTGGAACTTCGAAAGGGTCTTTCACACCCTTGCTGCAACTAAAGAAGTTCACCGCCATACCCGTGTCCACTCGGGAGGAAGCACGATGGTCCCGCCCACATCCAGAGGAGCCCCGTTTCCCCCTCGGAGCTCGAGATGAGGGATCCTTTCCCTGCTTTCAACGGGAAAGAATTCCCGGCGTTCCCGTCGCATCTCAAGAGGAGGCACTCTCAACAGGAAAGGCGAGAGGAACTCCATGGTCGTACCACCATTCCAATAGTCCCCCAGATGTCTCAGTCCATTCCAGAGGAACCCCTTTGCCCTGCACTGGCTCATCTTTCACGCCGAGGATCGACTCACACCACGGTGGCACGTGGGACAGCCCTGTGGGAAAGCCTCGAGGGAAAGCCTCGAGGGAAAACCACAGATCATTTGATCCACGCGACGGGAAGCGTGACATTGCTGCTACAGCCTGGAAGGAAAGCGCACGTGCATGCCCCCACTCGAGACGAGGCCTGACTCCCCTGGGGAGATTCCAGAAGTACCCAAAGATCCATGTCAGCCCCTGAGAGGAATCCTCGGTTCCGGCCCTGACTCCACACAAGGTTTTTGGCCCCGGTATCGACGGGAGAGGAATCCCGAGAGGCCCCCTAGCAACTCGCATGGGGACTGGCCTCTCCTGAGGCCACCAGGGCGGGTCCCTGAGGTCCCCGTCGTAACTCGAGAACACCTGCCCCAACTCGAGAAAATCCAGGAAGTTCTCCCTTCCAGGCGAGATGAGGCCTATTTCCGATGAGGCGTCTGGAGACTAATGACACCTAACCTCTGGAACTTCGAAAGGGTCTTTCACACCCTTGCTGCAACTCAAGAAGTTCACCGCCATACCCGTCTCCACTCGAGAGGAAGCACGATGGTCCCGCCCACATCCAGAGGAGCCCCGTTTCCCCCTCGTAGCTCGAGATGAGGGATCCTTTCCCTGCTTTCAACGGGAAAGAATTCCCAGCGTTCCCGTCGGATCTCAAGAGGAGGCACTCTTAACAGGAAAGGCGAGAGGAACTCCATGGTCGTACCACCATTCCAAGAGTCCCCCAGATGTCTCAGTCCATTCCAGAGGAACCTCTTTGCCCTGCACTGGCTCATCTTTCGCGCCGAGGATCGACTCACACCACGGTGGCACGTGGGACAGCCCTGTGGGAAAGCCTCGAGGGAAAGCCTCGAGGGAAAACCACAGATCCTTTGATCCACGCGACGGGAAGCGTGACATTGCTGCTACAGCCTGGAAGGGAAGCGCACGTGCATGCCCCCACTCGAGACGAGGCCTGACTCCCCTGGGGAGACTCCAGAAGTACCCAAAGATCCATGTCAGCCCCTGAGAGGAATCCTCGGTTCTGGCCCTGACTCCACACAAGGTTTTTGGCCCCGGTATCGACGGGAGAGGAATCCCGAGAGGCCCCCTAGCAACTCGCATGGGGACTGGCCTCTCCTGAGGCCACCAGGGCGGGTCCCTGAGGTCCCCGTCGTAACTCGAAAACACCTGCCGCAACTCGAGAAAATCCAGGAAGTTCTCCCTTCCAGGCGAGATGAGGCCTATTTCCGATGAGGCGTCTGGAGACTAATGACACCTAACCTCTGGAACTTCGAAAGGGTCTTTCACACCCTTGCTGCAACTCAAGAAGTTTACCGCCATACCCGTCTCCACACGAGAGAAAGCACGATGGTCCCGCCCACATCCAGAGGAGCCCCGTTTCCACCTCGTAGCTCGAGATGAGGGATCCTTTTCCTGCTTTCAACGGGAAAGAATTCCCGGCATTCCCGTCGCATCTCAAGAGGAGGCACTCTCAACAGGAAAGGCGAGAGGAACTCCATGGTCGTACCACCATTCCAAGAGTCCCCCAGATGTCTCAGTCCATTCCAGAGGAACCTCTTTGCCCTGCACTGGCTCATCTTTCACGCCGAGAATCGACTCAAACCACGGTGGCACGTGGGACAGCCCTGTGGGAAAGCCTCGAGGGAAAGCCTAGAGGGAAAACCACAGATACTTTGATCCACGCGACGGGAAGCGTGACATTGCTGCTATAGCCTGGAAGGAAAGCGCACGTGCATGCCCCCACTCGAGACGAGGCCTGACTCTCCTGGGGAGACTCCAGAAGTACCCAAAGATCCATGTCTGCCCCTGAGAGGAATCCTCGGTTCCGGCCCTGACACCACACAAGGTATTTGGCCCCAGTATCGACGGGAGAGGAATCCCGAGAGGCCCCCTAGCAACACGCATGGGGAATGGCCTCTCCTGAGGCCATCAGGGCGGGTCCCTGTGGTACCAGTCGTAACTCGAGAACACCTGCCGCACCTCGAGAAAATCCAGGAAGTTCTCCCTTCCAGGCGAGATGAGGTCTATTTCCGATGAGGCGTCTGGAGACTGACACGTAACCTCTGGAACTTCGAAAGGGTCTTTCACACCCTTGCTGCATCTCAAGAAGTTCACCGACATACCCGTGTCCACTCGAGAGGAAGCACGATGGTCCCGCCCACATCCCGAGGAGCCCCGTTTCCCCATCGTAGCTCGAGATGAGGGATCCTTTCCCTGCTTTCAACGGGAAAGAATTCCCGGAGTTCCCGTCACAACTCAAGAGGAGGCACTCTCAACAGGAAAGGCGAGAGGAACTCCATGGTCGTACCACCATTCCAAGAGTCCCCCAGATGTCTCAGTCCATTCCAGAGGAACCTCTTTGCCCTGCACTGGCTCATCTTTCACTCCGAGGATCGACTCACACCACGGTGGCACATGGGACAGCCCTGTGGGAAAGCCTCGAGGGAAAGCCTCGAGGGAAAACCACAGATCATTTGATCCACGGGACGGGAAGCGTGACATTGCTGCTACAGCCTGGAAGGAAAGCGCACGTGCATGCCCCCACTCGAGAAGAGGCCTGACTCCCCTGGGGAGACTCTAGAAGTACCCAAAGATCCATGTCAGCCCCTGAGAGGAATCCTCGGTTCTGGCCCTGACTCCACACAAGGTTTTTGGCCCCGGTATCGACTGGAGAGGAATCCCGAGAGGCCCCCTAGCAACTCGCATGGGGACTGGCCTCTCCTGAGGCCATCAGGGCGGGTCCCTGTGTTACCCGTCGTAACTCGAGAACACCTGCCGCACCTCGAGAAAATCCAGGAAGTTCTCCCTTCCAGGCTAGATGAGGCCTATTTCCGATGAGGCGTCTGGAGACTAATGACACCTAACCTCTGGAACTTCGAAAGGGTCTTTCACACCCTTGCTGCACCTCAAGAAGTTCACCGACATACCCGTGTCCACTCGAGAGGAAGCACGATGGTCCCGCCCACATCCCGAGGAGCCCCGTTTCCCCCTCGTAGCTCGAGATGAGGGATCCTTTCCCTGCTTTCAGCGGGAAAGAATTCCCGGCGTTCTCGTCACAACTCAAGAGGAGGCACTCTCAACAGGAAAGGCGAGAGGAACTCCATGGTCGTACCACAATTCCAAGAGTCTCCCAGATGTCTCAGTCCATTCCAGAGGAACCTCTTTGCCCTGCACTGGCTCATCTTTCACGCCGAGGATCGACTCACACCACGGTGGCACGTGGGACAGCCCTGTGGGAAAGCCTCGAGGGAAAGCCTCGAGGGAAAACCACAGATCCTTTGATCCACGCGACGGGAAGCGTGACATTGCTGCTACAGCCTGGAAGGAAAGCGCACGTGCATGCCCCCACTCGAGACGAGGCCTGACTCCCCTGGGGAGACTCCAGAAGTACCCAAAGATCCATGTCAGCCCCTGAGAGGAATCCTCGGTTCTGGCCCTGACTCCACACAAGGTTTTTGGCGCCGGTATCGACGGGAGAGGAATCCCGAGAGGCCCCCTAGCAACTCGCATGGGGACTGGCCTCTCCTGAGGCCATCAGGGCGGGTCCCTGTGGTACCCGTCGTAACTCGAGAACACCTGCCGCACCTCGAGAAAATCCAGGAAGTTCTCCCTTCCAGGCTAGATGAGGCCTATTTCCGATGAGGCGTCTGGAGACTAATGACACCTAACCTCTGGAACTTCGAAAGGGTCTTTCACACCCTTGCTGCAACTCAAGAAGTTCACCGACATACCCGTGTCCACTCGAGAGGAAGCACGATGGTCCCGCCCACATCCCGAGGAGCCCCGTTTCCCCCTCGTAGCTCGAGATGAGGGATCCTTTCCCTGCTTTCAACGGGAAAGAATTCCCGGCGTTCCCGTCGCATCTCAAGAGGAGGCACTCTCAACAGGAAAGGCGAGAGGAACTCCATGGTCGTACCACCATTCCAAGAGTCCCCCAGATGTCTCAGTCCATTCCAGAGGAACCTCTTTGCCCTGCACTGGCTCATCTTTCACGCCGAGGATCGACTCACACCACGGTGGCACGTGGGACAGCCCTGTGGGAAAGCCTCGAGGGAAAGCCTCGAGGGAAAACCACAGATCCTTTGATCCACGCGACGGGAAGCGTGACATTGCTGCTACAGCCTGGAAGGAAAGCACATGTGCATGCCCCCACTCGAGACGAGGCCTGACTCCCCTGGGGAGACTCCAGAAGTACCCAAAGATCCATGTCAGCCCCTGAGAGGAATCCTCGGTTCCGGCCGTGACTCCACACAAGGTTTTTGGCCCCGGTATCGACGGGAGTGGAATCCCGAGAGGCCCCCTAGCAACTCGAATGGGGACTGGCCTCTCCTGAGGCCACCAGGGCGGGTCCCTGAGGTCCCCGTCGTAACTCGAGAACACCTGCCGCAACTCGAGAAAATCCAGGAAGTTCTCCCTTCCAGGCGAGATGAGGCCTATTTCTGATGAGGCGTCTGGAGACTAATGACACCTAACCTCTGGAACTTCGAAAGGGTCTTTCACACCCTTGCTGCAACTCAAGAAGTTTACCGCCATACCCGTCTCCACACGAGAGAAAGCACGATGGTCCCGCCCACATACAGAGGAGCCACGTTTCCCCCTCGTAGCTTGAGATGAGGGATCCTTTCCCTGCTTTCAACGGGAAAGAATTCCCGGCATTCCCGTCGCATCTCAAGAGGAGGCACTCTCAACAGGAAAGGCGAGAGGAACTCCATGGTCGTACCACCATTCCAAGAGTCCCCCAGATGTCTCAGTCCATTCCAGAGGAACCTCTTTGCCATGCACTGGCTCATCTTTCACGCCGAGGATCGACTCACACCACGGTGGCACGTGGGACAGCCCTGTGGGAAAGCCTCGAGGGAAAGCCTCGAGGGAAAACCACAGATCCTTTAATCCTCGCGATGCGAAGCGTGACATTGCTGCTACAGCCAGGAAGGAAAGCGCACGTGCATGCCCCCACTCGAGACGAGGCCTGACTCCCCTGGGGAGACTCCAGAAGTACCCAAAGATCCATGTAACCCCTGAGAGGAATGCTCGGTTCCGGCCCTGACTCCACACAAGGCTTTTGGCCCCGGTATCGACGGGAGAGGAATCCCGAGAGGCCCCCTAGCAACTCGCATGGGGACTGGCCTCTCCTGAGGCCACCAGGGCGGGTCCCTGAGGTCCCCGTCGTAACTCGAGAACACCTGCCGCAACTCGAGAAAATCCAGGAAGTTCTCCCTTCCAGGCGAGATGAGGCCTATTTCCGATGAGGCGTCTGGAGACTAATGACACCTAACCTCTGGAACTTCGAAAGGGTCTTTCACACCCTTGCTGCAACTCAAGAAGTTCACCGCCATACCCGTGTCCACTCGGGAGGAAGCACGATGGTCCCGCCCACATCCAGAGGAGCCCCGTTTCCCCCTCGGAGCTCGAGATGAGGGATCCTTTCCCTGCTTTCAACGGGAAAGAATTCCCGGCTTTCCCGTCGCATCTCAAGAGGAGGCACTCTCAACAGGAAAGGCGAGAGGAACTCCATGGTCGTACCACCATTCCAAGAGTCCCCCAGATGTCTCAGTCCATTCCAGAGGAACCCCTTTGCCCTGCACTGGCTCATCTTTCACGCCGAGGATCGACTCACACCACGGTGGCACGTGGGACAGCCCTGTGGGAAAGCCTCGAGGGAAAGCCTCGAGGGAAAACCACAGATCATTTGATCCACGCGACGGGAAGCGTGACATTGCTGCTACAGCCTGAAAGGAAAGCGCACGTGCATGCCCTCTCTCGAGACGAGGCCTGACTCTCCTGGGGAGACTCTAGAAGTACCCAAAGAACCATGTCAGCCCCTGAGAGGAATCCTCGGTTCCGGACCTGACTCCACACAAGGATTTTGGCCCCGGTATCGACGGGAGAGGAATCCTGAGAGGCCCCCTAGCAACTCGCATGGGGACTGGCCTCTCCTGAGGCCACCAGGGCGGGTCCCTGAGGTCCCCGTCGTAACTCGAGAACACCTGCCGCAACTCGAGAAAATCCAGGAAGTTCTCCCTTCCAGGCGAGATGAGGCCTATTTCCGATGAGGCGTCTGGAGACTAATGACACCTAACCTCTGGAACTTCGAAAGGGTCTTTCACACCCTTGCAGCAACTCAAGAAGTTTACCGCCATACCCGTCTCCACACGAGAGGAAGCACGATGGTCCCGCCCACATCCAGAGGAGCCCCGTTTCCCCCTCGTAGCTCGAGATGAGGGATCCTTTCCCTGCTTTCAACGGGAAAGTATTCCCAGCGATCCCGTCGCATCTCAAGAGGAGGCACTCTCAACAGGAAAGGCGAGAGGAACTCCATGGTCGTACCACCATTCCAAGAGACCCTCAGATGTCTCAGTCCATTCCAGAGGAACCTCTTTGCCCTGCACTGGCTCATCTTTCACTCCGAGGATCGACTCACACCACGGTGGCACGTGGGACAGCCCTGTGGGAAAGCCTCGAGAGAAAACCACAGATCATTTGATCCACGCGACGGGAAGCGTGACATTGCTGCTACAGCCTGGAAGGAAAGCGCACGTCCATGCCCCCACTCGAGACCAGGCCTGACTCCCCTGGGGAGACTCTAGAAGTACCCAAAGATCCATGTCAGCCCCTGAGAGGAATTCTCGGTTCTGGCCCTGACTCCACACAAGGTTTTTGGCCCAGGTATCGACGGGAGAGGAATCCCGAGAGGCCCCCTAGCAACTCGCATGGGGACTGGCCTCTCCTGAGGCCATCAGGGCGGGTCCCTGTGGTACCCGTCGTAACTCGAGAACACCTGCCGCAACTCGAGAAAATCCAGGAAGTTCTCCCTTCCAGGCTAGATGAGGCCTATTTCCGATGAGGCGTCTGGAGACTAATGACACCTAACCTCTGGAACTTCGAAAGGGTCTTTCACACCCTTGCTGCAACTCAAGAAGTTCACCGACATACCCGTGTCCACTCGAGAGGAAGCACGATGGTCCCGCCCACATCCCGAGGAGCCCCGTTTCCCCCTCGTAGCTCGAGATGAGGGATCCTTTCCCTGCTTTCAACGGGAAAGAATTCCCTGCGTTCCCATCGCATCTCAAGAGGAGGCACTCTCAACAGGAAAGGCGAGAGGAACTCCATGGTCGTACCACCATTCCAAGAGTCCCCCAGATGTCTCAGTCCATTCCAGAGGAACCTCTTTGCCCTGCACTGGCTCATCTTTCACGCCGAGGATCGACTCACACCACGGTGGCACGTGGGACAGCCCTGTGGGAAAGCCTCGAGGGAAAGACTCGAGGGAAAACCACAGATCCTTTGATGCACGCGACGGGAAGCGTGACATTGCTGCTACAGCCTGGAAGGAAAGCACACGTGCATGCCCCCACTCGAGACGAGGCCTGACTCCCCTGGGGAGACTCCAGAAGTACCCAAAGATCCATGTCAGCCCCTGAGAGGAATCCTCGGTTCCAGCCCTGACTCCACACAAGGTTTTTGGCCCCGGTATCGACGGGAGAGGAATCCCGAGAGGCCCCCTAGCAACTCGCATGGGGACTGGCCTCTCCTGAGGCCACCAGGGCGGGTCCCTGAGGTCCCCGTCGTAACTCGAGAACACCTGCCGCAACTCGAGAAAATCCAGGAAGTTCTCCCTTCCAGGCGAGATGAGGCCTATTTCCGATGAGGCGTCTGGAGACTAATGACACCCAACCTCTGGAACTTCGAAAGGGTCTTTAACACCCTTGCTGCAACTCAAGAAGTTCACCGACATACCCGTGTCCACTCGAGAGGAAGCACGATGGTCCCGTCCACATCCCGAGGAGCCCCGTTTCCCCATCGTAGCTCGAGATGAGGGATCCTTTCCCTGCTTTCAACGGGAAAGAATTCCCGGAGTTCCCGTCACAACTCAAGAGGAGGCACTCTCAACAGGAAAGGCGAGAGGAACTCCATGGTCGTACCACCATTCCAAGAGTCCCCCAGATGTCTCAGTCCATTCCAGAGGAACCTCTTTGCCCTGCACTGGCTCATCTTTCACGCCGAGGATCGACTCACACCACGGTGGCACGTGGGACAGCCCTGTGGGAAAGCCTCGAGGGAAAGCCTCGAGGGAAAACCACAGATCCTTTGATCCACGCCACGGGAAGCGTGACATTGCTGCTACAGCCTGGAAGGAAAGCACATGTGCATGCCCCCACTCGAGACGAGGCCTGACTCCCCTGGGGAGACTCCAGAAGTACCCAAAGATCCATGTCAGCCCCTGAGAGGAATCCTCGGTTCCGGCCGTGACTCCACACAAGGTTTTTGGCCCCGGTATCGACGGGAGAGGAATCCCGAGAGGCCCCCTAGCAACTCGCATGGGGACTGGCCTCTCCTGAGGCCACCAGGGCGGGACCCTGAGGTCCCCGTCGTAACTCGAGAACACCTGCCGCAACTCGCGAAAATCCAGGAAGTTCTCCCTTCCAGGCGAGATGAGGCCTATTTCTGATGAGGCGTCTGGAGACTAATGACACCTAACCTCTGGAACTTCTAAAGGGTCTTTCACACCCTTGCTGCAACTCAAGAAGTTTACCGCCATACCCGTCTCCACACGAGAGAAAGCACGATGGTCCCGCCCACATACAGAGGAGCCACGTTTCCCCCTCGTAGCTTGAGATGAGGGATCCTTTCCCTGCTTTCAACGGGAAAGAATTCCCGGCATTCCCGTCGCATCTCAAGAGGAGGCACTCTCAACAGGAAAGGCGAGAGGAACTCCATGGTCGTACCACCATTCCAAGAGTCCCCCAGATGTCTCAGTCCATTCCAGAGGAACCTCTTTGCCCTGCACTGGCTCATCTTTCACGCCGAGGATCGACTCACACCACGGTGGCACGTGGGACAGCCCTGTGGGAAAGCCTCGAGGGAAAGCCTCGAGGGAAAACCACAGATCCTTTAATCCTCGCGATGCGAAGCGTGACATTGCTGCTACAGCCTGGAAGGAAAGCGCACGTGCATGCCCCCACTCGAGACGAGGCCTAACTCCCCTGGGGAGACTCCAGAAGTACCCAAAGATCCATGTAACCCCTGAGAGGAATGCACGGTTCCGGCCCTGACTCCACACAAGGCTTTTGGCCCCGGTATCGACGGGAGAGGAATCCCGAGAGGCCCCCTAGCAACTCGCATGGGGACTGGCCTCTCCTGAGGCCACCAGGGCGGGTCCCTGAGGTCCCCGTCGTAACTCGAGAACACCTGCCGCAACTCGAGAAAATCCAGGAAGTTCTCCCTTCCAGGCGAGATGAGGCCTATTTCCGATGAGGCGTCTGGAGACTAATGACACCTAACCTCTGGAACTTCGAAAGGGTCTTTCACACCCTTGCTGCAACTCAAGAAGTTCACCGCCATACCCGTGTCCACTCGGGAGGAAGCACGATGGTCCCGCCCACATCCAGAGGAGCCCCGTTTCCCCCTCGGAGCTCGAGATGAGGGATCCTTTCCCTGCTTTCAACGGGAAAGAATTCCCGGCGTTCCCGTCGCATCTCAAGAGGAGGCACTCTCAACAGGAAAGGCGAGAGGAACTCCATGGTCGTACCACCATTCCAAGAGTCCCCCAGATGTCTCAGTCCATTCCAGAGGAACCCCTTTGCCCTGCACTGGCTCATCTTTCACGCCGAGGATCGACTCACACCACGGTGGCACGTTGGACAGCCCTGTGGGAAAGCCTCGAGGGAAAGCCTCGAGGGAAAACCACAGATCATTTGATCCACGCGACGGGAAGCGTGACATTGCTGCTACAGCCTGGAAGGAAAGCGCACGTGCATGCCCCGACTCGAGACAAGGCCTGACTCCCCTGGGGAGACTCCAGAAGTACCCAAAGATCCATGTCAGCCCCTGAGAGAAATCCTCGGTTCCGGACTTGACACCACACAAGGTTTTTGGCCCCAGTATCGACGGGAGAGGAATCCCGAGAGGGCCCCTAGCAACTCGCATGGGGACTGGCCTCTCCTGAGGCCACCAGGGCGGGTCCCTGAGGTCCCCGTCGTAACTCGAGAACACCTGCCGCAACTCGAGAAAATCCAGGAAGTTCTCCCTTCCAGGCGAGATGAGGCCTATTTCCGATCAGGCGTCTGGAGACTAATGACACCTAAACTCTGGAACTTCGAAAGGGTCTTTCACACCCTTGCTGCAACTCAAGAAGTTCACCGCCATACCCGTCTCCACTCGAGAGGAAGCACGATCGTCCCGCCCACATCCAGAGGAGCCCCGTTTCCCCCTCGTAGCTCGAGATGAGCGATCCTTTCCCTGCTTTCAACGGGAAAGATTTCCCGGCGTTCCCGTCGCATCTCAAGAGGAGGCACTCTCAACAGGAAAGGCGAGAGGCACTCCATGGTCGTACCACCATTCCAAGAGTCCCCCAGATGTCTCAGTCCATTCCAGAGGAACCTCTTTGCCCTGCACTGGCTCATCTTTCACGCCGAGGATCGACTCACACCACGGTGGCACGTGGGACAGCCCTGTGGGAAAGCCTCGAGGGAAAGCCTCGAGGGAAAACCACAGATCCTTTGATCCACGCGACGGGAAGCGTGACATTGCTGCTACAGCCTGGAAGGAAAGCGCACGTGCATGCCCCCACTCGAGATGAGGCCTGTCTCCCCTGGCGAGACTCCAGAAGTACCCAAAGATCCATATCAGCCCGTGAGAGGAATCCTCGGTTCCGGCCCTTACTCCACACAAGGTTTTTGGCCCGGGTATCGACGGGAGAGGAATCCCGAGAGGCCCCCTAGCAACTCGCATGGGGACTGGCCTCTCCTGAGGCCACCAGGGCGGTTCCCTGAGGTCCCCGTCGTAACTCGAGAACACCTGCCGCAACTCGAGAAAATCCAGGAAGTTCTCCCTTCCAGGCGAGATGAGGCCTATTTCCGATGAGGCGTCTGGAGACTAATGACACCTAACCTCTGGAACTTCGAAAGGGTCTTTCACACCCTTGCTGCAACTCAAGAAGTTCACCGCCATACCCGTCTCCACTCGAGAGGAAGCACGATCGTCCCGCCCACATCCAGAGGATCCCCCTTTCCCCCTCGTAGCTCGAGATGAGGAATCCTTTCCCTGCTTTCAATGGGAAAGAATTCCCGGCATTCCCGTCGCATCTCAAGCGGAGGCACTCTCAACAGGAAAGGCGAGAGGAACTCCATGGTCGTACCACCATTCCAAGAGTCCCCCAGATGTCTCAGTCCATTCCAGAGGAACCTCTTTGCCCTGCACTGGCTCATCTTTCACGCCGAGGATCGACTCACACCACGGTGGCACGTGGGACAGCCCTGTGGGAAAGCCTCGAGGGAAAGCCTCGAGGGAAAACCACAGATCCTTTGATCCACGCCACGGGAAGCGTGACATTGCTGCTACAGCCTGGAAGGAAAGTGCACGTGCATGCCCCGACTCGAGACGAGGCCTGACTCCCCTGGGGAGGCTCCAGAAGTACCCAAAGATCCATGTCAGCCCCTGAGAGGAATCCTCGGTTCCGGCCCTGACTCCACACAAGGTTTTTGCCCCGGTATCGACGGGAGAGGAATCCCGAGAGGCCCCCTAGCAACTCGCATGGGGACTGGCCTCTCCTGAGGCCACCAGGGCGGGTCCCTGAGGTCCCCGTCATAACTCGAGAACACCTGCCACAACTCGAGAAATTCCAGGAAGTTCCCCCTTCCAGGCGAGATGAGGCCTATTTCCGATTAGGCGTCTGGAGACTAATGACACCTAACCTCTGGAACTTCGAAAGGGTCTTTCACACCCTTGCTGCAACTCAAGAAGTTCACCGCCACACCCGTCTCCACTCGAGAGGAAGCACGATGGTCCCGCCCACATCCAGAGGAGCCCCGTTTCCCCCTCGTAGCTCGAGATGAGGGATCCTTTCCCTGCTTTCAACGGGAAAGAATTCCCGGCGTTCCCGTCGCATCTCAAGAGGAGGCACTCTCAACAGGAAAGGCGAGGGGAACTCCATGGTCGTACCACCATTCCAAGAGTCCCCCAGATGTCTCAGTCCATTCCAGAGGAACCTCTTTGCCCTGCACTGGCTCATCTTTCACGCCGAGGATCGACTCACACCACGGTGGCACGTGGGACAGCCCTGTGGGAAAGCCTCGAGGGAAAGCCTCGAGGGAAAACCACAGATCCTTTGATCCACGCGACGGGAAGCGTGACATTGCTGCTACAGCCTGGAAGGAAAGCGCACGTGCATGCCCCCACTCGAGACGAGGCCATACTCCCATGGGGAGACTCCAGAAGTACCCAAAGATCCATGTCAGCCCCTGAGAGGAATCCTTGGTTCCGGCCGTGACTCCACACAAGGTTTTTGGCCCCGGTATCGACGGGAGAGGAATCCCGAGAGGCCCCCTAGCAACTCGCATGGTGACTGGCCTCTCCTGAGGCCACCAGGGCGGGTCCCTGAGGTCCCCGTCGTAACTCGAGAACACCTGCCGCAACTCGAGAAAATCCAGGAAGTTCTCCCTTCCAGGCGAGATGAGGCCTATTTCCGATGAGGCGTCTGGAGACTAATGACACCTAAACTCTGGAACTTCGAAAGGGTCTTTCACACCCTTGCTGCAATTCAAGAAGTTCACCGCCATACCCGTCTACACTCGAGAGGAAGCACGATCGTCCCGCCCACATCCAGAGGAGCCCCGTTTCCCCCTCCTAGCTCGAGATGAGCGATCCTTTCCCTGCTTTCAACGGGAAAGAATTCCCGGCGTTCCCGTCGCATCTCAAAAGGAGGCACTCTCAACAGGAAAGGCGAGAGGAACTCCATGGTCGTACCACCATTCCAAGAGTCCCCCAGATGTCTCAGTCCATTCCAGAGGAACCTCTTTGCCCTGCACTGGCTCATCTTTCACGCCGAGGATCGACTCACACCACGGTGGCACGTGGGACAGCCCTGTGGGAAAGCCTCGAGGGAAAGCCTCGAGGGAAAACCACAGATCCTTTGATCCACGCGATGGGAAGAGTGACATTGCTGCTACAGCCTGGAAGGAAAGCGCACGTGCATGCCCCCACTCGAGATGAGGCCTGTCTCCCCTGGCGAGACTCCAGAAGTACCCAAAGATCCATATCAGCCCGTGAGAGGAATCCTCGGTTCCGGCCCTGACTCCACACAAGGTTTTTGGCCCGGGTATCGACGGGAGAGGAATCCCGAGAGGCCCCCTAGCAACTCGCATGGGGACTGGCCTCTCCTGAGGCCACCAGGGCGGGTCCCTGAGGTCCCCGTCGTAACTCGAGAACACCTGCCGCAACTCGAGAAAATCCAGGAAGTTCTCCCTTCCAGGCGAGATGAGGCCTATTTCCGATGAGGCGTCTGGAGACTAATGACACCTAACCTCTGGAACTTCGAAAGGGTCTTTCACACCCTTGCTGCAACTCAAGAAGTTCACCGCCATACCCGTCTCCACTCGAGAGGAAGCACGATCGTCCCGCCCACATCCAGAGGATCCCCCTTTCCCCCTCGTAGCTCGAGATGAGGAATCCTTTCCCTGCTTTCAATGGGAAAGAATTCCCGGCGTTCCCATCGCATCTCAAGCGGAGGCACTCTCAACAGGAAAGGCGAGAGGAACTCCATGGTCGTACCACCATTCCAAGAGTCCCCCAGATGTCTCAGTCCATTCCAGAGGAACCTCTTTGCCCTGCACTGGCTCATCTTTCACGCCGAGGATCGACTCACACCACGGTGGCACGTGGGACAGCCCTGTGGGAAAGCCTCGAGGGAAAGCCTCGAGGGAAAACCACAGATCCTTTGATCCACGCCACGGGAAGCGTGACATTGCTGCTACAGCCTGGAAGGAAAGTGCACGTGCATGCCCCGACTCGAGACGAGGCCTGACTCCCCTGGGGAGACTCCAGAAGTACCCAAAGATCCATGTCAGCCCCTGAGAGGAATCCTCGGTTCCGGCCCTGACTCCACACAAGGTTTTTGCCCCGGTATCGACGGGAGAGGAATCCCGAGAGGCCCCCTAGCAACTCGCATGGGGACAGGCCTCTCCTGAGGCCACCAGGGCGGGTCCCTGAGATCCCCGTCATAACTCGAGAACACCTGCCACAACTCGAGAAATTCCAGGAAGTTCCCCCTTCCAGGCGAGATGAGGCCTATTTCCGATTAGGCGTCTGGAGACTAATGACACCTAACCTCTGGAACTTCGAAAGGGTCTTTCACACCCTTGCTGCAACTCAAGAAGTTCACCGCCACACCCGTCTCCACTCGAGAGGAAGCACAATGGTCCCGCCCACATCCAGAGGAGCCCCGTTTCCCCCTCGTAGCTCGAGATGAGGGATCCTTTCCCTGCTTTCAACGGGAAAGAATTCCCGGCGTTCCCGTCGCATCTCAAGAGGAGGCACTCTCAACAGGAAAGGCGAGGGGAACTCCATGGTCGTACCACCATTCCAAGAGTCCCCCAGATGTCTCAGTCCATTCCAGAGGAACCTCTTTGCCCTGCACTGGCTCATCTTTCACGCCGAGGATTGATTCACACCACGGTGGCACGTGGGACAGCCCTGTGGGAAAGCCTCGAGGGAAAGCCTCGAGGGAAAACCACAGATCCTTTGATCCACGCCACGGGAAGCGTGACATTGCTGCTACAGCCTGGAAGGAAAGCGCACGTGCATGCCCCCACTCGAGACGAGGCCATACTCCCATGGGGAGACTCCAGAAGTACCCAAAGATCCATGTCAGCCACTGAGAGGAATCCTCGGTTCCGGCCGTGACTCCACACAAGGTTTTTGGCCCCGGTATCGACGGGAGAGGAATCCCGAGAGGCCCCCTAGCAACTCGCATGGGGACTGGCCTCTCCTGAGGCCACCAGGGCGGGTCCCTGAGGTCCCCGTCGTAACTCGAGAACACCTGCCGCAACTCGAGAAAATCCAGGAAGTTCTCCCTTCCAGGCGAGATGAGGCCTATTTCCGATGAGGCGTCTGGAGACTAATGACACCTAAACTCTGGAACTTCGAAAGGGTCTTTCACACCCTTGCTGCAACTCAAGAAGTTCACCGCCATACCCGTCTCCACTCGAGAGGAAGCACGATCGTCCCGCCCACAACCAGAGGAGCCCCGTTTCCCCCTCCTAGCTCGAGATGAGCGATCCTTTCCCTGCTTTCAACGGGAAAGAATTCCCGGCGTTCCCGTCGCATCTCAAAAGGAGGCACTCTCAACAGGAAAGGCGAGAGGAACTCCATGGTCGTACCACCATTCCAAGAGTCCCCCAGATGTCTCAGTCCATTCCAGAGGAACCTCTTTGCCCTGCACTGGCTCATCTTTCACGCCGAGGATCGACTCACACCACGGTGGCACGTGGGACAGCCCTGTGGGAAAGCCTCGAGGGAAAGCCTCGAGGGAAAACCACAGATCCTTTGATCCACGCCACGGGAAGCGTGACATTGCTGCTACAGCCTGGAAGGAAAGTGCACGTGCATGCCCCGACTCGAGACGAGGCCTGACTCCCTTGGGGAGACTCCAGAAGTACCCAAAGATCCATGTCAGCCCCTGAGAGGAATCCTCGGTTCCGGCCCTGACTCCACACAAGGTTTTTGCCCCGGTATCGACGGGAGAGGAATTCCGAGAGGCCCCCTAGCAAGTCGCATGGGGACTGGCCTCTCCTGAGGCCACCAGGGCGGGTCCATGAGGTCCCCGTCGTAACTCGAGAACACCTGCCGCAACTCGAGAAAATCCAGGAAGTTCTCCCTTCCAGGCGAGATGAGGCCTATTTCCGATGAGGCGTCTGGAGACTAATGACACCTAACCTCTGGAACTTCGAAAGGGTCTTTCACACCCTTGCTGCAACTCAAGAAGTTCACCGACATACCCGTGTCCACTCGAGAGGAAGCACGATGGTCCCGCCCACATCCCGAGGAGCCCCGTTTCCCCCTCGTAGCTCGAGATGAGGGATCCTTTCCCTGCTTTCAACGGGAAAGAATTCCCTGCGTTCCCATCGCATCTCAAGAGGAGGCACTCTCAACAGGAAAGGCGAGAGGAACTCCATGGTCGTACCACCATTCCAAGAGTCCCCCAGATGTCTCAGTCCATTCCAGAGGAACCTCTTTGCCCTGCACTGGCTCATCTTTCACGCCGAGGATCGACTCACACCACGGTGGCACGTGGGACAGCCCTGTGGGAAAGCCTCGAGGGAAAGACTCGAGGGAAAACCACAGATCCTTTGATGCACGCGACGGGAAGCGTGACATTGCTGCTACAGCCTGGAAGGAAAGCACACGTGCATGCCCCCACTCGAGACGAGGCCTGACTCCCCTGGGGAGACTCCAGAAGTACCCAAAGATCCATGTCAGCCCCTGAGAGGAATCCTCGGTTCCAGCCCTGACTCCACACAAGGTTTTTGGCCCCGGTATCGACGGGAGAGGAATCCCGAGAGGCCCCCTAGCAACTCGCATGGGGACTGGCCTCTCCTGAGGCCACCAGGGCGGGTCCCTGAGGTCCCCGTCGTAACTCGAGAACACCTGCCGCAACTCGAGAAAATCCAGGAAGTTCTCCCTTCCAGGCGAGATGAGGCCTATTTCCGATGAGGCGTCTGGAGACTAATGACACCCAACCTCTGGAACTTCGAAAGGGTCTTTAACACCCTTGCTGCAACTCAAGAAGTTCACCGACATACCCGTGTCCACTCGAGAGGAAGCACGATGGTCCCGTCCACATCCCGAGGAGCCCCGTTTCCCCATCGTAGCTCGAGATGAGGGATCCTTTCCCTGCTTTCAACGGGAAAGAATTCCCGGAGTTCCCGTCACAACTCAAGAGGAGGCACTCTCAACAGGAAAGGCGAGAGGAACTCCATGGTCGTACCACCATTCCAAGAGTCCCCCAGATGTCTCAGTCCATTCCAGAGGAACCTCTTTGCCCTGCACTGGCTCATCTTTCACGCCGAGGATCGACTCACACCACGGTGGCACGTGGGACAGCCCTGTGGGAAAGCCTCGAGGGAAAGCCTCGAGGGAAAACCACAGATCCTTTGATCCACGCCACGGGAAGCGTGACATTGCTGCTACAGCCTGGAAGGAAAGCACATGTGCATGCCCCCACTCGAGACGAGGCCTGACTCCCCTGGGGAGACTCCAGAAGTACCCAAAGATCCATGTCAGCCCCTGAGAGGAATCCTCGGTTCCGGCCGTGACTCCACACAAGGTTTTTGGCCCCGGTATCGACGGGAGAGGAATCCCGAGAGGCCCCCTAGCAACTCGCATGGGGACTGGCCTCTCCTGAGGCCACCAGGGCGGGACCCTGAGGTCCCCGTCGTAACTCGAGAACACCTGCCGCAACTCGCGAAAATCCAGGAAGTTCTCCCTTCCAGGCGAGATGAGGCCTATTTCTGATGAGGCGTCTGGAGACTAATGACACCTAACCTCTGGAACTTCTAAAGGGTCTTTCACACCCTTGCTGCAACTCAAGAAGTTTACCGCCATACCCGTCTCCACACGAGAGAAAGCACGATGGTCCCGCCCACATACAGAGGAGCCACGTTTCCCCCTCGTAGCTTGAGATGAGGGATCCTTTCCCTGCTTTCAACGGGAAAGAATTCCCGGCATTCCCGTCGCATCTCAAGAGGAGGCACTCTCAACAGGAAAGGCGAGAGGAACTCCATGGTCGTACCACCATTCCAAGAGTCCCCCAGATGTCTCAGTCCATTCCAGAGGAACCTCTTTGCCCTGCACTGGCTCATCTTTCACGCCGAGGATCGACTCACACCACGGTGGCACGTGGGACAGCCCTGTGGGAAAGCCTCGAGGGAAAGCCTCGAGGGAAAACCACAGATCCTTTGATCCACGCGACGGGAAGCGTGACATTGCTGCTACAGCCTGGAAGGAAAGCGCACGTGCATGCCCCCACTCGAGATGAGGCCTGTCTCCCCTGGCGAGACTCCAGAAGTACCCAAAGATCCATATCAGCCCGTGAGAGGAATCCTCGGTTCCGGCCCTTACTCCACACAAGGTTTTTGGCCCGGGTATCGACGGGAGAGGAATCCCGAGAGGCCCCCTAGCAACTCGCATGGGGACTGGCCTCTCCTGAGGCCACCAGGGCGGTTCCCTGAGGTCCCCGTCGTAACTCGAGAACACCTGCCGCAACTCGAGAAAATCCAGGAAGTTCTCCCTTCCAGGCGAGATGAGGCCTATTTCCGATGAGGCGTCTGGAGACTAATGACACCTAACCTCTGGAACTTCGAAAGGGTCTTTCACACCCTTGCTGCAACTCAAGAAGTTCACCGCCATACCCGTCTCCACTCGAGAGGAAGCACGATCGTCCCGCCCACATCCAGAGGATCCCCCTTTCCCCCTCGTAGCTCGAGATGAGGAATCCTTTCCCTGCTTTCAATGGGAAAGAATTCCCGGCATTCCCGTCGCATCTCAAGCGGAGGCACTCTCAACAGGAAAGGCGAGAGGAACTCCATGGTCGTACCACCATTCCAAGAGTCCCCCAGATGTCTCAGTCCATTCCAGAGGAACCTCTTTGCCCTGCACTGGCTCATCTTTCACGCCGAGGATCGACTCACACCACGGTGGCACGTGGGACAGCCCTGTGGGAAAGCCTCGAGGGAAAGCCTCGAGGGAAAACCACAGATCCTTTGATCCACGCCACGGGAAGCGTGACATTGCTGCTACAGCCTGGAAGGAAAGTGCACGTGCATGCCCCGACTCGAGACGAGGCCTGACTCCCCTGGGGAGGCTCCAGAAGTACCCAAAGATCCATGTCAGCCCCTGAGAGGAATCCTCGGTTCCGGCCCTGACTCCACACAAGGTTTTTGCCCCGGTATCGACGGGAGAGGAATCCCGAGAGGCCCCCTAGCAACTCGCATGGGGACTGGCCTCTCCTGAGGCCACCAGGGCGGGTCCCTGAGGTCCCCGTCATAACTCGAGAACACCTGCCACAACTCGAGAAATTCCAGGAAGTTCCCCCTTCCAGGCGAGATGAGGCCTATTTCCGATTAGGCGTCTGGAGACTAATGACACCTAACCTCTGGAACTTCGAAAGGGTCTTTCACACCCTTGCTGCAACTCAAGAAGTTCACCGCCACACCCGTCTCCACTCGAGAGGAAGCACGATGGTCCCGCCCACATCCAGAGGAGCCCCGTTTCCCCCTCGTAGCTCGAGATGAGGGATCCTTTCCCTGCTTTCAACGGGAAAGAATTCCCGGCGTTCCCGTCGCATCTCAAGAGGAGGCACTCTCAACAGGAAAGGCGAGGGGAACTCCATGGTCGTACCACCATTCCAAGAGTCCCCCAGATGTCTCAGTCCATTCCAGAGGAACCTCTTTGCCCTGCACTGGCTCATCTTTCACGCCGAGGATCGACTCACACCACGGTGGCACGTGGGACAGCCCTGTGGGAAAGCCTCGAGGGAAAGCCTCGAGGGAAAACCACAGATCCTTTGATCCACGCGACGGGAAGCGTGACATTGCTGCTACAGCCTGGAAGGAAAGCGCACGTGCATGCCCCCACTCGAGACGAGGCCATACTCCCATGGGGAGACTCCAGAAGTACCCAAAGATCCATGTTAGCCCCTGAGAGGAATCCTTGGTTCCGGCCGTGACTCCACACAAGGTTTTTGGCCCCGGTATCGACGGGAGAGGAATCCCGAGAGGCCCCCTAGCAACTCGCATGGTGACTGGCCTCTCCTGAGGCCACCAGGGCGGGTCCCTGAGGTCCCCGTCGTAACTCGAGAACACCTGCCGCAACTCGAGAAAATCCAGGAAGTTCTCCCTTCCAGGCGAGATGAGGCCTATTTCCGATGAGGCGTCTGGAGACTAATGACACCTAAACTCTGGAACTTCGAAAGGGTCTTTCACACCCTTGCTGCAATTCAAGAAGTTCACCGCCATACCCGTCTACACTCGAGAGGAAGCACGATCGTCCCGCCCACATCCAGAGGAGCCCCGTTTCCCCCTCCTAGCTCGAGATGAGCGATCCTTTCCCTGCTTTCAACGGGAAAGAATTCCCGGCGTTCCCGTCGCATCTCAAAAGGAGGCACTCTCAACAGGAAAGGCGAGAGGAACTCCATGGTCGTACCACCATTCCAAGAGTCCCCCAGATGTCTCAGTCCATTCCAGAGGAACCTCTTTGCCCTGCACTGGCTCATCTTTCACGCCGAGGATCGACTCACACCACGGTGGCACGTGGGACAGCCCTGTGGGAAAGCCTCGAGGGAAAGCCTCGAGGGAAAACCACAGATCCTTTGATCCACGCGATGGGAAGAGTGACATTGCTGCTACAGCCTGGAAGGAAAGCGCACGTGCATGCCCCCACTCGAGATGAGGCCTGTCTCCCCTGGCGAGACTCCAGAAGTACCCAAAGATCCATATCAGCCCGTGAGAGGAATCCTCGGTTCCGGCCCTGACTCCACACAAGGTTTTTGGCCCGGGTATCGACGGGAGAGGAATCCCGAGAGGCCCCCTAGCAACTCGCATGGGGACTGGCCTCTCCTGAGGCCACCAGGGCGGGTCCCTGAGGTCCCCGTCGTAACTCGAGAACACCTGCCGCAACTCGAGAAAATCCAGGAAGTTCTCCCTTCCAGGCGAGATGAGGCCTATTTCCGATGAGGCGTCTGGAGACTAATGACACCTAACCTCTGGAACTTCGAAAGGGTCTTTCACACCCTTGCTGCAACTCAAGAAGTTCACCGCCATACCCGTCTCCACTCGAGAGGAAGCACGATCGTCCCGCCCACATCCAGAGGATCCCCCTTTCCCCCTCGTAGCTCGAGATGAGGAATCCTTTCCCTGCTTTCAATGGGAAAGAATTCCCGGCGTTCCCATCGCATCTCAAGCGGAGGCACTCTCAACAGGAAAGGCGAGAGGAACTCCATGGTCGTACCACCATTCCAAGAGTCCCCCAGATGTCTCAGTCCATTCCAGAGGAACCTCTTTGCCCTGCACTGGCTCATCTTTCACGCCGAGGATCGACTCACACCACGGTGGCACGTGGGACAGCCCTGTGGGAAAGCCTCGAGGGAAAGCCTCGAGGGAAAACCACAGATCCTTTGATCCACGCCACGGGAAGCGTGACATTGCTGCTACAGCCTGGAAGGAAAGTGCACGTGCATGCCCCGACTCGAGACGAGGCCTGACTCCCCTGGGGAGACTCCAGAAGTACCCAAAGATCCATGTCAGCCCCTGAGAGGAATCCTCGGTTCCGGCCCTGACTCCACACAAGGTTTTTGCCCCGGTATCGACGGGAGAGGAATCCCGAGAGGCCCCCTAGCAACTCGCATGGGGACAGGCCTCTCCTGAGGCCACCAGGGCGGGTCCCTGAGATCCCCGTCATAACTCGAGAACACCTGCCACAACTCGAGAAATTCCAGGAAGTTCCCCCTTCCAGGCGAGATGAGGCCTATTTCCGATTAGGCGTCTGGAGACTAATGACACCTAACCTCTGGAACTTCGAAAGGGTCTTTCACACCCTTGCTGCAACTCAAGAAGTTCACCGCCACACCCGTCTCCACTCGAGAGGAAGCACAATGGTCCCGCCCACATCCAGAGGAGCCCCGTTTCCCCCTCGTAGCTCGAGATGAGGGATCCTTTCCCTGCTTTCAACGGGAAAGAATTCCCGGCGTTCCCGTCGCATCTCAAGAGGAGGCACTCTCAACAGGAAAGGCGAGGGGAACTCCATGGTCGTACCACCATTCCAAGAGTCCCCCAGATGTCTCAGTCCATTCCAGAGGAACCTCTTTGCCCTGCACTGGCTCATCTTTCACGCCGAGGATTGATTCACACCACGGTGGCACGTGGGACAGCCCTGTGGGAAAGCCTCGAGGGAAAGCCTCGAGGGAAAACCACAGATCCTTTGATCCACGCCACGGGAAGCGTGACATTGCTGCTACAGCCTGGAAGGAAAGCGCACGTGCATGCCCCCACTCGAGACGAGGCCATACTCCCATGGGGAGACTCCAGAAGTACCCAAAGATCCATGTCAGCCACTGAGAGGAATCCTCGGTTCCGGCCGTGACTCCACACAAGGTTTTTGGCCCCGGTATCGACGGGAGAGGAATCCCGAGAGGCCCCCTAGCAACTCGCATGGGGACTGGCCTCTCCTGAGGCCACCAGGGCGGGTCCCTGAGGTCCCCGTCGTAACTCGAGAACACCTGCCGCAACTCGAGAAAATCCAGGAAGTTCTCCCTTCCAGGCGAGATGAGGCCTATTTCCGATGAGGCGTCTGGAGACTAATGACACCTAAACTCTGGAACTTCGAAAGGGTCTTTCACACCCTTGCTGCAACTCAAGAAGTTCACCGCCATACCCGTCTCCACTCGAGAGGAAGCACGATCGTCCCGCCCACAACCAGAGGAGCCCCGTTTCCCCCTCCTAGCTCGAGATGAGCGATCCTTTCCCTGCTTTCAACGGGAAAGAATTCCCGGCGTTCCCGTCGCATCTCAAAAGGAGGCACTCTCAACAGGAAAGGCGAGAGGAACTCCATGGTCGTACCACCATTCCAAGAGTCCCCCAGATGTCTCAGTCCATTCCAGAGGAACCTCTTTGCCCTGCACTGGCTCATCTTTCACGCCGAGGATCGACTCACACCACGGTGGCACGTGGGACAGCCCTGTGGGAAAGCCTCGAGGGAAAGCCTCGAGGGAAAACCACAGATCCTTTGATCCACGCCACGGGAAGCGTGACATTGCTGCTACAGCCTGGAAGGAAAGTGCACGTGCATGCCCCGACTCGAGACGAGGCCTGACTCCCTTGGGGAGACTCCAGAAGTACCCAAAGATCCATGTCAGCCCCTGAGAGGAATCCTCGGTTCCGGCCCTGACTCCACACAAGGTTTTTGCCCCGGTATCGACGGGAGAGGAATTCCGAGAGGCCCCCTAGCAAGTCGCATGGGGACTGGCCTCTCCTGAGGCCACCAGGGCGGGTCCATGAGGTCCCCGTCGTAACTCGAGAACACCTGCCGCAACTCGAGAAAATCCAGGAAGTTCTCCCTTCCAGGCGAGATGAGGCCTATTTCCGATGAGGCGTCTGGAGACTAATGACACCTAACCTCTGGAACTTCGAAAGGGTCTTTCACACCCTTGCTGCAACTCAAGAAGTTCACCGCCATACCCGTCTCCACTCGAGAGGAAGCACGATCGTCCCGCCCACATCCAGAGGAGCCCCGTTTCCCCCTCCTAGCTCGAGATGAGGGATCCTTTCCCTGCTTTCAACGGGAAAGAATTCCCGGCGTTCCCGTCGCATCTCAAGAGGAGGCACTCTCAACAGGAAAGGCGAGAGGAACTCCATGGTCGTACCACCATTCCAAGAGTCCGCCAGATGTCTCAGTCCATTCCAGAGGAAGCTCTTTGCCCTGCACTGGCTCATCTTTCACGCCGAGGATCGACTCACACCACTGTGGCACGTGGGACAGCCCTGTGGGAAAGCCTCGAGGGAAAGCCTCGAGGGAAAACCACAGATCGTTTGATTCACGCCACGGGAAGCGTGACATTGCTGCTACAGCCTTGAAGGAAAGCACACGTGCATGCCCCCACTCGAGACGAGGCCTGACTCCCCTGGGGAGACTCCAGAAGTACCCAAAGATACATGTCAGCCACTGAGAGGAATCCTCGGTTCCGGCCCTGACTCCACACAAGGTTTTTGGCCCCGGTATCGACGGGAGAGGAATCCCGAGAGGCCCCCTAGCAACTCGCATGGGGACTGGCCTCTCCTAAGGCCACCAGGGCGGGTCCCTCAGGTCCCCGTCGTAACTCGAGAACACCTGCCACAACTCGAGAAATTCCTGGAAGTTCCCCCTTCCAGGCGAGATGAGACCTATTTCCAATGAGGCGTCTGGAGACTAATGACACCTAACCTCTGGAACTTCGAAAGGGTCTTTCACACCCTTGCTGCAACTCAAGAAGTTCACCGCCACACCCGTCTCCACTCGAGAGGAAGCACGATGGTCCCGCCCACATCCAGAGGAGCCCCGTTTCCCCCTCGTAGCTCGAGATGAGGGATCCTTTCCCTGCTTTCAACGGGAAAGAATTCCGGGCGTTCTCGTCGCATCTCAAGAGGAGGCACTCTCAACAGGAAAGGCGAGAGGAACTCCATGGTCGTACCACCATTCCAAGAGTCCCCCAGATGTCTCAGTCCATTCCAGAGGAACCTCTTTGCCCTGCACTGGCTCATCTTTCACGCCGAGGATCGACTCACACCACGGTGGCACGTGGGACAGCCCTGTGGGAAAGCCTCGAGGGAAAGCCTTAAGGGAAAACCACAGATCCTTTAATCCACACCACGGGAAGCGTGACATTGCTGCTACAGCCTGGAAGGAAAGTGCACGTGCATGCCCCGACTCGAGAAGAGGCCTCACTCCCCTGGGGAGACTCCAGAAGTACCCAAACATCCATGTCAGCCCCTGAGAGGAATCCTCGGTTACGGCCCTGACTCCACACAAGGTTTTTGGCCCCGGTATCGACGGGAGAGGAATCCCGAGAGGCCCCCTAGCAACTCGCATGGGGACTGGCCTCTCCTGAGGCCACCAGGGCGGGTCACTGAGGTCCCCTTCGTAACTCGAGAACACCTGCCGCAACTCGAGATATTCCAGGAAGTTCCCCCTTCCAGGCGAGATGAGGCCTATTTCCGATGAGGCGTCTGGAGACTAATGACACCTAAACTCTGGAACTTCGAAAGGGTCTTTCACACCCTTGCTGCAACTCAAGAAGTTCACCGCCATACCCGTCTCCACTCGAGAGGAAGCACGATCGTCCCGCCCACATCCAGAGAAGCCCGCTTTCCCCCTCGTAGCTCGAGATGAGGGATCCTTTCCCTGCTTTCAACGGGAAAGAATTCCCGGCGTTCCCGTTGCATCTCAAGAGGAGGCACTCTCAACAGGAAAGGCGAGAGGAACTCCATGGTCGTACCACCATTCCAAGAGTCCCCCAGATGTCTCAGTCCATTCCAGAGGAAGCTCTTTGCCCTGCACTGGCTCATCTTTCACGCCGAGGATCGACTCACACCACGGTGGCACGTGGGACAGCCCTGTGGGAAAGCCTCGAGGGAAAGCCTCGAGGGAAAACCACAGATCCTTTGATCCACGCGACGGGAAGCGTGACATTGCTGCTACAGCCTGGAAGGAAAGTGCACGTGCATGCCCCGACTCGAGACGAGGCCTGACTCCCCTGAGGAGACTCCAGAAGTACCCAAAGATCCATGTCAGCCCCTGAGAGGAATCCTCGGTTCAGGCCCTGACTCCACACAAGGTTTTTGGCCCCGGTATTGACGGGAGAGGAATCCCGAGAGGCCCCCTAGCAACTCGCATGGGGACTGGCCTCTCCTGAGGCCACCAGGGCGGGTCCCTGAGGTCCCCGTCGTAACTCGAGAACACCTGCCACAACTCGAGAAATTCCAGGAAGTTCCCCCTTCCAGGCGAGATGAGGCCTATTTCCGATGAGGCGTCTGGAGACTAATGACACCTAACCTCTGGAACTTCGAAAGGGTCTTTCACACCCTTGCTGCAACTCAAGAAGTTCACCGCCACACCCGTCTCCACTCGAGAGGAAGCACGATGGTCCCGCCCACATCCAGAGGAGCCCCGTTTCCCCCTCGTAGCTCGAGATGAGGGATCCTGTCCCTGCTTTCAACGGGAAAGAATTCCCGGCGTTCCCGTCGCATCTCAAGAGGAGGCACTCTCAACAGGAAAGGCGAGAGGAACTCCATGGTCGTACCACCATTCCAAGAGTCCACCAGATGTCTCAGTCCATTCCAGAGGAACCTCTTTGCCCTGCACTGGCTCATCTTTCATGCCGAGGATCGACTCACACCACGGTGGCACGTGGGACAGCCCTGTGGCAAAGCCTCGAGGGAAAGCCTCGAGGGAAAACCACAGATCCTTTGATCCACGCCACGGGAAGCGTGACATTGCTGCTACAGCCTGGAAGGAAAGCGCACGTGCATGCCCCCACTCGAGACGAGGCCTGACTCCCATGGGGAGACTCCAGAAGTACCCACAGATCCATGGCAGCCCCTGAGAGGAATCCTCGGTTCCGGCCCTGACTCCACACAAGGTTTTTGGCTCCGTTATCAACGGGAGAGGAATCCCGAGAGGCCCCCTAGCAACTCGCATGGGGACTGGCCTCTCCTGAGGCCACCAGGGCGGGTCCCTGAGGTCCCCGTCGTAACTCGAGAACACCTGCCGCAACTCGAGAAAATCCAGGAAGTTCTCCCTTCCAGGCGAGATGAGGCCTATTTCCGATGAGGCGTCTGGAGACTAATGACACCTAACCTCTGGAACTTCGAAAGGGTCTTTCACACCCTTGCTGCAACTCAAGAAGTTCACCGCCATACCCGTCTCGACTCGAGAGGAAGCACGATGGTCCCGCCCACATCCAGAGGAGCCCCGTTTCCCCCTCCTAGCTCGAGATGAGCGATCCTTTCCCTGCTTTCAACGGGAAAGAATTCCCGGCGTTCCCGTCGCATCTCAAGAGGAGGCACTCTCAACAGGAAAGGCGAGAGGAACTCCATGGTCGTACCACCATTCCAAGAGTCCCCCAGATGTCTCAGTCCATTCCAGAGGAACCTCTTTGCCCTGCACTGGCTCATCTTTCACGCCGAGGATCGACTCACACCACGGTGGCACGTGGGACAGCCCTGTGGGAAAGCCTCGAGGGAAAGCCTCGAGGGAAAACCACAGATCCTTTGATCCACGCGATGGGAAGCGTGACATTGCTGCTACAGCCTGGAAGGAAAGCGCACGTGCATGCCCCCACTCGAGACGAGGCCTGTCTCCCCTGGCGAGACTCCAGAAGTACCCGAAGATCCATATCAGCCAGTGAGAGGAATCCTCGGTTCCGGCCCTGACTCCACACAAGGTTTTGGCCCGGGTATCGATGGGAGAGGAATCCCGAGAGGCCCCCTAGCAACTCGCATGGGGACTGGCCTCTCCTGAGGCCACCAGGGCCGGTCCCTGAGGTCCCCGTCGTAACTCGAGAACACCTGCCGCAACTCGAGAAAATCCAGGAAGTTCTCCCTTCCAGGCGAGATGAGGCCTATTTCCGATGAGGCGTCTGGAGACTAATGACACCTAACCTCTGGAACTTCGAAAGGGTCTTTCACACCCTTGTTGCAACTCAAGAAGTTCACCGCCATACCCGTCTCCACTCGAGAGGAAGCACGATCGTCCCGCCCACATCCAGAGGAGCCCCCTTTCCCCCTCGTAGCTCGAGATGAGGAATCCTTTCCCTGCTTTCAATGGGAAAGAATTCCCGGCGTTCCCGTCGCATTTCAAGCGGAGGCACTCTCAACAGGAAAGGCGAGAGGAACTCCATGGTCGTACCACCATTCCAAGAGTCCCCCAGATGTCTCAGTCCATTCCAGAGGAACCTCTTTGCCCTGCACTGGCTCATCTTTCACGCCGAGGATCGACTCACACCACGGTGGCACGTGGGACAGCCCTGTGGGAAAGCCTCGAGGGAAAGCTTCGAGGGAAAACCACAGATCCTTTGATCCACGCCACGGGAAGCGTGACATTGCTGCTACAGCCTGGAAGGAAAGTGCACGTGCATGCCCCGACTGGAGACGAGGCCTGACTCCCCTGGGGAGACTCCAGAAGTACCCAAAGATCCATGTCAGCCCCTGAGAGGAATCCTCGGTTACGGCCCTGACTCCACACAAGGTTTTTGGCCCCGGTATCGACGGGAGAGGAATCCCGAGAGGCCCCCTAGCAGCTCGCATGGGGACTGGCCTCTCCTGAGGCCACCAGGGCGGGTCCCTGAGGTCCCCGTCTTAACTCGAGAACACCTGCCGCAACTCGAGATATTCCAGGAAGTTCCCCCTTCCAGGCGAGATGAGGCCTATTACCGATGAGGCGTCTGGAGACTAATGACACCTAACCTCTGGAACTTCGAAAGGGTCTTTCACACCCTTGCTGCAACTCAAGAAGTTCACCGCCATACCCGGCTCCACTCGAGAGGAAGCACGATCGTCCCGCCCACATCCAGAGGAGCCCCCTTTCCCCCTCGTAGCTCGAGATGAGGAATCCTTTCCCTGCTTTCAATGGGAAAGAATTCCCGGCGTTCCCGTCGCATCTCAAGTGGAGGCACTCTCAACAGGAAAGGCGAGAGGAACTCCATGGTCGTACCACCATTCCAAGAGTCCCCCAGATGTCTCAGTCCATTCCAGAGGAAGCTCTTTGCCCTGCACTGGCTCATCTTTCACGCCGAGGATCGACTCACACCACGGTGGCACGTGGGACAGCCCTGTGGGAAAGCCTCGAGGGAAAGCCTCGAGGGAAAACCACAGATCCTTTGATCCACGCCACGGGAAGCGTGACATTGCTGCTACAGCCTGGAAGGAAAGTGCACGTGCATGGCCCGACTCGAGACGAGGCCTGACTCCCCTGGGGAGACTCCAGAAGTACCCAAAGATCCATGTCAGCCCCTGAGAGGAATCCTCGGTTCAGGCCCTGACTCCACACAAGGTTTTTGGCCCCGGTATCGACGGGAGAGGAATCCCGAGAGGCCCCCTAGCAAGTCGCATGGGGACTGGCCTCTCCTGAGGCCACCAGGGCGGGTCCCTGAGGTCCCCGTCGTAACTCGAGAACACCTGCCGCAACTCGAGAAAATCCAGGAAGTTCTCCCTTCCATTCGAGATGAGGCCTATTTCCGATCAAGCGTCTGGAGACTAATGACACCTAAACTCTGGAACTTCGAAAGGGTCTTTCACACCCTTGCTGCAACTCAAGAAGTTCACCGCCATACCCGTCTCCACTCTAGAGGAAGCACGATGGTCCCGCCCACATCCAGAGGAGCCCCGTTTCCCCCTCCTAGGTCGAGATGAGCGATCGTTTCCCTGCTTTCAACGGGAAAGAATTCCCGGCGTTCCCGTCGCATCTCAAGAGGAGGCACTCTCAACAGGAAAGGAGAGTGGAACTCCATGGTCGTACCACCATTCCAAGAGTCCCCCAGATGTCTCAGTCCATTCCAGAGGAACCTCTTTGCCCTGCACTGGCTCATCTTTCACTCCGAGGATCGACTCACACCACGGTGGCACGTGGGACAGCCCTGTGGGAAAGCCTCGAGGGAAAGCCTCGAGGGAAAACCACAGATCCTTTGATCCACGCGATGGGAAGCGTGACATTGCTGCTGCAGCCTGGAAGGAAAGCGCACGTGCATGCCCCCACTCGAGATGAGGCCTGTCTCCCCTGGCGAGACTCCAGAAGTACCCAAAGATCCATATCAGCCCGTGAGAGGAATCCTCGGTTTCGGCCCTGACTCCACACAAGGTTTTTGGCCCGGGTATCGACGGGAGAGGAATCCCGAGAGGCCCCCTAGCAACTCGCATGGGGACTGGCCTCTCCTGAGGCCACCAGGGCCGGTCCCTGAGGTCCCCGTCGTAACTCGAGAACACCTGCCGCAACTCGAGAAAATCCAGGAAGTTCTCCCTTCCAGGCGAGATGAGGCCTATTTCCGATGAGGCGTCTGGAGACTAATGACACCTAACCTCTGGAACTTCGAAAGGGTCTTTCACACCCTTGCTGCAACTCAAGAAGTTCACCGCCATACCCGTCTCCACTCGAGAGGAAGCACGATCGTCCTGCCCACATCCAGAGGAGCCCCCTTTCCCCCTCGTAGCTCGAGATGAGGAATCCTTTCCCTGCTTTCAATGGGAAAGAATTCCCGGCGTTCCCGTCGCATTTCAAGCGGAGGTACTCTCAACAGGAAAGGCGAGAGGAACTCCATGGTCGTACCACCATTCCAAGAGTCCCCCAGATGTCTTAGTCCATTCCAGAGGAAGCTCTTTGCCCTGCACTGGCTCATCTTTCACGCCGAGGATCGACTCACACCACGGTGGCACGTGGGACAGCCCTGTGGGAAAGCCTCGAGGGAAAGCCTCGAGGGAAAACCACAGATCCTTTGATCCACGCCACGGGAAGCGTGACATTGCTGCTACAGCCTGGAAGGAAAGTGCACGTGCATGCCCCGACTCGAGACGAGGCCTGACTCCCCTGGGGAGACTCCAGAAGTACCCAAAGATCCATGTCAGCCCCTGAGAGGAATCCTCGGTTACGGCCCTGACTCCACACAAGGTTTTTGGCCCCGGTATCGACGGGAGAGGAATCCCGATAGGCCCCCTAGCAACTCGCATGGGGACTGGCCTCTCCTGAGGCCACCAGGGCGGGTCCCTGAGGTCCCCGTCGTAACTCGAGAACACCTGCCGCAAATCGAGAAAATCCAGGAAGTTCTCCCTTCCAGGCGAGATAAGGCCTATTTCCGATGAGGCGTCTGGAGACTAATGACACCTAACCTCTGGAACTTCGAAAGGGTCTTTCACACCCTTGCTGCAACTCAAGAAGTTCACCGCCATACCCGTCTCCACTCGAGAGGAAGCACGATGGTCCCGCCCACATCCAGAGGAGCCCCGTTTCCCCCTCCTAGCTCGAGATGAGTGATCCTTTCCCTGCTTTCAACGGGAAAGAGTTCCCGGCGTTCCCGTCGCATCTCAAGAGGAGGCACTCTCAACAGGAAAGGCGAGAGGAACTCCATGGTCGTACCACCATTCCAAGAGTCCCCCAAATGTCTCAGTCCATTCCAGAGGAACCTCTTTGCCCTGCACTAGCTCATCTTTCACGCCGAGGATCGACTCACACCACGGTGGCACGTGGGAGAGCCCTGTGGGAAAGCCTCGAGGGAAAGCCTCGAGGGAAAACCACAGATCCTTTGATCCACGCGATGGGAAGCGTGACATTGCTGCTACAGCCTGGAAGGAAAGCGCACGTGCATGCCCCAACTCGAGATGAGGCCTGTCTCCCCTGGCGAGACTCCAGAAGTACCCAAAGATCCATATCAGCCAGTGAGAGGAATCCTCGGTTCCGGCCCTGACTCCACACAAGGTTTTTGGCCCGGGTATCGATGGGAGAGGAATCCCGAGAGGCCCCCTAGCAACTCGCATGGGGACTGGCCTCTCCTGAGGCCACCAGGGCCGGTCCCTGAGGTCCCCGTCGTAACTCGAGAACACCTGCCGCAACTCGAGAAAATCCAGGAAGTTCTCCCTTCCAGGCGAGATGAGGCCTATTTCCGATGAGGCGTCTGGAGACTAATGACACCTAACCTCTGGAACTTCGAAAGGGTCTTTCACACCCTTGTTGCAACTCAAGAAGTTCACCGCCATACCCGGCTCCACTCGAGAGGAAGCACGATCGTCCCGCCCACATCCAGAGGAGCCCCCTTTCCCCCTCGTAGCTCGAGATGAGGAATCCTTTCCCTGCTTTCAATGGGAAAGAATTCCCGGCGTTCCCGTCGCATTTCAAGCGGAGGCACTCTCAACAGGAAAGGCGAGAGGAACTCCATGGTCGTACCACCATTCCAAGAGTCCCCCAGATGTCTCAGTCCATTCCAGAGGAAGCTCTTTGCCCTGCACTGGCTCATCTTTCACGCCGAGGATCGACTCACACCACGGTGGCACGTGGGACAGCCCTGTGGGAAAGCCTCGAGGGAAAGCTTCGAGGGAAAACCACAGATCCTTTGATCCACGCCACGGGAAGCGTGACATTGCTGCTACAGCCTGGAAGGAAAGTGCACGTGCATGCCCCGACTCGAGACGAGGCCTGACTCCCCTGGGGAGACTCCAGAAGTACCCAACGATCCATGTCAGCCCCTGAGAGGAATCCTCGGTTACGGCCCTGACTCCACACAAGGTTTTTGGCCCCGGTATCGACGGGAGAGGAATCCCGAGAGGCCCCCTAGCAACTCGCATGGGGACTGGCCTCTCCTGAGGCCACCAGGGCGGGTCCCTGAGGTCCCCGTCTTAACTCGAGAACACCTGCCGCAACTCGAGATATTCCAGGAAGTTCCCCCTTCCAGGCGAGATGAGGCCTATTTCCGATGAGGCGTCTGGAGACTAATGACACCTAACCTCTGGAACTTCGAAAGGGTCTTTCACACCCTTGCTGCAACTCAAGAAGTTCACCGCCATACCCGGCTCCACTCGAGAGGAAGCACGATCGTCCCGCCCACATCCAGAGGAGCCCCCTTTCCCCCTCGTAGCTCGAGATGAGGAATCCTTTCCCTGCTTTCAATGGGAAAGAATTCCCGGCGTTCCCGTCGCATCTCAAGCGGAGGCACTCTCAACAGGAAAGGCGAGAGGAACTCCATGGTCGTACCACCATTCCAAGAGTCCCCCAGATGTCTCAGTCCATTCCAGAGGAAGCTCTTTGCCCTGCACTCGCTCATCTTTCACGCCGAGGATTGACTCACACCACGGTGGCACATGGGACAGCCCTGTGGGAAAGCCTCGAGGGAAAGCCTCGAGGGAAAACCACAGATCCTTTGATCCACGCCACGGGAAGCGTGACATTGCTGCTACAGCCTGGAAGGAAAGTGCACGTGCATGCCCCGACTCGAGACGAGGCCTGACTCCCCTGGGGAGACTCCAGAAGTACCCAAAGATCCATGTCAGCCCCTGAGAGGAATCCTCGGTTCAGGCTCTGACTCCACACAAGGTTTTTGGCCCCGGTATCGACGGGAGAGGAATCCCGAGAGGCCCCCTAGCAACTCGCATGGGGACTGGCCTCTCCTGAGGCCACCAGGGCGGGTCCCTGAGGTCCCCGTCGTAACTCGAGAACACCTGCCGCAACTCGAGAAAATCCAGGAAGTTCTCCCTTCCAGGCGAGATGAGGCCTATTTCCGATGAGGCGTCTGGAGGCTAATGACACCTAAACTCTGGAACTTCGAAAGGGTCTTTCACACCCTTGCTGCAACTCAAGAAGTTCACCGCCATACCCGTCTCCACTCGAGAGGAAGCACGATGGTCCCGCCCACATCCAGAGGAGCCCCGTTTCCCCCTCCTAGCTCGAGATGAGCGATCCTTTCCCTGCTTTCAACGGCAAAGAATTCCCGGCGTTCCCGTCGCATCTCAAGAGGAGGCACTCTCAACAGGAAAGGCGAGAGGAACTCCATGGTCGTACCACCATTCCAAGAGTCCCCCAGATGTCTCAGTCCATTCCAGAGGAACCTCTTTGCCCTGCACTGGCTCATCTTTCACTCCGAGGATCGACTCACACCACGGTGGCACGTGGGACAGCCCTGTGGGAAAGCCTCGAGGGAAAGCCTCGAGGGAAAACCACAGATCCTTTGATCCACGCCACGGGAAGCGTGACATTGCTGCTACAGCCTGGAAGGAAAGCGCACGTGCATGCCCCCACTCGAGACGAGGCCTGACTCCCATGGGGAGACTCCAGAAGGACCCAAAGATCCATGTCAGCCCCTGAGAGGAATCCTCGGTTCCGGCCCTGACTCCACACAAGGTTTTTGGCCCCGGTATCGACGGGAGAGGAATCCCGAGAGGCCCCCTAGCAACTCGCATGGGGACTGGCCTCTCCTGAGGCCACCAAGGCGGGTCCCTGAGGTCCCCGTCGTAACTCGAGAACACCTGCCGCAACTCGAGAAAATCCAGGAAGTTCTCCCTTCCAGGCGAGATGAGGCCTATTTCCGATGAGGCGTCTGGAGACTAATGACACCTAACCTCTGGAACTTCGAAAGGGTCTTTCACACCCTTGCTGCAACTCAAGAAGTTCACCGCCATACCCGTCTCCACTCGAGAGGAAGCACGATAGTCCCGCCCACATCCAGAGGAGCCCCGTTTCCCCCTCGTAGCTCGAGATGAGGGATCCTTTCCCTGCTTTCAACGGGAAAGAATTCCCGGCGTTCTCGTCGCATCTCAAGAGGAGGCACTCTAAACAGCAAAGGCGAGAGGAACTCCATGGTCGTACCACCATTCCAAGAGTCCCCCAGATGTCTCAGTCCATTCCAGAGGAACCTCTTTGCCCTGCACTGGCTCATCTTTCACGCCGAGGATCGACTCACACCACGGTGGCACGTGGGACAGCCCTGTGGGAAAGCCTCGAGGGAAAGCCTCGAGGGAAAACCACAAATCCTTTGATCCACGCGATGGGAAGCGTGACATTGCTGCTACAGCCTGGAAGGAAAGCGCACGTGCATGCCCCCACTCGAGATGAGGCCTGTCTCCCCTGGCAAGACTCCAGAAGTACCCAAAGATCCATATCAGCCCGTGAGAGGAATCCTCGGTTCCGGCCCTGACTCCACACAAGGTTTTTGGCCCCGGTATCGACGGGAGAGGAATCCCGAGAGGCCCCCTAGCAACTCGCATGGGGACTGGCCTCTCCTGAGGCCCCCAGGGCGGGTCCCTGAGGTCCCCGTCGTAACTCGAGAACACCTGCCGCAACTCGAGAAGATCCAGGAAGTTCTCCCTTCCAGGCGAGATGAGGCCTATTTCCGATGAGGCGTCTGGAGACTAATGACACCTAAACTCTGGAACTTCGAAAGGGTCTTTCACACCCTTGCTGCAACTCAAGAAGTTCACCGCCATACCCGTCTCCACTCGAGAGGAAGCACGATCGTCCCGCCCACATCCAGAGGAGCCCCCTTTCCCCCTCGTAGCTCGAGATGAGGAATCTTTCCCTGCTTTCAATGGGAAAGAATTCCCGGCGTTCCCGTCGCATCTGAAGCGGAGGCACTCTCAACAGGAAAGGAGAGAGGAACTCCATGGTCGTACCACCATTCCAAGAGTCCCCCAGATGTCTCAGTCCATTCCAGAGGAAGCTCTTTGCCCTGCACTGGCTCATCTTTCACGCCGAGGATCGACTCACACCACGGTGGCACGTGGGACAGCCCTGTGGGAAAGCCTCGAGGGAAAGCCTCGAGGGAAAACCACAGATCCTTTGATCCACGCCACGGAAAGCGTGACATTGCTGCTACAGCCTGGAAGGAAAGTGCACGTGCATGCCCCGACTCGAGACGAGGCCTGACTTCCCTGGGGAGACTCCAGAAGTACCCAAAGATCCATGTCAGCCCCTGACAGGAATCCTCGGTTCCGGCCCTGACTCCACACAAGGATTTTGGCCCCGGTATCGACGGGAGAGGAATCCCGAGAGGCCCCCTAGCAAGTCGCATGGGGACTGGCCTCTCCTGAGGCCACCAGGGCGGGTCCCTGAGGTCCCCGTCGTAACTCGCGAACACCTGCCGCAACTCGAGAAAATCCAGGAAGTTCTCCCTTCCAGGCGAGATGAGGCCTATTTCCGATCAGGCGTCTGGAGACTAATGACACCTAACCTCTGGAACTTCGAAAGGGTCTTTCACACCCTTGCTGCAACTCAAGAAGTTCACCGCCATACCCGTCTCCACTCGAGAGGAAGCACGATGGTCCCGCCCACATCCAGAGGAGCCCCGTTTCCCCCTCGTAGCTCGAGATGAGGGATCCTTTCCCTGCTTTCAACGGGAAAGAATTCCCTGTGTTCCCGTCCCATCTCAAGAGGAGGCACTCTCAACAGCAAAGGCGAGAGGAACTCCATGGTCGTACCACCATTCCAAGAGTCCTCCAGATGTCTCAGTCCATTCCAGAGGAACCTCTTTGCCCTGCACTGGCTCATCTTTCACGCCGAGGATTGACTCACACCACGGTGGCACGTGGGACAGCCCTGTGGGAAAGCCTCGAGGGAAAGCCTCGAGGGAAAACCACAGATCCTTTGATCCACGCCACGGGAAGCGTGACATTGCTGCTACAGCCTGGAAGGAAAGTGCACGTGCATGCCCCGACTCGAGACGAGGCCTGACTCCCCAGGGGAGACTCCAGAAGTACCCAAAGATCCATGTCAGCCCCTGAGAGGAATCCTCGGTTCAGGCCCTGACTCCACACAAGGTTTTTGGCCCCGGTATCGACGGGAGAGGAATCCCGAGAGGCCCCCTAGCAACTCGCATGGGGACTGGCCTCTCCTGAGGCCACCAGGGCGGGTCCCTGAGGTCCCCGTCGTAACTCGAGAACACCTGCCACAACTCGAGAAATTCCAGGAAGTTCCCCCTTCCAGGCGAGATGAGGCCTATTTCCGATGAGGCGTCTGGAGACTAATGACACCTAACCTCTGGAACTTCGAAAGGGTCTTTCACACCCTTGCTGCAACTCAAGAAGTTCACCGCCACACCCGTCTCCACTCGAGAGGAAGCACGATGGTCCCGCCCACATCCAGAGGAGCCCCGTTTCCCCCTCGGAGCTCGAGATGAGGGATCCTTTCCCTGCTTTCAACGGGAAAGAATTCCCGGCGTTCCCGTCGCATCTCAAGAGGAGGCACTCTCAACAGGAAAGGCGAGAGGAACTCCTTGGTCGTACCACCATTCCAAGAGTCCCCCAGATGTCTCAGTCCATTCCAGAGGAAGCTCTTTGCCCTGCACTGGCTCATCTTTCACGCCGAGGATCGACTCACACCACGGTGGCACGTGGGACAGCCCTGTGGGAAAGCCTCGAGGGAAAGCCTCGAGGGAAAACCACAGATCCTTTGATCCACGCGACGGGAAGCGTGACATTGCTGCTACAGCCTGGAAGGAAAGCGCACGTGCATGCCCCCACTCGAGACGAGGCCTGACTCCCATGGGGAGACTGCAGAAGTACCCACAGATCCATGTCAGCCCCTGAGAGGAATCCTCGGTTCCGGCCCTGACTCCACACAAGGTTTTTGGCCCCGGTATCGACGGGAGAGGAATCCCGAGAGGCCCCCTAGCAACTCGCATGGGGACTGGCCTCTCCTGAGGCCACCAGGGCGGGTACCTGAGGTCCCCGTCGTAACTCGAGAACACCTGCCGCAACTCGAGAAAATCCAGGAAGTTCTCCCTTCCAGGCGAGATGAGGCCTATTTCCGATGAGGCGTCTGGAGACTAATGACACCTAACCTCTGGAACTTCGAAAGGGTCTTTCACACCCTTGCTGCAACTCAAGAAGTTCACCGCCATACCCGTCTCCACTCGAGAGGAAGCACGATAGTCCCGCCCCCATCCAGAGGAGCCCCGTTTCCCCCTCGTAGCTCGAGATGAGGGATCCTTTCCCTGCTTTCAACGGGAAAGAATTCCCTGCGTTCCCGTCGCATCTCAAGAGGAGGCACTCTCAACAGGAAAGGCGAGAGGAACTCCATGGTCGTACCACCATTCCAAGAGTCCCACAGATGTCTCAGTCCTTTCCAGAGGAACCTCTTTGCCCTGCACTGGCTCATCTTTCACGCCGAGGATCGACTCACACCACGGTGGCACGTGGGACAGCCCTGTGGGAAGCCTCGAGGGAAAGCCTCGAGAGAAAACCACAGATCCTTTGATCCACGCGATGGGAAGCGTGACATCGCTGCTACAGCCTGGAAGGAAAGCGCACGTGCATGCCCCCACTCGAGATGAGGCCTGTCTCCCCTGGCAAGACTCCAGAAGTACCCAAAGATCCATATCAGCCCGTGAGAGGAATCCTCGGTTCCGGCCCTGACTCCACACAAGGTTTTTGGCCCCGGTATCGACGGGAGAGGAATCCCGAGAGGCCCCCTAGCAACTCACATGGGGACTGGCCTCTCCTGAGGCCCCCAGGGCGGGTCCCTGAGGTCCCCGTCGTAACTCGAGAACACCTGCCGCAACTCGAGAAGATCCAGGAAGTTCTCCCTTCCAGGCGAGATGAGGCCTATTTCCGATGAGGCGTCTGGAGACTAATGACACCTAAACTCTGGAACTTCGAAAGGGTCTTTCACACCCTTGCTGCAACTCAAGAAGTTCACCGCCATACCCGTCTCCACTCGAGAGGAAGCACGATCGTCCCGCCCACATCCAGAGGAGCCCCCTTTCCCCCTCGTAGCTCGAGATGAGGAATCTTTCCCTGCTTTCAATGGGAAAGAATTCCCGGCGTTCCCGTCGCATCTGAAGCGGAGGCACTCTCAACAGGAAAGGAGAGAGGAACTCCATGGTCGTACCACCATTCCAAGAGTCCCCCAGATATCTCAGTCCATTCCAGAGGAAGATCTTTGCCCTGCACTGGCTCATCTTTCACGCCGAGGATCGACTCACACCACGGTGGCACGTGGGACAGCCCTGTGGGAAAGCCTCGAGGGAAAGCCTCGAGGGAAAACCACAGATCCTTTGATCCACGCCACGGAAAGCGTGACATTGCTGCTACAGCCTGGAAGGAAAGTGCACGTGCATGCCCCGACTCGAGACGAGGCCTGACTTCCCTGGGGAGACTCCAGAAGTACCCAAAGATCCATGTCAGCCCCTGACAGGAATCCTCGGTTCCGGCCCTGACTCCACACAAGGATTTTGGCCCCGGTATCGACGGGAGAGGAATCCCGAGAGGCCCCCTAGCAAGTCGCATGGGGACTGGCCTCTCCTGAGGCCACCAGGGCGGGTCCCTGAGGTCCCCGTCGTAACTCGCGAACACCTGACGCAACTCGAGAAAATCCAGGAAGTTCTCCCTTCCAGGCGAGATGAGGCCTATTTCCGATCAGGCGTCTGGAGACTAATGACACCTAACCTCTGGAACTTCGAAAGGGTCTTTCACACCCTTGCTGCAACTCAAGAAGTTCACCGCCATACCCGTCTCCACTCGAGAGGAAGCACGATGGTCCCGCCCACATCCAGAGGAGCCCCGTTTCCCCCTCGTAGCTCGAGATGAGGGATCCTTTCCCTGCTTTCAACGGGAAAGAATTCCCTGTGTTCCCGTCCCATCTCAAGAGGAGGCACTCTCAACAGCAAAGGCGAGAGGAACTCCATGGTCGTACCACCATTCCAAGAGTCCTCCAGATGTCTCAGTCCATTCCAGAGGAACCTCTTTGCCCTGCACTGGCTCATCTTTCACGCCGAGGATTGACTCACACCACGGTGGCACGTGGGACAGCCCTGTGGGAAAGCCTCGAGGGAAAGCCTCGAGGGAAAACCACAGATCCTTTGATCCACGCCACGGGAAGCGTGACATTGCTGCTACAGCCTGGAAGGAAAGTGCACGTGCATGCCCCGACTCGAGACGAGGCCTGACTCCCCAGGGGAGACTCCAGAAGTACCCAAAGATCCATGTCAGCCCCTGAGAGGAATCCTCGGTTCAGGCCCTGACTCCACACAAGGTTTTTGGCCCCGGTATCGACGGGAGAGGAATCCCGAGAGGCCCCCTAGCAACTCGCATGGGGACTGGCCTCTCCTGAGGCCACCAGGGCGGGTCCCTGAGGTCCCCGTCGTAACTCGAGAACACCTGCCACAACTCGAGAAATTCCAGGAAGTTCCCCCTTCCAGGCGAGATGAGGCCTATTTCCGATGAGGCGTCTGGAGACTAATGACACCTAACCTCTGGAACTTCGAAAGGGTCTTTCACACCCTTGCTGCAACTCAAGAAGTTCACCGCCACACCCGTCTCCACTCGAGAGGAAGCACGATGGTCCCGCCCACATCCAGAGGAGCCCCGTTTCCCCCTCGGAGCTCGAGATGAGGGATCCTTTCCCTGCTTTCAACGGGAAAGAATTCCCGGCGTTCCCGTCGCATCTCAAGAGGAGGCACTCTCAACAGGAAAGGCGAGAGGAACTCCTTGGTCGTACCACCATTCCAAGAGTCCCCCAGATGTCTCAGTCCATTCCAGAGGAAGCTCTTTGCCCTGCACTGGCTCATCTTTCACGCCGAGGATCGACTCACACCACGGTGGCACGTGGGACAGCCCTGTGGGAAAGCCTCGAGGGAAAGCCTCGAGGGAAAACCACAGATCCTTTGATCCACGCGACGGGAAGCGTGACATTGCTGCTACAGCCTGGAAGGAAAGCGCACGTGCATGCCCCCACTCGAGACGAGGCCTGACTCCCATGGGGAGACTGCAGAAGTACCCACAGATCCATGTCAGCCCCTGAGAGGAATCCTCGGTTCCGGCCCTGACTCCACACAAGGTTTTTGGCCCCGGTATCGACGGGAGAGGAATCCCGAGAGGCCCCCTAGCAACTCGCATGGGGACTGGCCTCTCCTGAGGCCACCAGGGCGGGTACCTGAGGTCCCCGTCGTAACTCGAGAACACCTGCCGCAACTCGAGAAAATCCAGGAAGTTCTCCCTTCCAGGCGAGATGAGGCCTATTTCCGATGAGGCGTCTGGAGACTAATGACACCTAACCTCTGGAACTTCGAAAGGGTCTTTCACACCCTTGCTGCAACTCAAGAAGTTCACCGCCATACCCGTCTCCACTCGAGAGGAAGCACGATAGTCCCGCCCCCATCCAGAGGAGCCCCGTTTCCCCCTCGTAGCTCGAGATGAGGGATCCTTTCCCTGCTTTCAACGGGAAAGAATTCCCTGCGTTCCCGTCGCATCTCAAGAGGAGGCACTCTCAACAGGAAAGGCGAGAGGAACTCCATGGTCGTACCACCATTCCAAGAGTCCCACAGATGTCTCAGTCCTTTCCAGAGGAACCTCTTTGCCCTGCACTGGCTCATCTTTCACGCCGAGGATCGACTCACACCACGGTGGCACGTGGGACAGCCCTGTGGGAAGCCTCGAGGGAAAGCCTCGAGAGAAAACCACAGATCCTTTGATCCACGCGATGGGAAGCGTGACATCGCTGCTACAGCCTGGAAGGAAAGCGCACGTGCATGCCCCCACTCGAGATGAGGCCTGTCTCCCCTGGCGAGACTCCAGAAGTACCCAAAGATCCATATCAGCCCGTGAGAGGAATCCTCGGTTCCGGCCCTGACTCCACACAAGGTTTTTGGCCCGGGTATCGACGGGAGAGGAATCCCGAGAGGCCCCCTAGCAACTCGCTTGGGGACTGGCCTCTCCTGAGGCCACCAGGGCAGGTCCCTGAGGTCCCCGTCGTAACTCGAGAACACCTGCCGCAACTCGAGAAAATCCAGGAAGTTCTCCCTTCCAGGCGAGATGAGGCCTATTTCCGATGAGGCGTCTGGAGACTAATGACACCTAACCTCTGGAACTTCGAAAGGGTCTTTCACACCCTTGCTGCAACTCAAGAAGTTCACCGCCATACCCGTCTCCACTCGAGAGGAAGCACGATAGTCCCGCCCCCATCCAGAGGAGCCCCGTTTCCCCCTCGTAGCTCGAGATGAGGGATCCTTTCCCTGCTTTCAACGGGAAAGAATTCCCTGCGTTCCCGTCGCATCTCAAGAGGAGGCACTCTCAACAGGAAAGGCGAGAGGAACTCCATGGTCGTACCACCATTCCAAGAGTCCCCCAGATGTCTCAGTCCATTCCAGAGGAAGCTCTTTGCCCTACACTGGCTCATCTTTCACGCCGAGGATCGACTCACACCACGGTGGCACGTGGGACAGCCCTGTGGGAAAGCCTCGAGGGAAAGCCTCGAGGGAAAACCACAGATCCTTTGATCCACGCGACTGGAAGCGTCACATTGCTGCTACAGCCTGGAAGGAAAGTGCACGTGCATGCCCCCACTCGAGACGAGGCCTGTCTCCCCTGGCGAGACTCCAGAAGTACCCGAAGATCCATATCAGCCCCTGAGAGGAATCCTCGGTTTGGGCCCTGACTCCACACAAGGTTTTTGGCCCCGGTATCGACGGGAGAGGAATCCCGAGAGGCCCCCTAGCAACTCGCATGGGGACTGGCCTCTCCTGAGGGCACCAGGGCGGGTCCCTGAGGTCCCCGTCGTAACTCGAGAACACCTGCCGCAACTCGAGAAAATCCAGGAAGTTCTCCCTTCCAGGCGAGATGAGGCCTATTTCCGATGAGGCGTCTGGAGACTAATGACACCTAACCTCTGGAACTTCGAAATGGTCTTTCACACCCTTGTTGCAACTCAAGAAGTTCACCGCCATACCCGGCTCCACTCGAGAGGAAGCACGATCGTCCCGCCCACATCCAGAGGAGCCCCCTTTCCCCCTCGTAGCTCGAGATGAGGAATCCTTTCCCTGCTTTCAATGGGAAAGAATTCCCGGCGTTCCCGTCGCATTTCAAGCGGAGGCACTCTCAACAGGAAAGGCGAGAGGAACTCCATGGTCGTACCACCATTCCAAGAGTCCCCCAGATGTCTCAGTCCATTCCAGAGGAAGCTCTTTGCCCTGCACTGGCTCATCTTTCACGCCGAGGATCGACTCACACCACGGTGGCACGTGGGACAGCCCTGTGGGAAAGCCTCGAGGGAAAGCTTCGAGGGAAAACCACAGATCCTTTGATCCACGCCACGGGAAGCGTGACATTGCTGCTACAGCCTGGAAGGAAAGTGCACGTGCATGCCCCGACTCGAGACGAGGCCTGACTCCCCTGGGGAGACTCCAGAAGTACCCAAAGATCCATGTCAGCCCCTGAGAGGAATCCTCGGTTACGGCCCTGACTCCACACAAGGTTTTTGGCCCCGGTATCGACGGGAGAGGAATCCCGAGAGGCCCCCTAGCAACTCGCATGGGGACTGGCCTCTCCTGAGGCCACCAGGGCGGGTCCCTGAGGTCCCCGTCTTAACTCGAGAACACCTGCCGCAACTCGAGATATTCCAGGAAGTTCCCCCTTCCAGGCGAGATGAGGCCTATTTCCGATGAGGCGTCTGGAGACTAATGACACCTAACCTCTGGAACTTCGAAAGGGTCTTTCACACCCTTGCTGCAACTCAAGAAGTTCACCGCCATACCCGGCTCCACTCGAGAGGAAGCACGATCGTCCCGCCCACATCCAGAGGAGCCCCCTTTCCCCCTCGTAGCTCGAGATGAGGAATCCTTTCCCTGCTTTCAATGGGAAAGAATTCCCGGCGTTCCCGTCGCATCTCAAGCGGAGGCACTCTCAACAGGAAAGGCGAGAGGAACTCCATGGTCGTACCACCATTCCAAGAGTCCCCCAGATGTCTCAGTCCATTCCAGAGGAAGCTCTTTGCCCTGCACTCGCTCATCTTTCACGCCGAGGATTGACTCACACCACGGTGGCACGTGGGACAGCCCTGTGGGAAAGCCTCGAGGGAAAGCCTCGAGGGAAAACCACAGATCCTTTGATCCACGCCACGGGAAGCGTGACATTGCTGCTACAGCCTGGAAGGAAAGTGCACGTGCATGCCCCGACTCGAGACGAGGCCTGACTCCCCTGGGGAGACTCCAGAAGTACCCAAAGATCCATGTCAGCCCCTGAGAGGAATCCTCGGTTCAGACTCTGACTCCACACAAGGTTTTTGGCCCCGGTATCGACGGGAGAGGAATCCCGAGAGGCCCCCTAGCAACTCGCATGGGGACTGGCCTCTCCTGAGGCCACCAGGGCGGGTCCCTGAGGTCCCCGTCGTAACTCGAGAACACCTGCCACAACTCGAGAAATTCCAGGAAGTTCCCCCTTCCAGGCGAGATGAGGCCTATTTCCGATGAGGCGTCTGGAGGCTAATGACACCTAACCTCTGGAACTTCGAAAGGGTCTTTCACACCCTTGCTGCAACTCAAGAAGTTCACCGCCACACCCGTCTCCACTCGAGAGGAAGCACGATGGTCCCGCCCACATCCAGAGGAGCCCCGTTTCCCCCTCGTAGCTCGAGATAAGGGATCCTTTCCCTGCTTTCAACGGGAAAGAATTCCCGGCGTTCCCGTCGCATCTCAAGAGGAGGCACTCTCAACAGGAAAGGCGAGAGGAACTCCATGGTCGTACCACCATTCCAAGAGTCCCCCAGATGTCTCAGTCCATTCCAGAGGAAGCTCTTTGCCCTGCACTGGCTCATCTTTCACGCCGAGGATCGACTCACACCACGGTGGCACGTGGGACAGCCCTGTGGGAAAGCCTCGAGGGAAAGCCTCGAGGGAAAACCACAGATCCTTTGATCCACGCCACGGGAAGCGTGACATTGCTGCTACAGCCTGGAAGGAAAGCGCACGTGCATGCCCCCACTCGAGACGAGGCCTGACTCCCATGGGGAGACTGCAGAAGTACCCACAGATCCATGTCAGCCCCTGAGAGGAATCCTCGGTTCCGGCCCTGACTCCACACAAGGTTTTTGGCCCCGGTATCGACGGGAGAGGAATCCCGAGAGGCCCCCTAGCAACTCGCATGGGGACTGGCCTCTCCTGAGGCCACCAGGGCGGGTCCCTGAGGTACCCGTCGTAACTCGAGAACACCTGCCGCAACTCGAGAAAATCCAGGAAGTTCTCCCTTCCAGGCGAGATGAGGCCTATTTCCGATGAGGCGTCTGGAGACTAATGACACCTAAACTCTGGAACTTCGAAAGGGTCTTTCACACCCTTGCTGCAACTCAAGAAGTTCACCGCCATACCCGTCTCCATTCGAGAGGAAGCACGATGGTCCCGCCCACATCCAGAGGAGCCCCGTTTCCCCCTCCTAGCTCGAGATGAGCGATCCTTTCCCTGCTTTCAACGGCAAAGAATTCCCGGCGTTCCCGTCGCATCTCAAGAGGAGGCACTCTCAACAGGAAAGGCGAGAGGAACTCCATGGTCGTACCACCATTCCAAGAGTCCCCCAGATGTCTCAGTCCATTCCAGAGGAACCTCTTTGCCCTGCACTGGCTCATCTTTCACTCCGAGGATCGACTCACACCACGGTGGCACGTGGGACAGCCCTGTGGGAAAGCCTCGAGGGAAAGCCTCGAGGGAAAACCACAGATCCTTTGATCCACGCCACGGGAAGCGTGACATTGCTGCTACAGCCTGGAAGGAAAGCGCACGTGCATGCCCCCACTCGAGACGAGGCCTGACTCCCATGGGGAGACTCCAGAAGGACCCAAAGATCCATGTCAGCCCCTGAGAGGAATCCTCGGTTCCGGCCCTGACTCCACACAAGGTTTTTGGCCCCGGTATCGACGGGAGAGGAATCCCGAGAGGCCCCCTAGCAACTCGCATGGGGACTGGCCTCTCCTGAGGCCACCAAGGCGGGTCCCTGTGGTCCCCGTCGTAACTCGAGAACACCTGCCGCAACTCGAGAAAATCCAGGAAGTTCTCCCTTCCAGGCGAGATGAGGCCTATTTCCGATGAGGCGTCTGGAGACTAATGACACCTAAACTCTGGAACTTCGAAAGGGTCTTTCACACCCTTGCTGCAACTAAAGAAGTTCACCGCCATACCCGTCTCCACTCGAGAGGAAGCACGATCGTCCCGCCCACATCCAGAGGAGCCCCCTTTCCCCCTCGTAGCTCGAGATGAGGAATCTTTCCCTGCTTTCAATGGGAAAGAATTCCCGGCGTTCCCGTCGCATCTGAAGCGGGGGCACTCTCAACAGGAAAGGAGAGAGGAACTCCATGGTCGTACCACCATTCCAAGAGTCCCCCAGATGTCTCAGTCCATTCCAGAGGAAGATCTTTGCCCTGCACTGGCTCATCTTTCACGCCGAGGATCGACTCACACCACGGTGGCACGTGGGACAGCCCTGTGGGAAAGCCTCGAGGGAAAGCCTCGAGGGAAAACCACAGATCCTTTGATCCACGCCACGGAAAGCGTGACATTGCTGCTACAGCCTGGAAGGAAAGTGCACGTGCATGCCCCGACTCGAGACGAGGCCTGACTCCCCTGGGGAGACTCCAGAAGTACCCAAAGATCCATGTCAGCCCCTGACAGGAATCCTCGGTTCCGGCCCTGACTCCACACAAGGATTTTGGCCCCGGTATCGACGGGAGAGGAATCCCGAGAGGCCCCCTAGCAAGTCGCATGGGGACTGGCCTCTCCTGAGGCCACCAGGGCGGGTCCCTGAGGTCCCCGTCGTAACTCGCGAACACCTGCCGCAACTCGAGAAAATCCAGGAAGTTCTCCCTTCCAGGCGAGATGAGGCCTATTTCCGATCAGGCGTCTGGAGACTAATGACACCTAACCTCTGGAACTTCGAAAGGGTCTTTCACACCCTTGCTGCAACTCAAGAAGTTCACCGCCATACCCGTCTCCACTCGAGAGGAAGCACGATGGTCCCGCCCACATCCAGAGGAGCCCCGTTTCCCCCTCGTAGCTCGAGATGAGGGATCCTTTCCCTGCTTTCAACGGGAAAGAATTCCCTGTGTTCCCGTCCCATCTCAAGAGGAGGCACTCTCAACAGCAAAGGCGAGAGGAACTCCATGGTCGTACCACCATTCCAAGAGTCCTCCAGATGTCTCAGTCCATTCCAGAGGAACCTCTTTGCCCTGCACTGGCTCATCTTTCACGCCGAGGATTGACTCACACCACGGTGGCACGTGGGACAGCCCTGTGGGAAAGCCTCGAGGGAAAGCCTCGAGGGAAAACCACAGATCCTTTGATCCACGCCACGGGAAGCGTGACATTGCTGCTACAGCCTGGAAGGAAAGTGCACGTGCATGCCCCGACTCGAGACGAGGCCTGACTCCCCAGGGGAGACTCCAGAAGTACCCAAAGATCCATGTCAGCCCCTGAGAGGAATCCTCGGTTCAGGCCCTGACTCCACACAAGGTTTTTGGCCCCGGTATCGACGGGAGAGGAATCCCGAGAGGCCCCCTAGCAACTCGCATGGGGACTGGCCTCTCCTGAGGCCACCAGGGCGGGTCCCTGAGGTCCCCGTCGTAACTCGAGAACACCTGCCACAACTCGAGAAATTCCAGGAAGTTCCCCCTTCCAGGCGAGATGAGGCCTATTTCCGATGAGGCGTCTGGAGACTAATGACACCTAACCTCTGGAACTTCGAAAGGGTCTTTCACACCCTTGCTGCAACTCAAGAAGTTCACCGCCACACCCGTCTCCACTCGAGAGGAAGCACGATGGTCCCGCCCACATCCAGAGGAGCCCCGTTTCCCCCTCGTAGCTCGAGATGAGGGATCCTTTCCCTGCTTTCAACGGGAAAGAATTCCCGGCGTTCCCGTCGCATCTCAAGAGGAGGCACTCTCAACAGGAAAGGCGAGAGGAACTCCTTGGTCGTACCACCATTCCAAGAGTCCCCCAGATGTCTCAGTCCATTCCAGAGGAAGCTCTTTGCCCTGCACTGGCTCATCTTTCACGCCGAGGATCGACTCACACCACGGTGGCACGTGGGACAGCCCTGTGGGAAAGCCTCGAGGGAAAGCCTCGAGGGAAAACCACAGATCCTTTGATCCACGCGACGGGAAGCGTGACATTGCTGCTACAGCCTGGAAGGAAAGCGCACGTGCATGCCCCCACTCGAGACGAGGCCTGACTCCCATGGGGAGACTGCAGAAGTACCCACAGATCCATGTCAGCCCCTGAGAGGAATCCTCGGTTCCGGCCCTGACTCCACACAAGGTTTTTGGCCCCGGTATCGACGGGAGAGGAATCCCGAGAGGCCCCCTAGCAACTCGCATGGGGACTGGCCTCTCCTGAGGCCACCAGGGCGGGTCCCTGAGGTCCCCGTCGTAACTCGAGAACACCTGCCGCAACTCGAGAAAATCCAGGAAGTTCTCCCTTCCAGGCGAGATGAGGCCTATTTCCGATGAGGCGTCTGGAGACTAATGACACCTAAACTCTGGAACTTCGAAAGGGTCTTTCACACCCTTCCTGCAACTCAAGAAGTTCACCGCCATAACCGTCTCCACTCGAGAGGAAGCACGATGGTCCCGCCCACATCCAGAGGAGCCCCGTTTCCCCCTCCTAGCTCGAGATGAGCGATCCTTTCCCTGCTTTCAACGGGAAAGAATTCCCGGCGTTCCCGTCGCATCTCAAGAGGAGGCACTCTCAACAGGAAAGGCGAGAGGAACTCCATGGTCGTACCACCATTCCAAGAGTCCCACAGATGTCTCAGTCCTTTCCAGAGGAACCTCTTTGCCCTGCACTGGCTCATCTTTCACGCCGAGGATCGACTCACACCACGGTGGCACGTGGGACAGCCCTGTGGGAAGCCTCGAGGGAAAGCCTCGAGAGAAAACCACAGATCCTTTGATCCACGCGATGGGAAGCGTGACATCGCTGCTACAGCCTGGAAGGAAAGCGCACGTGCATGCCCCCACTCGAGATGAGGCCTGTCTCCCCTGGCGAGACTCCAGAAGTACCCAAAGATCCATATCAGCCCGTGAGAGGAATCCTCTGTTCCGGCCCTGACTCCACACAAGGTTTTTGGCCCGGGTATCGACGGGAGAGGAATCCCGAGAGGCCCCCTAGCAACTCGCTTGGGGACTGGCCTCTCCTGAGGCCACCAGGGCCGGTCCCTGAGGTCCCCGTCGTAACTCGAGAACACCTGCCGCAACTCGAGAAAATCCAGGAAGTTCTCCCTTCCAGGCGAGATGAGGCCTATTTCCGATGAGGCGTCTGGAGACTAATGACACCTAACCTCTGGAACTTCGAAAGGGTCTTTCACACCCTTGCTGCAACTCAAGAAGTTCACCGCCATACCCGTCTCCACTCGAGAGGAAGCACGATAGTCCCGCCCCCATCCAGAAGAGCCCCGTTTCCCCCTCGTATCTCGAGATGAGGGATCCTTTCTCTGCTTTCAACGGGAAAGAATTCCCTGCGTTCCCGTCGCATCTCAAGAGGAGGCACTCTCAACAGGAAAGGCGAGAGGAACTCCATGGTCGTACCACCATTCCAAGAGTCCCCCAGATGTCTCAGTCCATTCCAGAGGAAGCTCTTTGCCCTACACTGGCTCATCTTTCACGCCGAGGATCGACTCACACCACGGTGGCACGTGGGACAGCCCTGTGGGAAAGCCTCGAGGGAAAGCCTCGAGGGAAAACCACAGATCCTTTGATCCACGCGACTGGAAGCGTCACATTGCTGCTACAGCCTGGAAGGAAAGTGCACGTGCATGCCCCCACTCGAGACGAGGCCTGTCTCCCCTGGCGAGACTCCAGAAGTACCCGAAGATCCATATCAGCCCCTGAGAGGAATCCTCGGTTTGGGCCCTGACTCCACACAAGGTTTTTGGCCCCGGTATCGACGGGAGAGGAATCCCGAGAGGCCCCCTAGCAACTCGCATGGGGACTGGCCTCTCCTGAGGGCACCAGGGCGGGTCCCTGAGGTCCCCGTCGTAACTCGAGAACACCTGCCGCAACTCGAGAAAATCCAGGAAGTTCTCCCTTCCAGGCGAGATGAGGCCTATTTCCGATGAGGCGTCTGGAGACTAATGACACCTAACCTCTGGAACTTGGAAAGGGTCTTTCACACCCTTACTGCAACTCAAGAAGTTCACCGCCATACCCGTCTCCACTCGAGAGGAAGCACGATGGTCCCGCCCACATCCAGAGGAGCCCCGTTTCCCCCTCGGAGCTCGAGATGAGGGATCCTTTCCCTGCTTTCAACGGGAAAGAATTCCCGGCATTCCCGTCGCATCTCAAGAGGAGGCACTCTCAACAGGAAAGGCGAGAGGAACTCCATGGTCGCACCACCATTCCAAGAGTCCCCCTATGTCTCAGTCCATTCCAGAGGAAACTCTTTGCCCTGCACTGGCTCATCTTTCACGCCGAGGATCGACTCACACCACGGTGGCACGTGGGACAGCCCTGTGGGAAAGCCTCGAGGGAAAGCCTCGAGGGAAAACCACAGATCCTTTGATCCACGCCTCGGGAAGCGTGACATTGCTGCTACAGCCTGGAAGGAAAGCGCAAGTGCATGCCCCCACTCGAGCCGAGGCCTGACTCCCCTGGGGAGACTCCAGAAGTACCCAAAGATCCATGTCAGCCCCTGAGAGGAATCCTCGTTTCCGGCCCTGACTCCACACAAGGTTTTTGGCCCCGGTATCGATGGGAGATGAATCCCGAGAGGCCCCCTAGCAACTCGCATGGGGACTGGCCTCTCCTGAGGCCATGAGGGCGGGTCCCTGAGGTCCCCGTCGTAACTCGAGAGCACCTGGCGCAACTCGAGAAAATCCAGGAAGTTCTCCCTTCCAGGCGAGATGAGGCCTATTTCCGATGAGGCGTCTGGAGACTAATGACACCTAACCTCTGGAACTTCGAAAAGGTCTTTCACACCCTTGCTGCAACTCAAGAAGTTCACCGCCATACCCTTCTCCACTCTAGAGGAAGCACGATGGTCCCGCCCATATCCAGAGGAGCCCCGTTTCCCCCTCCTAGCTCGAGATGAGCGATCCTTTCCCTGCTTCCAACGGGAAAGAATTCCCGGCGTTCCCGTCGCATCTCAAGAGGAGGCACTCTCAACAGGAAAGGCGAGAGGAACTCCATGGTCGTACCACCATTCCAAGAGTCCCCCAGATGTCTCAGTCCATTCCAGAGGAACCTCTTTGCCCTGCACTGGCTCATCTTTCACGCCGAGGATCGACTCACACCACGGTGGCACGTGGGACAAACCTGTGGAAAAACCACAGATCCTTTGATCCACGCCATGGAAAGCGTGACATTGCTGTTACAGCCTGGAAGGAAAGCGCACGTGCATGCCCCCACTCGAGATGGGGCCTGTCTCCCCTGGCGAGACTCCAGAAGTACCCAAAGATCCATATCAGCCCGTGAGAGGAATCCTCGGTTCCGGCCCTGACTCCACACAAGGTTTTTGGCTCGGGTATCGACGGGAGAGGAATCCCGAGCGGCCCCCTAGCAACTCGCATGGGGACTGGCCTCTCCTGAGGCCACCAGGGCGGGTCCCTGAGGTCCCCGTCGTAACTCGAGAACACCTGCCGCAACTCGAGAAAATCCAGGAAGTTCTCCCTTCCAGGCAGGATGAGGCCTATTTCCGATGAGGCGTCTGGAGACTAATGACACCTAACCTCTGGAACTTCGAAAGGGTCTTTCACACCCTTGCTGCAACTCAAGAAGTTCACCGCCATACCCGTCTCCACTGGAGAGGAAGCATGATCGTCCCGCCCACATCCAGAGGAGCCCCCTTTCCCCCTCGTAGCTCGAGATGAGGAATCCTTTCCCTGCTTTCAATGGGAAAGAGTTCCCGGCGTTCCCGTCGCATCTCAAGCGGAGGCACTCTCAACAGGAAAGGCGAGAGGAACTCCATGGTCGTACCACCATTCCAAGAGTCCCCCTGATGTCTCAGTCCATTCCAGAGGAATCTCTTTGCCCTGCACTGGCTCATCTTTCACGCCGAGGATCGACTGACACCACGGTGGCACGTGGGACAGCCCTGTGGGAAAGCTTCGAGGGAAAGCCTCGAGGGAAAACCACAGATCCTTTGATCCACGCCACGGGAAGCGTGACATTGCTGCTAGAGCCTGGAAGGAAAGTGCACGTGCATGCCCCGACTCGAGACGAGGCCTGACTCCCCAGGGGAGACTCCAGAAGTACCCAAAGATCCATGTCAGCCCCTGAGAGGAATCCTCGGTTCAGGCCCTGACTCCACACAAGGTTTTTGGCCCCGGTATCGACGGGAGAGGAATCCCGAGAGGCCCCCTAGCAACTCGCATGGGGACTGGCCTCTCCTGAGGCCACCAGGGCGGGTCCCTGAGGTCCCCGTCGTAACTCGAGAACACCTGCCACAACTCGAGAAATTCCAGGAAGTTCCCCCTTCCAGGCGAGATGAGGCCTATTTCCGATGAGGCGTCTGGAGACTAATGACACCTAACCTCTGGAACTTCGAAAGGGTCTTTCACACCCTTGCTGCAACTCAAGAAGTTCACCGCCACACCCGTCTCCACTCGAGAGGAAGCACGATGGTCCCGCCCACATCCAGAGGAGCCCCGTTTCCCCCTCGTAGCTCGAGATGAGGGATCCTTTCCCTGCTTTCAACGGGAAAGAATTCCCGGCGTTCCCGTCGCATCTCAAGAGGAGGCACTCTCAACAGGAAAGGCGAGAGGAACTCCTTGGTCGTACCACCATTCCAAGAGTCCCCCAGATGTCTCAGTCCATTCCAGAGGAAGCTCTTTGCCCTGCACTGGCTCATCTTTCACGCCGAGGATCGACTCACACCACGGTGGCACGTGGGACAGCCCTGTGGGAAAGCCTCGAGGGAAAGCCTCGAGGGAAAACCACAGATCCTTTGATCCACGCGACGGGAAGCGTGACATTGCTGCTACAGCCTGGAAGGAAAGCGCACGTGCATGCCCCCACTCGAGACGAGGCCTGACTCCCATGGGGAGACTGCAGAAGTACCCACAGATCCATGTCAGCCCCTGAGAGGAATCCTCGGTTCCGGCCCTGACTCCACACAAGGTTTTTGGCCCCGGTATCGACGGGAGAGGAATCCCGAGAGGCCCCCTAGCAACTCGCATGGGGACTGGCCTCTCCTGAGGCCACCAGGGCGGGTCCCTGAGGTCCCCGTCGTAACTCGAGAACACCTGCCGCAACTCGAGAAAATCCAGGAAGTTCTCCCTTCCAGGCGAGATGAGGCCTATTTCCGATGAGGCGTCTGGAGACTAATGACACCTAAACTCTGGAACTTCGAAAGGGTCTTTCACACCCTTCCTGCAACTCAAGAAGTTCACCGCCATAACCGTCTCCACTCGAGAGGAAGCACGATGGTCCCGCCCACATCCAGAGGAGCCCCGTTTCCCCCTCCTAGCTCGAGATGAGCGATCCTTTCCCTGCTTTCAACGGGAAAGAATTCCCGGCGTTCCCGTCGCATCTCAAGAGGAGGCACTCTCAACAGGAAAGGCGAGAGGAACTCCATGGTCGTACCACCATTCCAAGAGTCCCACAGATGTCTCAGTCCTTTCCAGAGGAACCTCTTTGCCCTGCACTGGCTCATCTTTCACGCCGAGGATCGACTCACACCACGGTGGCACGTGGGACAGCCCTGTGGGAAGCCTCGAGGGAAAGCCTCGAGAGAAAACCACAGATCCTTTGATCCACGCGATGGGAAGCGTGACATCGCTGCTACAGCCTGGAAGGAAAGCGCACGTGCATGCCCCCACTCGAGATGAGGCCTGTCTCCCCTGGCGAGACTCCAGAAGTACCCAAAGATCCATATCAGCCCGTGAGAGGAATCCTCTGTTCCGGCCCTGACTCCACACAAGGTTTTTGGCCCGGGTATCGACGGGAGAGGAATCCCGAGAGGCCCCCTAGCAACTCGCTTGGGGACTGGCCTCTCCTGAGGCCACCAGGGCCGGTCCCTGAGGTCCCCGTCGTAACTCGAGAACACCTGCCGCAACTCGAGAAAATCCAGGAAGTTCTCCCTTCCAGGCGAGATGAGGCCTATTTCCGATGAGGCGTCTGGAGACTAATGACACCTAACCTCTGGAACTTCGAAAGGGTCTTTCACACCCTTGCTGCAACTCAAGAAGTTCACCGCCATACCCGTCTCCACTCGAGAGGAAGCACGATAGTCCCGCCCCCATCCAGAAGAGCCCCGTTTCCCCCTCGTATCTCGAGATGAGGGATCCTTTCTCTGCTTTCAACGGGAAAGAATTCCCTGCGTTCCCGTCGCATCTCAAGAGGAGGCACTCTCAACAGGAAAGGCGAGAGGAACTCCATGGTCGTACCACCATTCCAAGAGTCCCCCAGATGTCTCAGTCCATTCCAGAGGAAGCTCTTTGCCCTACACTGGCTCATCTTTCACGCCGAGGATCGACTCACACCACGGTGGCACGTGGGACAGCCCTGTGGGAAAGCCTCGAGGGAAAGCCTCGAGGGAAAACCACAGATCCTTTGATCCACGCGACTGGAAGCGTCACATTGCTGCTACAGCCTGGAAGGAAAGTGCACGTGCATGCCCCCACTCGAGACGAGGCCTGTCTCCCCTGGCGAGACTCCAGAAGTACCCGAAGATCCATATCAGCCCCTGAGAGGAATCCTCGGTTTGGGCCCTGACTCCACACAAGGTTTTTGGCCCCGGTATCGACGGGAGAGGAATCCCGAGAGGCCCCCTAGCAACTCGCATGGGGACTGGCCTCTCCTGAGGGCACCAGGGCGGGTCCCTGAGGTCCCCGTCGTAACTCGAGAACACCTGCCGCAACTCGAGAAAATCCAGGAAGTTCTCCCTTCCAGGCGAGATGAGGCCTATTTCCGATGAGGCGTCTGGAGACTAATGACACCTAACCTCTGGAACTTGGAAAGGGTCTTTCACACCCTTACTGCAACTCAAGAAGTTCACCGCCATACCCGTCTCCACTCGAGAGGAAGCACGATGGTCCCGCCCACATCCAGAGGAGCCCCGTTTCCCCCTCGGAGCTCGAGATGAGGGATCCTTTCCCTGCTTTCAACGGGAAAGAATTCCCGGCATTCCCGTCGCATCTCAAGAGGAGGCACTCTCAACAGGAAAGGCGAGAGGAACTCCATGGTCGCACCACCATTCCAAGAGTCCCCCTATGTCTCAGTCCATTCCAGAGGAAACTCTTTGCCCTGCACTGGCTCATCTTTCACGCCGAGGATCGACTCACACCACGGTGGCACGTGGGACAGCCCTGTGGGAAAGCCTCGAGGGAAAGCCTCGAGGGAAAACCACAGATCCTTTGATCCACGCCTCGGGAAGCGTGACATTGCTGCTACAGCCTGGAAGGAAAGCGCAAGTGCATGCCCCCACTCGAGCCGAGGCCTGACTCCCCTGGGGAGACTCCAGAAGTACCCAAAGATCCATGTCAGCCCCTGAGAGGAATCCTCGTTTCCGGCCCTGACTCCACACAAGGTTTTTGGCCCCGGTATCGATGGGAGATGAATCCCGAGAGGCCCCCTAGCAACTCGCATGGGGACTGGCCTCTCCTGAGGCCATGAGGGCGGGTCCCTGAGGTCCCCGTCGTAACTCGAGAGCACCTGGCGCAACTCGAGAAAATCCAGGAAGTTCTCCCTTCCAGGCGAGATGAGGCCTATTTCCGATGAGGCGTCTGGAGACTAATGACACCTAACCTCTGGAACTTCGAAAAGGTCTTTCACACCCTTGCTGCAACTCAAGAAGTTCACCGCCATACCCTTCTCCACTCTAGAGGAAGCACGATGGTCCCGCCCATATCCAGAGGAGCCCCGTTTCCCCCTCCTAGCTCGAGATGAGCGATCCTTTCCCTGCTTCCAACGGGAAAGAATTCCCGGCGTTCCCGTCGCATCTCAAGAGGAGGCACTCTCAACAGGAAAGGCGAGAGGAACTCCATGGTCGTACCACCATTCCAAGAGTCCCCCAGATGTCTCAGTCCATTCCAGAGGAACCTCTTTGCCCTGCACTGGCTCATCTTTCACGCCGAGGATCGACTCACACCACGGTGGCACGTGGGACAAACCTGTGGAAAAACCACAGATCCTTTGATCCACGCCATGGAAAGCGTGACATTGCTGTTACAGCCTGGAAGGAAAGCGCACGTGCATGCCCCCACTCGAGATGGGGCCTGTCTCCCCTGGCGAGACTCCAGAAGTACCCAAAGATCCATATCAGCCCGTGAGAGGAATCCTCGGTTCCGGCCCTGACTCCACACAAGGTTTTTGGCTCGGGTATCGACGGGAGAGGAATCCCGAGCGGCCCCCTAGCAACTCGCATGGGGACTGGCCTCTCCTGAGGCCACCAGGGCGGGTCCCTGAGGTCCCCGTCGTAACTCGAGAACACCTGCCGCAACTCGAGAAAATCCAGGAAGTTCTCCCTTCCAGGCAGGATGAGGCCTATTTCCGATGAGGCGTCTGGAGACTAATGACACCTAACCTCTGGAACTTCGAAAGGGTCTTTCACACCCTTGCTGCAACTCAAGAAGTTCACCGCCATACCCGTCTCCACTGGAGAGGAAGCATGATCGTCCCGCCCACATCCAGAGGAGCCCCCTTTCCCCCTCGTAGCTCGAGATGAGGAATCCTTTCCCTGCTTTCAATGGGAAAGAGTTCCCGGCGTTCCCGTCGCATCTCAAGCGGAGGCACTCTCAACAGGAAAGGCGAGAGGAACTCCATGGTCGTACCACCATTCCAAGAGTCCCCCTGATGTCTCAGTCCATTCCAGAGGAATCTCTTTGCCCTGCACTGGCTCATCTTTCACGCCGAGGATCGACTGACACCACGGTGGCACGTGGGACAGCCCTGTGGGAAAGCTTCGAGGGAAAGCCTCGAGGGAAAACCACAGATCCTTTGATCCACGCCACGGGAAGCGTGACATTGCTGCTAGAGCCTGGAAGGAAAGTGCACGTGCATGCCCCGACTCGAGACGAGGCCTGACTCCCCTGGGGAGACTCCAGAAGTACCCAAAGATCCATGTCAGCCCGTGAGAGGAATCCTCGGTTCCGGCCCTGACTCCACACAAGGTTTTTGGCCCCGGTATCGACGGGAGAGGAATCCCGAGAGGCCCCCTAGCAACTCGCATGGGGACTGGCCTCTCCTGAGGCCACCAGGGCGGGTCCCTGAGGTCCCCGTCGTAACTCGAGAACACCTGCCACAACTCGAGAAATTCCAGGAAGTTCCCCCTTCCAGGCGAGATGAGGCCTATTTCCGATGAGGCGTCTGGAGACTAATGACACCTAACCTCTGGAACTTCGAAAGGGTCTTTCACACCCTTGTTGCAACTCAAGAAGTTCACCGCCACACCCGTCTCCACTCGAGAGGAAGCACGATGGTCCCGCCCACATCCAGAGGAGCCCCGTTTCCCCCTCGTAGCTCGAGATGAGGGATCCTTTCCCTGCTTTCAACGGGAAAGAATTCCCGGCTTTCCCGTCGCATCTCAAGAGGAGGCACTCTCAACAGGAAAGGCGAGAGGAACTCCATGGTCGTACCACCATTCCAAGAGTCCCCCAGATGTCTCAGTCCATTCCAGAGGAACCTCTTTGCCCTGCACTGGCTCATCTTTCACGCCGAGGTTCGACTCACACCACAGTGGCACGTGGGACAGCCCTGTGGGAAAGCCTCGAGGGAAAGCCTCGAGGGAAAACCACAGATCGTTTGATTCACGCCACGGGAAGCGTGACATTGCTGCTACAGCCTTGAAGGAAAGCGCACGTGCATGCCCCCACTCGAGACGAGGCCTGTCTCCCCTGGGGAGACTCCAGAAGTACCCAAAGATCCATGTCAGCCACTGAGAGGAATCCTCGGTTCCGGCCCTGACTCCACACAAGGTTTTTGGCCCCAGTATCGACGGGAGAGGAATCGCGAAAGGCACCCTAGCAACTCGCATGGGGACTGGCCTCTCCTGAGGCCACCAGGGCGGGTCCCTGAGGTCCCCGTCGTAACTCGAGAACACCTGCCGCAACTCGAGAAAATCCAGGAAGTTCTCCCTTTCAGGCGAGATGAGGCCTATTTCCGATGAGGCGTCTGGAGACTAATGACACCTAACCTCTGGAACTTCGAAAAGGTCTTTCACTCCCTTGCTGCAACTCAAGAAGTTCACCGCCATACCCGTCTCCACTCTAGAGGAAGCACGATGGTCCCGCCCACATCCAGAGGAGCCTCGTTTCCCCCTCCTAGATCGAGATGAGCGATCCTTTCCCTGCTTTCAACGGGAAAGAATTCCCGGTATTCCCGTCCCATCTCAAGAGGAGGCACTCTCAACAGCAAAGGCGAGAGGAACTCCATCGTCGTACCACCATTCCAAGAGTCCCCCAGATGTCTCAGTCCATTCCAGAGGAACCTCGTTGCCCTGCACTGGCACATCTTTCACGCCGAGGATCGACTCACACCACGGTGGCACGTGGGACAGCCCTGTGGGAAAGCCTCGAGGGAAAGCCTAGAGGGAAAACCACAGATCGTTTGATCCACGCGACGGGAAGCGTCACATTGCTGCTACAGCCTGGAAGGAAAGTGCACGTGCATGCCCCCACTCGAGACGAGGCCTGTCTCCCCTGGCGAGACTCCAGAAGTACCCAAAGATCCATATCAGCCCCTGAGAGGAATCCTCGGTTTGGGCCCTGACTTCACACAAGGTTTTTGGCCCCGGTATCGACGGGAGAGGAATCCTGAGAGGCCCCCTAGCAACTCGCATGGGGACTGGCCTCTCCTGAGGGCACCAGGGCGGGTCCCTGAGGTCCCCGTCGTAACTCGAGAACACCTGCCGCAACTCGAGAAAATCCAGGAAGTTCTCCCTTCCAGGCGAGATGAGGCCTATTTCCGATGAGGCGTCTGGAGACTAATGACACCTAACCTCTGGAACTTGGAAAGGGTCTTTCACACCCTTGCTGCAACTCAAGAAGTTCACCGCCATACCCGTCTCCACTCGAGAGGAAGCACGATGGTCCCGCCCACATCCAGAGAAGCCCCGTTTCCCCCTCGGAGCTCGAGATGAGGGATCCTTTCCCTGCTTTCAACGGGAAAGAATTCCCGGCGTTCCCGTCGCATCTCAAGAGGAGGCACTCTCAACAGGAAAGGCGAGAGGAACTCCATGGTCGCACCACCATTCCAAGAGTCCCCCAGATGTCTCAGTCCATTCCAGAGGAAACTCTTTGCCCTGCACTGGCTCATCTTTCACGCCGAGGATCGACTCACACCACGGTGGCACGTGGCACAGCCCTGTGGGAAAGCCTCGAGGGAAAGCCTCGAGGGAAAACCACAGATCCTTTGATCCACGCCTCGGGAAGCGTGACATTGCTGCTACAGCCTGGAAGGAAAGCGCAAGTGCCTGTCCCCACTCGAGCCGAGGCCTGACTCCCCTGGGGAGACTCCAGAAGTACCCAAAGTTCCATGTCAGCCCCTGAGAGGAATCCTCGTCTCCGGCCCTGACTCCACACAAGGTTTTTGGCCCCGGTATCGATGGGAGAGGAATCCCGAGAGGCCCCCTAGCAACTCGCATGGGGACTGGCCTCTCCTGAGGCCATCAGGGCGGGTCCCTGAGGTCCCCGTCGTAACTCGAGAGCACCTGCCGCAACTCCAGAAAATCCAGGAATTTCTCCCTTCCAGGCGAGATGAGGCCTATTTCCGATGAGGCGTCTGGAGACTAATGACACCTAACCTCTGGAACTTCGAAAGGGTCTTTCACACCCTTGCTGCAACTCAAGAAGTTCACCGCCATACCCGTCTCCACTCGAGAGGAAGCACGATGGTCCCGCCCACATCCAGAGGAGCCCCGTTTCCCCCTCCTAGCTCGAGTTGAGGGATCCTTTCCCTGCTTTCAACGGGAAAGAATTCCCGGCGTTCCCGTCGCATCTCAAGAGGAGGCACTCTCAACAGGAAAGGCGAGAGGAACTCCATGGTCGTACCACCATTCCAAGAGTCCCCCAGATGTCTCAGTCCATTCCAGAGGAACCTCTTTGCCCTGCACTGGCTCATCTTTCACGCCGAGGTTCGACTCACACCACAGTGGCACGTGGGACAGCCCTGTGGGAAAGCCTCGAGGGAAAGCCTCGAGGGAAAACCACAGATCGTTTGATTCACGCCACGGGAAGCGTGACATTGCTGCTACAGCCTTGAAGGAAAGCGCACGTGCATGCCCCCACTCGAGACGAGGCCTGTCTCCCCTGGGGAGACTCCAGAAGTACCCAAAGATCCATGTCAGCCACTGAGAGGAATCCTCGGTTCCGGCCCTGACTCCACACAAGGTTTTTGGCCCCAGTATCGACGGGAGAGGAATCGCGAAAGGCACCCTAGCAACTCGCATGGGGACTGGCCTCTCCTGAGGCCACCAGGGCGGGTCCCTGAGGTCCCCGTCGTAACTCGAGAACACCTGCCGCAACTCGAGAAAATCCAGGAAGTTCTCCCTTTCAGGCGAGATGAGGCCTATTTCCGATGAGGCGTCTGGAGACTAATGACACCTAACCTCTGGAACTTCGAAAAGGTCTTTCACTCCCTTGCTGCAACTCAAGAAGTTCACCGCCATACCCGTCTCCACTCTAGAGGAAGCACGATGGTCCCGCCCACATCCAGAGGAGCCTCGTTTCCCCCTCCTAGATCGAGATGAGCGATCCTTTCCCTGCTTTCAACGGGAAAGAATTCCCGGTATTCCCGTCCCATCTCAAGAGGAGGCACTCTCAACAGCAAAGGCGAGAGGAACTCCATCGTCGTACCACCATTCCAAGAGTCCCCCAGATGTCTCAGTCCATTCCAGAGGAACCTCGTTGCCCTGCACTGGCACATCTTTCACGCCGAGGATCGACTCACACCACGGTGGCACGTGGGACAGCCCTGTGGGAAAGCCTCGAGGGAAAGCCTAGAGGGAAAACCACAGATCGTTTGATCCACGCGACGGGAAGCGTCACATTGCTGCTACAGCCTGGAAGGAAAGTGCACGTGCATGCCCCCACTCGAGACGAGGCCTGTCTCCCCTGGCGAGACTCCAGAAGTACCCAAAGATCCATATCAGCCCCTGAGAGGAATCCTCGGTTTGGGCCCTGACTTCACACAAGGTTTTTGGCCCCGGTATCGACGGGAGAGGAATCCTGAGAGGCCCCCTAGCAACTCGCATGGGGACTGGCCTCTCCTGAGGGCACCAGGGCGGGTCCCTGAGGTCCCCGTCGTAACTCGAGAACACCTGCCGCAACTCGAGAAAATCCAGGAAGTTCTCCCTTCCAGGCGAGATGAGGCCTATTTCCGATGAGGCGTCTGGAGACTAATGACACCTAACCTCTGGAACTTGGAAAGGGTCTTTCACACCCTTGCTGCAACTCAAGAAGTTCACCGCCATACCCGTCTCCACTCGAGAGGAAGCACGATGGTCCCGCCCACATCCAGAGAAGCCCCGTTTCCCCCTCGGAGCTCGAGATGAGGGATCCTTTCCCTGCTTTCAACGGGAAAGAATTCCCGGCGTTCCCGTCGCATCTCAAGAGGAGGCACTCTCAACAGGAAAGGCGAGAGGAACTCCATGGTCGCACCACCATTCCAAGAGTCCCCCAGATGTCTCAGTCCATTCCAGAGGAAACTCTTTGCCCTGCACTGGCTCATCTTTCACGCCGAGGATCGACTCACACCACGGTGGCACGTGGCACAGCCCTGTGGGAAAGCCTCGAGGGAAAGCCTCGAGGGAAAACCACAGATCCTTTGATCCACGCCTCGGGAAGCGTGACATTGCTGCTACAGCCTGGAAGGAAAGCGCAAGTGCCTGTCCCCACTCGAGCCGAGGCCTGACTCCCCTGGGGAGACTCCAGAAGTACCCAAAGTTCCATGTCAGCCCCTGAGAGGAATCCTCGTCTCCGGCCCTGACTCCACACAAGGTTTTTGGCCCCGGTATCGATGGGAGAGGAATCCCGAGAGGCCCCCTAGCAACTCGCATGGGGACTGGCCTCTCCTGAGGCCATCAGGGCGGGTCCCTGAGGTCCCCGTCGTAACTCGAGAGCACCTGCCGCAACTCCAGAAAATCCAGGAATTTCTCCCTTCCAGGCGAGATGAGGCCTATTTCCGATGAGGCGTCTGGAGACTAATGACACCTAACCTCTGGAACTTCGAAAGGGTCTTTCACACCCTTGCTGCAACTCAAGAAGTTCACCGCCATACCCGTCTCCACTCGAGAGGAAGCACGATGGTCCCGCCCACATCCAGAGGAGCCCCGTTTCCCCCTCCTAGCTCGAGTTGAGGGATCCTTTCCCTGCTTTCAACGGGAAAGAATTCCCGGCGTTCCCGTCGCATCTCAAGAGGAGGCACTCTCAACAGGAAAGGCGAGAGGAACTGCATGGTCGTACCACCATTTCAAGAGACCGCCAGATGTCTCAGTCCATTCCAGAGAAACCTCTTTGCCCTGCACTGGCTCATCTTTCACGCCGAGGATCGACTCACACCACGGTGGCACGTGGGACAGCCCTGTGGGAAAGCCTCGAGGGAAAGCCTAGAGGGAAAACCACAGATCCTTTATCAACGCGACGGGAAGCGTGACATTGCTGCTACAGCCTGGAAGGAAAGTGCACGTGCATGCCCCCACTCGAGACGAGGCCTGTCTCCCCTGGGGAGACTCCAGAAGTACCCAAAGATCCATATCAGCCCCTGAGAGGAATCCTCGGTTCCGGCCCTGACTCCACACAAGGTTTTTGGCCCCGGTATCGGCGGGAGAGAAATCCCGAGAGGCCCCCTAGCAACTCGCATGGGGACTGGCCTCTCCTGAGGCCACCAGGGCGGGTCCCTGAGGTCCCCGTCGTAACTCGAGAACACCTGCCGCAACTCGAGAATATCCAGGAAGTTCTCCCTTCCAGGCGAGATGAGGCCTATTTCCGATGAGGCATCTGGAGACTAATGACACCTAACCTCTGCAATTTCGAAAGGGTCTTTCACACCCTTGCTGCAACTCAAGAAGTTCACCGCCATACCCGTCTCCACTCGAGAGGAAGCACGATGGTCCCGCCCACATCCAGAGGAGCCCCGTTTCCCCCTCGTAGCTCGAGATGAGGGATCCTTTCCCTGCTTTCAACGGGAAAGAATTCCCAGCGTTCCCATCGCATCTCAAGAGGAGGCACTCTCAACAGGAAAGGTGAGAAGAACTCCATGGTCGTACCACCATGCCAAGAGTCCCCCAGATGTCTCAGTCCATTCCAGAGGAACCTCTTTGCCCTGCACTGGCTCATCTTTCACGCCTAGGATCGACTCACACCACGGTGGCACGTGGGACAGCCCTGTGGGAAAGCCTCGAGGGAAAACCACAGATCCTTTGATCCACGCCACGGGAAGCGTGACATTGCTGCTACAGCCTGGAAGGAAAGCGCACGTGCATGCCCCCACTCGAGACGAGGCCTGACTCCGCTGGGGAGACCTCAGAAGTACCCAAAGATCCATCTCAGCCCCTGAGAAGAATCCTCGGTTCCGGCCCTGACTCCACACAAGGTTTATGGCCCCGGTATCGACGGGAGAGGAATCCGGAGAGGCCCCCTATCACCTCGCATGGGGACTGGCCTCTCCTGAGGCCACCAGGGCGGGTCCCTGAGGTCCCCGTCGTAACTCCAGAACACCTGCCGCAACTCGAGAAAATCCAGGAAGTTCTCCCTTCCAGGCGAGATGAGGCCTATTTGCGATGAGGCGTCTGGAGACAAATGACCCCTAACGTTTGGAACTTCGAAAGGGTCTTTCACACCCTTGCTGCAACTCAAGAAGTTCACCGCCATACCCGTCTCCACTCGAGAGGAAGCACGATGGTCCCGCCCTCATCTATAGGAGCCCCGTTTCCTCCTCGGAGCTCGAGATGACGTATCATTTCCCTGCTTTCAACGGGAAAGAATTCCCGGCGTTCCCATCGCATCTCAAGAGGAGGCACTCTCAAAAGGAAAGGCGAGAGGAACTCCATGGTCGTACCACCATTCCAAGAGTCCCCCAGATGTCTCAGTCCATTCCAGAGGAACTTCTTTGCCCTGCACTGGCTCATCTTTCACCCCGAGGATCGATTCACACCACGGTGGCACGTGGGACAGCCCTGTGGGAAAGCCTCGAGGGAAAGCCTCGAAGGAAAACCACAGATCCTTTGATCCACGCGATGGGAAGCGTGACATTGCTGCTACAGCCTGGAAGGAAAGCGCACGTGCATGCCCCCACTCGAGACGAGGCCTGACTCCCCTGGGGAGACTCCAGAAGTACCCAAAGATCCATGTCAGCCCCTGAGAGGAATCCTCGGTTCCGGCCCTGACTCCACACAAGGTTTTTGGCCCCGGTATCGACGGGAGAGGAATCCCGAGAGGCCCCCTAACAACTCGCATGGGGACTGGCCTCTCCTGAGGCCACCAGGGCGGGTCCCTGAGGTCCCCGTCGTAACTCGAGAACACCTGCCGCAACTCGAGAAAATCCAGGAAGTTCTCCTTTCCAGGCGAGATGAGGCCTATTTCCGATGAGGCGTCTGGAGATTAATGACACCTAACCTCTGGAACTTCGAAAGGGTCTTTCACACCCTTGCTGAAACTCAAGAAATTCACCGCCATACCCGTCTCCACTCGAGAGGAAGCACGATGGTCCCGCCCACATCCAGAGGTGCCCCGTTTCCCCCTCGTAGCTCGAGATGAGGGATCCTTTCCCTGCTTTCAACGGGAAAGAATTCCCGGTGTTCCCGTCGCATCTCAAGAGGAGGAACTCTCAACAGGAAAGGCGAGAGGAACTCCATGGTCGTACCACCATTCCAAGAGTCCCCCAGATGTCTCAGTCCATTCCAGAGGAACCTCTTTGCCCTGCACTGGCTCATCTTTCTCGCCGAGGATCGACTCACACCACGGTGGCACGTGGGACAGCCCTGTGGGAAAGCCTCGAGGGAAAGCCTCGAGGGAAAATCACAGATCCTTGGATCCACGCGACGGGAAGCGTGACATTGCTGCTACAGCCTGGAAGGAAAGCGCACGTGCATGCCCCAACTCGAGACGAGGCCTGACTCCCCTGGGGAGACTCCAGAAGTACCCAAAGATCCATGTCACCCCTGAGAGGAATCCTCGGTTCCGGCCCTGACTCCACACAAGGTTTTTGGCCCCGGTATCGACAGGAGAGGAATCCCGAGAGGCCCCCTACCAACTCGCATGGGCCTGGCCTCTCCTGAGGCCATCAGGGCGGGTCCCTGAGATCCCCGTCGTAACTCGAGAACACCTGCCGCAACTCGAGAAAATCCAGGAAGTTCTCCCTTCCAGGCGAGATGAGGCCTATTTCCGATGAGGCGTCTGGAGACTAATGACACCTAACCTCTGGAACTTCGAAAGGGTCTTTCACACCCTTGCTGCAACTCAAGAAGTTCACCACCATACCCGTCTCCACTCGAGAGGAAGCACGACGGTCCCGCCCACATCCAGAGGAGCCCCGTTTCCCCCTCGTAGCTCGAGATGAGGGATCCTTTCCCTGCATTCGACGGGAAAGAATTCCCGGCGTTCCCGTCGCATCTCAAGAGGAGGCACTCTCAACAGGAAAGGCGAGAGGAACTCCATGGTCGTACCACCATTCCAAGAGTCCCCCAGATGTCTCAGTCCATTCCAGAGGAACCTCTTTGCCCTGCACTGGCTCATCTTTCACGCCTAGGATCGACTCACACTACGGTGGCACGTGGGACAGCCCTGTGGGAAAGCCTCGAGGGAAAGCCTCGAGGGAAAACCACAGATCCTTTGATCCACGCGATGGGAAGCGTGCCATTTCTGCTACAGCCTGGAAGGAAAGCGCACGTGCATGCCCCCACTCGAGACGAGGCCTGACTCCCCTGGGGAGACTCCAGAAGTACCCAAGATCCATGTCACCCGTGAGAGGAATCCTCGGCTCCGGCCCTAACTCCACACAAGTTTTTTGGCCCCGGTATCGGCGGGAGAGGAATTCCGAGAGGCCCCCTAACAACTCGCATGGGGACTGGCCTCTCCTGAGGCCACCAGGGCGGGTCCCTGAAGTCCCCGTCGTAACTCGAGAACACCTGCCGCAACTCGAGAATATCCAGGAAGTTCTCCCTTCCAGGCGAGATGAGGCCTATTTCCGATGAGGCATCAGGAGACTAATGACACCTAACCTCTGGAACTTCGAAAGGAACTTTCACACCCTTGCTGCAACTCAAGAAGTTCACCGCCATACCCATCTCCACTCGAGAGGAAGCACGATGGTCCCGCCCACATCCAGAGGAGCCCCGTTTCCCCCTCTTAGCTCGAGATGAGGGATCCTTTCCCTGCTTTCAACGGGAAAGAATTCCCAGCGTTCCCATCGCATCTCAAGAGGAGGCACTCTCAACAGGAAAGGCGAGAGGAACTCCATGGTCGTACCACCATGCCAAGAGTCCCCAAGATGTCTCAGTCCATTCCAGAGGAACCTCTTTGCCCTGCACTGGCCCATCTTTCACGCCTAGGATCGACTCACACCACGGTGGCACGTGGGACAGCCCAGTGGGAAAGCGTCGAGGGAAAGCCTCGAGGGAAAACCACAGATCCTTTGATCCACGCGACGGGAAGCGTGACATTGCAGCTACAGCCTGGAAGGAAAGGGCACGTGCATGCCCCCACTCGAGACGAGGCCTGACTCCCCTGGGGAGACTCCAGGAGTACCCAAAGATCCATGTCACCCCTGAGAGGAATCCTCGGTTCCCGCCCTGACTCCACACAAGGTTATTGGCCCCGGTATCGACGGGAGAGGAATCCCGAGAGGCCCCCTAGCAACTCGCATGGGGACTGGCCTCTCCTGAGGCCACCAGGACGGGTCCCTGAGGTCCCCGTCTTAACTCGAGAACACCTCCCGCAACTCGAGAAAACCCAGGAAGTTCTCCCTTCCAGGCGAGATGAGGCCTATTTCCGATGAGGCGTCTGGAGACTAATGACACCTAACCTCTGGAACTTCGAAAGGGTCTTTCACACCCTTGCTGCAACTCAAGAAGTTCACCGCCATACCCGTCTCCACTCCAGAGGAAGCACGATGGTCCCGCCCACATCCAGAGGAGCCCCGTTTCCCCCTCGGAGTTCGAGATGAGGGATCCTTTCCCTGCTTTCAACGGGAAAGAATTCCCGGCGTTCCTGTCGCATCTCAAGAGGAGGCACTCTCAACAGGAAAGTCGAGAGTAACTCCATGGTCGTACCATCATTCCAAGAGTCCCCCAGATGTCTCAGTCCATTCCAGAGGAACCTCTTTGCCCTGCACTGGCTCATCTTTCACGCCTAGGATCGACTCACACCACGGTGGCACGTGGGACAGCCCTGTGGGAAAGCCTCGAGGGAAAGCCTCGAGGGAAAACCACAGATCCTTTGATCCACGCGACGGGAAGCGTGACATTGCTGCTACAGCCTGGAAGGAAAGCGCACGTGCAAGCCCCCACTCGAGACGAGGCCTGACTCCCCTGGGGAGACTCCAGAAGTACCCAAAGATCCATGTCACCCATGAGAGGAATCCTCGGTTCCGGCCCTGACTCCACACAAGGTTTTTGGCCCCGGTATCGACGAGAGAGAAATCCCGAGAGGCCCCCTAGCAACTCGCATGGGGACTGACCTCTCCTGAGGCCACCAGGGCGGGTCCCTGAGATCCCCGTCGTAACTCGAGAACACCTGCCGCAACTCGAGAAAATCCAGGAAGTTCTCCCTTCCAGGCGAGATGAGGCCTATTTGCGATGAGGCGTCTGGAGACTAATGACCCCTAACGTTTGGAACTTCGAAAGGAACTTTCACACCCTTGCTGCAACTCAAGAAGTTCAACGCCATACCCGTCTCCACTCGAGAGGAAGCACGATGGTCCCGCCCACATCTATAGGAGCCCCGTTTACTCCTCGGAGCTCGAGATGACGGATCCTTTCCCTGCTTTCAACGGGAAAGAATTCCCGGCGTTCCCATCGTATCTCAAGAGGAGGCACTCTCAACAGGAAAGTCGAGAGGAACTCCATGGTCGTACCACCATTCCAAGAGTCCCCCAGATGTCTCAGTCCATTCCAGAGGAACTTCTTTGCCCTGCACTGGCTCATCTTTCACCCCGAGGATCGATTCACACCACGGTGGCACGTGGGACAGCCGTGTGGGAAAGCCTCGAGGGAAAGCCTCGAGGGAAAACCACAGATCCTTTGATCCACGCCACAAGAAGCGTGACATTGCTGCTACAGCCTCGAAGGAAAGCGCACGTGCATGCGCCCACTCGAGACGAGGCCTGACTCCCCTGGGGAGACTCCAGAAGTACCCAAAGATCCATGTCAGCCCCTGAGAGGAATCCTCGGTTCCGGCCCTGACTACACACAAGGTTTATGGCCCCGGAATTGACGGGAGAGAAACCCCAAGAGGCCCCCTAGCAACTCGCATGGGGACTGTCCTCTCCTTAGGCCACCAGGGCGGGTCCCTGAGGTCCCCGTCGTAACTCGAGAACACCTGCCGCAACTCGAGAAAATCCAGGAAGTTCTCCCTTCCAGGCGAGATTAGGCCTATTTCCGATGAGGCGTCTGGAGACTAATGACACCTAACCTCTGGAACTTCGAAAGGGTCTTTCACACCCTTGCTGCAACTCAAGAAGTTCACCGCCATACCCGTCTCCACTCGAAGGGAAGCACGATGGTCCCGCACAGATCCAGAGGAGCCCCGTGTCCCCCTCGTAGCTCGAGATGAGGGATCCTTTCCCTGCTTTCCACGGGAAAGAATTGCCGGCGTTCCCGTCGCATCTCAAGAGGAGGCACTCTCAACAGGAAAGGCGAGAGGAACTCCATGGTCGTACCACCATTCCAAGAGTCCCCCAGATGCCTCAGTCCATTCCAGAGGAACCTCTTTGCCCTGAACTGGCTCATCTTTCACGCCGAGGATCGACTCACACCACGGTGGCACGTGGGACAGCCCTGTGGGAAAGCCTCGAGGGAAAGCCTCGAGGGAATACCGCAGATCCTTTGATCCACGCGACGGGAAGCGTGACATTGCTGCTACAGCCTGGAAGGAAAGCACACGTGCATGCCCCCACTCGAGACGAGGCCTGACTCCCCTGGGGAGACTCCAGAAGTACCCAAAGATCCATTTCAGCCCCTGAGAGGAATCCTCGTTTCCGGCCCTGACTCCACACAAAGTTTTTGGCCCCGGTATCGACGGGAGAGGAATCCCGAGAGGCCCCCTAGCAACTCGCATGGGGACTGGCCTCTCCTGAGGCCACCAGAGCGGGTCCCTGAGGTTCCCGTCGTAACTCGAGAGCACCTGCCGCAACTCGAGAAAATCCAGGAAGTTCTCCCTTCCAGGCGAGATGAGGCGTATTTCCGATGAGGCGTCTGGAGACTAATGACACCTAACCTCTGGAACTTCGAAAGGGTCTTTCACACCCTTGCTGCGACTCAAGAAGTTCACCGCCATACCCGTCTCCACTGGAGAGGAAACACGATGGTCCCGCCCACATCCAGAGGATCCCCGTTTCCCCCTCGTAGCTCGAGATGAGGGATCCTTTCCCTGCTTTCAACGGGAAAGAATTCCCGGCGTTCCCGTCGCATCTCAAGAGGAGGCACTCTCAACAGGAAAGGCGAGAGGAACTCCATGGTCGTACCACCATTCTAAGAGTCCCCCAGAAGTCTCAGTCCATTCCAGAGGAACCTCTTTGCCCTGCACTGGCTCATCTTTCACGCCGAGGATCGACTCACACCACGGTGGCACGTGGGACAGCCCTGTGGGAAAGCCTCGAGGGAAAGCCTCGAGGGAAAACCACAGATCCTTTGATCCACGCGACGGGAAGCGTGACATTGCTGCTACAGCCTGGAAGGAAAGCGCACATGCATGCCCCCACTCGAGACGAGGCCTGACTCCCCTGGGGAGACTCCACAAGTACACAAAGATCCATGTCAGCCCCTGAGAGGAATCCTCGGTTCTGGCCCAGACTCCACACAAGGTTTTTGGCCCCGGTATCGACGGGAGAGGAATCCCGAGAGGCCCCCTAGCACCTCGCATGGGGACTGGCCTCTCCTGAGTCCACCAGGGCGGGTCCCTGAGGTCCGCGTCGTGACTCGAGAACACCTGCCGCAACTCGAGAAAATCCAGGAAGTTCTCCCTTCCAGGCGAGATGAGGCCTATTTCCGATGAGGCGTCTGGAGACTAATGACACCTAACCTCTGGAACTTCGAAAGGGTCTTTCACACCCTTGCTGCAACTCAAGAAGTTCACCGCCATACCCGTCTCCACTCGAGAGGAAGCACGATGGTCCCGCCCACATCCAGAGGAGCCCCGTTTCCACCTCGTAGCTCGAGATGAGGGATCCTTTCCCTGCTTTCAACGGGAACGAATTCCCGGCGTTCACGTCGCATCTCAAGAGGAGGCACTCTCAACAGGAAAGGCGAGAGGAACTCCATGGTCGTACCACCATTCCAAGAGTCCCCCAGATGTCTCAGTCCATTCCAGAGGAACCTCTTTGCCCTGCACTGGCTCATCTTTCACGCCGAGAATCGACTCACATCACGGTGGCACGTGGAACAGCCCTGTGGGAAAGCCTCGAGGGAAAGCCTCGAGGGAAAACCACAGATCCTTTGATCCACGCAACGGGAAGCGTGACATTGCTGCTACAGCCTGGAAGGAATGCGCACATGCATGCCCCCACTCGAGACGAGGCCTGACTCCCCTGGGGAGACTCCACAAGTACCCAAAGATCCATGTCAGCCCTTGAGAGGAATCCTCGGTTCCGGCCCTGACTCCACACAAAGTTTTTGGCCCCAGTATCGACGGGAGAGGAATCCCGAGAGGCCCCCTAGCACCTCGCATGGGGACTGGCCACTCCTGAGGCCACCAGGGCGGGTCCCTGAGGTCCCCGTCGTAACTCGAGAACACCTGCCACAACTCGAGAAAATCCAGGAAGTTCTCCCTTCCAGGCGAGATGAGGCCTATTTCTGATGAGGCGTCTGGAGACTAATGACACCTAACCTCTGGAACTTCGAAAGGGTCTTTCACACCCTTGCTGCAACTCAAGAAGTTCACCGCCATACCCGTCTCCACTTGAGAGGAAGCACGATGGTCCCGCCCACATCCAGAGGAGCCCCGTTTCCCCCTCGTAGCTCGAGATGAGGGATCCTTTCCCTGCTTTCAACGGGAAAGAATTCCCGGCATTCCCGTCGCATCTCAAGAGGAGGCACTCTCAACAGGAAAGGCGAGAGGAACTCCATGGTCGTACCACCATTCCAAGAGTCCCCCAGATGTCTCAGTCCATTCCAGAGGAACCTCTTTGCCCTGCACTGGCTCATCTTTCACGCCGAGGATCGACTCACACCACGGTGGCACATGGGACAGCCCTGTGGGAAAGCCTCGAGGGAAAGCCTCGAGGGAAAACCACAGATCCTTTGATCCACGCGACGGGAAGCGTGAAATTGCTGCTACAGCCTGGAAGGAAAGCGCACATGCATGCCCCCACTCGAGACGAGGCCTGACTCCCCTGGGGAGACTCCACAAGTACACAAAGATCCATGTCAGCCCCTGAGAGGAATCCTCGGTTCTGGCCCTGACTCTGCACAAGGTTTTTGGCCCCGGTATCGACGGGAGAGGAATCCCGAGAGGCCCCCTAGCACCTCGCATGGGGACTGGCCTCTCCTGAGGCCACCAGGGCGGGTCCCTGAGGTCCGCGTCGTAACTCGAGAACACCTGCCGCAACTCGAGAAAATCCAGGAAGTTCTCCCTTCCAGGCGAGATGAGGCCTATTTCCGATGAGGCGTCTGGAGACTAATGACACCTAACCTCTGGAACTTCGAAAGGGTCTTTCACACCCTTGCTGCAACTCAAGAAGTTCACCGCCATACCCGTCTCCACTCGAGAGGAAGCACGATGGTCCCGCCCACATCCAGAGGAACCCCGTTTCCCCCTCGTAGCTCGAGATGAGGGATCCTTTCCCTGCTTTCAACGGGAACGAATTCCCGGCGTTCCCGTCGCATCTCAAGAGGAGGCACTCTCAACAGGAAAGGCGAGAGGAACTCCATGGTCGTACCACCATTCCAAGAGTCCCCCAGATGTCTCAGTCCATTCCAGAGGAAACTCTTTGCCCTGCACTGGCTCATCTTTCACGCCGAGGATCGACTCCCACCACCGTGGCATGTGGGACAGCCCTGTGGGAAAGCCTCGAGGGAAAGCCTCGAGGGAAAACCACAGATCCTTTGATCCACGCGACGGGAACCGTGACATTGCTGCTACAGCCTGGAAGGAAAGCGCACGTGCATGCCCCCCCTCGAGACGAGGCTTGACTCCCCTGGGGAGACTCCAGACAGACCCAGAGATCCATGTCAACCCCTGAGAGGAATCCTCGGTTTCGGCCCTGACTCCACAGAAGGATTTTAGCCCCGGTATCGATGGGAGAGGAATCCCGAGAGGCCCCCTAGCAACTCTCCAGGGGACTAGCCTTTCCTGAGGCCACCAGGGCGGGTCCCTGAGGTCCCCGTCGTAACTCGAGAACACCTGCCGCAACTCGAGAAAATCCAGGAAGTTCTCCCTTGCAGGCGAGATGAGGCCTATTTCCGATGAGGCCTCTGGAGACTAATGACACCTAACCTCTGGAACTTCGAAAGGGTCTTTCACACCCTTGCTGCAACTAAGGAAGTACACCGCCATACCCGTCTCCACTCGAGAGGAAGCACGATGGTCCCGCCCACATCCAGAGGAGCTCCGTTTCCACCTTGTAGCTCGAGAGGAGGGATCCTTTCCCTGCTTTCAACATGAAAGAATTCCCAGCGTTCCCGTCCCATCTCAAGCGGAGGCACTCTCAACAGGAAAGGCGAGAGGAACTCCATGGTCGTACCACCATTCCAAGAGTCCCCCAGATGTCTCAGTCCATTACAGAGGAACCTCTTTGCCCTGCAGTGGCTCATCTTTCACGCCGAGGATCGACTCACACCACGGTGGCACGTGGGACAGCCCTGTGGGAAAGCCTCGAGGGCAAGGCTCGAGGAAAACCACAGATCCTTTGATCCACGCCACGGGAAGCGTGACATTGCTGCTAAAGCCTGGAAGGAAAGTGCACGTGCATGCCCCCTCACGAAACGAGGCCTGTCTCCCCTGTCGAGACTCCAGAAGTATCCAAAGATCCATATCAGCCCCTGAGAGGAATCCTCGGTTCCGGCCCTGACTCCACACAAGGTTTTTGGCCCCGGTATCGACGGAGAGGAATCCCGAGAGGCCCCCTAGCAACTCGCATGGGGACTGGCCTCTCCTGAGGCCACCAGGGCGGGTCCCTGAGGTCCCCGTCGTAACTCGAGAACACCTGCCGCAACTCGAGAAAATCCAGGAAGTTCTCCTTTCCAGGCGAGATGAGGCCTATTTCCGATGAGGCGTCTGGAGATTAATGACACCTAACCTCTGGAACTTCGAAAGGGTCTTTCACACCCTTGCTGCAACTCAAGAAGTTCACCGCCATACCCGTCTCCACTCGAGAGGAAGCACGATGGTCCCGCCCACATCCAGAGGAGCCCCGTTTCCACCTCGTAGCTCGAGATGAGGGACCCTTTCCCTGCTTTCAACGGGAACGAATTCCCGGCGTTCCCGTCGCATCTCAAGAGGAGGCACTCTCAACAGGAAAGGCGAGAGGAACTCCATGGTCGTACCACCATTCCAAGAGTCCCCCAGATGTCTCAGTCCATTCCAGAGGAACCTCGTTGCCCTGCACTGGCTCATCTTTCACGCCGAGAATCGACTCACATCACGGTGTCACGTGGAACAGCCCTGTGGGAAAGCCTCGAGGGAAAGCCTCGAGGGAAAACCACAGATCCTTTGATCCACGCAACGGGAAGCGTGACATTGCTGCTACAGCCTGGAAGGAATGCGCACATGCATGCCCCCACTCGAGACGAGGCCTGACTCCCCTGGGGAGACTCCACAAGTACCCAAAGATCCATGTCAGCCCTTGAGAGGAATCCTCGGTTCCGGCCCTGACTCCACACAAGGTTTTTGGCCCCGGTATCGACGGGAGAGGAATCCCGAGAGGCCCCCTAGCACCTCGCATGGGGACTGGCCACTCCTGAGGCCACCAGGGCGGGTCCCTGAGGTCCCCGTCGTAACTCGAGAACACCTGCCACAACTCGAGAAAATCCAGGAAGTTCTCCCTTCCAGGCGAGATGAGGCCTATTTCCGATGAGGCGTCTGGAGACTAATGACACCTAACCTCTGGAACTTCGAAAGGGTCTTTCACACCCTTGCTGCAACTCAAGAAGTTCACCGCCATACCCGTCTCCACTTGAAAGGAAGCACGATGGTCCCGCCCACATCCAGAGGAGCCCCGTTTCCCCCTCGTAGCTCGAGATGAGGGATCCTTTCCCTGCTTTCAACGGGAAAGAATTCCCGGCGTTCCCGTCGCATCTCAAGAGGAGGCACTCTCAACAGGAAAGGCGAGAGGAACTCCATGGTCGTACCACCATTCCAAGAGTCCCCCAGATGTCTCAGTCCATTCCAGAGGAACCTCTTTGCCCTGCACTGGCTCATCTTTCACGCCGAGGATCGACTCACACCACGGTGGCACATGGGACAGCCCTGTGGGAAAGCCTCGAGGGAAAGCCTCGAGGGAAAACCACAGATCCTTTGATCCACGCGACGGGAAGCGTGACATTGCTGCTACAGCCTGGAAGAAAAGCGCACATGCATGCCCCCACTCTAGACGAGGCCTGACTCCCCTGGGGAGACTCCACAAGTACACAAAGATCCATGTCAGCCCCTGAGAGGAATCCTCGATTCTGACCCTAACTCCGCACAAGGTTTTTGGCCCCGGTATCGACGGGAGAGGAATCCCGAGAGGCCCCCTAGCACCTCGCATGGGGACTGGCCTCTCCTGAGTCCACCAGGGCGGGTCCCTGAGGTCCGCGTCGTAACTCGAGAACTCCTGCCGCAACTCGAGAAAATCCAGGAAGTTCTCCCTTCCAGGCGAGATGAGGCCTATTTCCTATGAGGCGTCTGGAGACTAATGACACCTAACCTCTGGAACTTCGAAAGGGTCTTTCACACCCTTGCTGCAACTCAAGAAGTTCACCGCCATACCCGTCTCCACTCGAGAGGAAGCACGATGGTCCCGCCCACATCCAGAGGAGCCCCGTTTCCCCCTCGTAGCTCGAGATGAGGGATCCTTTCCCTGCTTTCAACGGTAACGAATTCCCGGCGTTCACGTCGCATCTCAAGAGGAGGCACTCTCAACAGGAAAGGCGAGAGGAACTCCATGGTCGTACCACCATTCCAAGAGTCCCCCAGATGTCTCAGTCCATTCCAGAGGAACCTCTTTGCCATGCACTGGCTCATCTTTCACGCCGAGGATCGACTCACACCACGGTGGCACATGGGACAGCCCTGTGGGAAAGCCTCGAGGGAAAGCCTCGAGGGAATACCGCAGATCCTTTGATCCACGCGACGGGAAGCGTGACATTGCTGCTACAGCCTGGAAGGAAAGCACACGTGCATGCCCCCACTCGAGACGAGGCCTGACTCCCCTGGGGAGACTCCAGAAGTACCCAAAGATCCATGTCAGCCCCTGAGAGGAATCCTCGTTTCCGGCCCTGACTCCACACAATGTTTTTGGCCCCGGTATCGACGGGAGAGGAATCCCGAGAGGCCCCCTAGCAACTCGCATGGGGACTGGCCTCTCCTGAGGCCACCAGAGCGGGTCCCTGAGGTTCCCGTCGTAACTCGAGAACACCTGCCGCAACTCGAGAAAATCCAGGAAGTTCTCCCTTCCAGGCGAGATGAGGCCTATTTCCGATGAGGCGTCTGGAGACTAATGACACCTAACCTCTGGAACTTCGAAAGGGTCTTTGACACCCTTGCTGCGACTCAAGAAGTTCACCGCCATACCTGTCTCCACTGGAGAGGAAGCACGATGGTCCCGCCCACATCCAGAGGAGCCCCGTTTCCCCCTCGTAGCTCGAGATGAGGGATCCTTTCCCTGCTTTCAACGGGAAAGAATTCCCGGCGTTCCCGTCGCATCTCAAGAGGAGGCACTCTCAACAGGAAAGGCGAGAGGAACTCCATGGTCGTACCACCATTCTAAGAGTCCCCCAGAAGTCTCAGTCCATTCCAGAGGAACCCCTTTGCCCTGCACTGGCTCATCTTTCACGCCGAGGATCGACTCACACCACGGTGGCACGTGGGACAGCCCTATGGGAAAGCCTCGAGGGAAAGCCTCGAGGGAAAACCACAGATCCTTTGATCCACGCGACGGGAAGCGTGACATTGCTGCTACAGCCTGGAAGGAAAGCGCACGTGCATGCCCCCACTCGAGACGAGGCCTGACTTCCCTGGGGAGACTCCAGAAGTACCCAAAGATACATGTCAGCCCCTGAGAGGAATCCTCGGTTCCGGCCCTGACTCCACACAAGGTTTTTGGCCCCGGTATCGACGGGAGAGGAATCTCGAGAGGCCCCCTAGCAACTCGCATGGGGACTGGCCTCTCCTGAGGCCACCAGGGCGGGTCCCTGAGGTCCCCGTCGTAACTCGAGAACACCTGCCGCAACTCGAGAAAATCCAGGAAGTTCTCCCTTCCAGGCGAGATGAGGCCTATTTCCGATGAGGCGTCTGGAGACTAATGACACCTAACCTCTGGAACTTCGAAAGGGTCTTTCACACCCTTGCTGCAACTCAAGTTCACTGCCATACCCGTCTCCACTCGAGAGGAAGCACGATTGTCCCGTCCACATCCAGAGGGGCCCCGTTTCCCCCTCGTAGCTCGAGATGAGGGATCCTTTCCCTGCTTTCAACGGGAAAGAATTCCCGGCGTTCACGTCGCATCTCAAGAGGAGGCACTCTCAACAGGAAAGGCGAGAGGAACTCCATGGTCGTACCACCATTCCAAGAGTCCCCCAGATGTCTCAGTCCATTCCAGAGGAACCTCTTTGCCCTGCACTGGCTCATCTTTCACGCCGAGGATCGACTCACACCACGGTGGCACGTGGGACAGCCCTGTGGGAAAGCCTCGAGGGAAAGCCTCGAGGGAAAACCACAGATCCTTTGATCCACGCGACGGGAAGCATGACATTGCTGCTACAGCCAGGAAGGAAAGCGCACATGCATGCCCCCACTCGAGACGAGGCCTGACTCCCCTGGGGAGACTCCACAAGTACACAAAGATCCATGTCAGCCCCTGAGAGGAATCCTCGGTTCTGGCCCTGACTCCGCACAAGGTTTTTGGCCCCGGTATCGACGGGAGAGGAATCCCGAGAGGCCCCCTAGCACCTCGCATGGGGACTGGCCTCTCCTGAGTCCACCAGGGCGGGTCCCTGAGGTCCGCGTCGTAACTCGAGAACACCTGCCGCAACTCGAGAAAATCCAGGAAGTTCTCCCTTCCAGGCGAGATGAGGCCTATTTCCAATGAGGCGTCTGGAGACTAATGACACCTAACCTCTGGAACTTCGAAAGGGTCTTTCACACCCTTGCTGCAACTCAAGAAGTTCACCGCCATACCCGTCTCCACACGAGAGGAAGCACGATGGTCCCGCCCACATCCAGAGGAGCCCCGTTTCCCCCTCGTAGCTCGAGATGAGGGATCCTTTCCCTGCTTTCAACGGGAAAGAATTCCCGGCGTTCACGTCGCATCTCAAGAGGAGGCACTCTCAACAGGAAAGGCGAGAGGAACTCCATGGTCGTACCACCATTCCAAGAGTCCCCCAGATGTCTCAGTCCATTCCAGAGGAACCTCTTTGCCCTGCACTGGCTCATCTTTCACGCCGAGGATCGACTCACACCACGGTGGCACGTGGGACAGCCCTGTGGGAAAGCCTCGAGGGAAAGCCTCGAGGGAAAACCACAGATCCTTTGATCCACGTGACGGGAAGCGTGACATTGCTGCTACAGCCTGGAAGGAAAGCGCACATGCATGCCCCCACTCGAGACGAGGCCTGACTCCCCTGGGGAGACTCCACAAGTACACAAATATCCATGTCAGCCCCTGAGAGGAATCCTCGGTTCTGGCCCAGACTCCTCACAAGGTTTTTGGCCCCGGTATCGACGGGAGAGGAATCCCGAGAGGCCCCCTAGCACCTCGCATGGGGACTGGCCTCTCCAGAGTCCACCAGGGCGGGTCCCTGAGGTCCGCGTCGTAACTCGAGAACACCTGCCGCAACTCGAGAAAATCCAGGAAGTTCTCCCTTCCAGGCGAGATGAGGCCTATTTCCGATGAGGCGTCTGGAGACTAATGACACCTAACCTCTGGAACTTCGAAAGGGTCTTTCACACCCTTGCTGCAACTCAAGAAGTTCACCGCCATACCCGTCTCCACTCGAGAGGAAGCACGATGGTCCCGCCCACATCCAGAGGAGCCCCGTTTCCACCTCGTAGCTCGAGATGAGGGACCCTTTCCCTGCTTTCAACGGGAACGAATTCCCGGCGTTCCCGTCGCATCTCAAGAGGAGGCACTCTCAACAGGAAAGGCGAGAGGAACTCCATGGTCGTACCACCATTCCAAGAGTCCCCCAGATGTCTCAGTCCATTCCAGAGGAACCTCGTTGCCCTGCACTGGCTCATCTTTCACGCCGAGAATCGACTCACATCACGGTGGCACGTGGAACAGCCCTGTGGGAAAGCCTCGAGGGAAAGCCTCGAGGGAAAACCACAGATCCTTTGATCCACGCAACGGGAAGCGTGACATTGCTGCTACAGCCTGGAAGGAATGCGCACATGCATGCCCCCACTCGAGACGAGGCCTGACTCCCCTGGGGAGACTCCACAAGTACCCAAAGATCCATGTCAGCCCTTGAGAGGAATCCTCGGTTCCGGCCCTGACTCCACACAAGGTTTTTGGCCCCGGTATCGACGGGAGAGGAATCCCGAGAGGCCCCCTAGCACCTCGCATGGGGACTGGCCACTCCTGAGTCCACCAGGGCGGGTCCCTGAGGTCCCCGTCGTAACTCGAGAACACCTGCCACAACTCGAGAAAATCCAGGAAGTTCTCCCTTCCAGGCGAGATGAGGCCTATTTCCGATGAGGCGTCTGGAGACTAATGACACCTAACCTCTGGAACTTCGAAAGGGTCTTTCACACCCTTGCTGCAACTCAAGAAGTTCACCGCCATACCCGTCTCCACTTGAGAGGAAGCACGATGGTCCCGCCCACATCCAGAGGAGCCCCGTTTCCCCCTCGTAGCTCGAGATGAGGGATCCTTTCCCTGCTTTCAACGGGAAAGAATTCCCGGCGTTCCCGTCGCATCTCAAGAGGAGGCACTCTCAACAGGAAAGGCGAGAGGAACTCCATGGTCGTACCACCATTCCAAGAGTCCCCCAGATGTCTCAGTCCATTCCAGAGGAACCTCTTTGCCCTGCACTGGCTCATCTTTCACGCCGAGGATCGACTCACACCACGGTGGCACATGGGACAGCCCTGTGGGAAAGCCTCGAGGGAAAGCCTCGAGGGAAAACCACAGATCCTTTGATCCACGCGACGGGAAGCGTGACATTGCTGCTACAGCCTGGAAGAAAAGCGCACATGCATGCCCCCACTCTAGACGAGGCCTGACTCCCCTGGGGAGACTCCACAAGTACACAAAGATCCATGTCAGCCCCTGAGAGGAATCCTCGATTCTGACCCTAACTCCGCACAAGGTTTTTGGCCCCGGTATCGACGGGAGAGGAATCCCGAGAGGCCCCCTAGCACCTCGCATGGGGACTGGCCTCTCCTGAGTCCACCAGGGCGGGTCCCTGAGGTCCGCGTCGTAACTCGAGAACTCCTGCCGCAACTCGAGAAAATCCAGGAAGTTCTCCCTTCCAGGCGAGATGAGGCCTATTTCCTATGAGGCGTCTGGAGACTAATGACACCTAACCTCTGGAACTTCGAAAGGGTCTTTCACACCCTTGCTGCAACTCAAGAAGTTCACCGCCATACCCGTCTCCACTCGAGAGGAAGCACGATGGTCCCGCCCACATCCAGAGGAGCCCCGTTTCCCCCTCGTAGCTCGAGATGAGGGATCCTTTCCCTGCTTTCAACGGGAACGAATTCCCGGCGTTCACGTCGCATCTCAAGAGGAGGCACTCTCAACAGGAAAGGCGAGAGGAACTCCATGGTCGTACCACCATTCCAAGAGTCCCCCAGATGTCTCAGTCCATTCCAGAGGAACCTCTTTGCCCTGCACTGGCTCATCTTTCACGCCGAGGATCGACTCACACCACGGTGGCACGTGGGACAGCCCTGTGGGAAAGCCTCGAGGGAAAGCCTCGAGGGAAAACCACAGATCCTTTGATCCACGCGACGGGAAGCGTGACATTGCTGCTACAGCCTGGAAGGAAAGCGCACATGCATGCCCCCACTCGAGACGAGGCCTGACTCCCCTGGGGAGACTCCACAAGTACACAAATATCCATGTCAGCCCCTGAGAGGAATCCTCGGTTCTGGCCCAGACTCCGCACAAGGTTTTTGGCCCCGGTATCGACGGGAGAGGAATCCCGAGAGGCCCCCTAGCACCTCGCATGGGGACTGGCCTCTCCTGAGTCCACCAGGGCGGGTCCCTGAGGTCCGCGTCGTAACTCGAGAACACCTGCCGCAACTCGAGAAAATCCAGGAAGTTCTCCCTTCCAGGCGAGATGAGGCCTATTTCCGATGAGGCGTCTGGAGACTAATGACACCTAACCTCTGGAACTTCGAAAGGGTCTTTCACACCCTTGCTGCAACTCAAGAAGTTCACCGCCATACCCGTCTCCACTCGAGAGGAAGCACGATGGTCCCGCCCACATCCAGAGGAGCCCCGTTTCCACCTCGTAGCTCGAGATGAGGGACCCTTTCCCTGCTTTCAACGGGAACGAATTCCCGGCGTTCCCGTCGCATCTCAAGAGGAGGCACTCTCAACAGGAAAGGCGAGAGGAACTCCATGGTCGTACCACCATTCCAAGAGTCCCCCAGATGTCTCAGTCCATTCCAGAGGAACCTCGTTGCCCTGCACTGGCTCATCTTTCACGCCGAGAATCGACTCACATCACGGTGGCACGTGGAACAGCCCTGTGGGAAAGCCTCGAGGGAAAGCCTCGAGGGAAAACCACAGATCCTTTGATCCACGCAACGGGAAGCGTGACATTGCTGCTAGAGCCTGGAAGGAATGCCCACGTGCATGCCGCCACTAGAGACGAGGCCTGACTCCCCTGGGGAGACTCCACAAGTACCCAAAGATCCATGTCAGCCCCTGAGAGGAATCCTCGGATCCGGCCCTGACTCCACACAAGGTTTTTGGCCCCGGTATCGACGGGAGAGGAATCAAGAGAGGCCCCCTAGCAACTCGCATGGGGACTGGCCTCTCCTGAGGAAACCTGGGCGGGTCCCTGAGATACCCGTCGTAACTCGAAAACACCTGCCGCAACTCGAGAAAATCCAGGAAGTTCTCCCTTGCAGGCGAGATGAGGCCTATTTCCGATGAGGCCTCTGGAGACTAATGACACCTAACCTCTGGAACTTCGAAAGGGTCTTTCACACCCTTGCTGCAACTCAAGAAGTTCACCGCCATACCCGTCTCCACTCGAGAGGAAGCACGAAGGTCCCGCCCACATCCAGAGGAGCCCCGTTTCCCCCTCGTAGCTCGAGATGAGGGATCCTTTCCCTGCTTTCAACGGGAACGAATTCCCGGTGTTCCCGTCGCATCTCAAGAGGAGGCACTCTCAACAGGAAAGGCGAGAGGAACTCCATGGTCGTACCACCATTCCAAGAGTCCCCCAGATGTCTCAGTCCATTCCAGAGGAACCTCTTTGCCCTGCACTGGCTCATCTTTCACGCCGATGATCGACTCCCACCACCGTGGCATGTGGGACAGCCCTGTGGGAAAGCCTCGAGGGAAAGCCTCGAGGGAAAACCACAGATCCTTTGATCCACGCGACGGGAAGCGTGACATTGCTGCTACAGCCTGGAAGGAAAGCGCACGTGCATGCCCCCCCTCGAGACGAGGCTTGACTCCCCTGGGGAGACTCCAGACAGACCCAGAGATCCATGTCAACCCCTGAGAGGAATCCTCGGTTTCGGCCCTGACTCCACAAAAGGATTTTAGCCCCGGTATCGATGGGAGAGGAATCCCGAGAGGCCCCCTAGCAACTCTCCAGGGGACTAGCCTTTCCTGAGGCCACCAGGGCGGGTCCCTGAGGTCCCCGTCGTAACTCGAGAACACCTGCCGCAACTCGAGAAAATCCAGGAAGTTCTCCCTTCCAGGCGAGATGAGGCCTATTTCCGATGAGGCCTCTGGAGACTAATGACACCTAACCTCTGGAACTTCGAAAGGGTCTTTCACACCCTTGCTGCAACTAAGGAAGTTCACCGCCATACCCGTCTCCACTCGAGAGGAAGCACGATGGTCCCGCCCACATCCAGAGGAGCTCCGTTTCATCCTTGTAGCTCGAGAGGAGGGATCCTTTCCCTGCTTTCAACGGGAAAGAATTCCCAGCGTTCCCGTCGCATCTCAAGCGGAGGCACTCTCAACAGGAAAGGCGAGAGGAACTCCATGGTCGTACCACCATTCCAAGAGTCCCCCAGAGGTCTCAGTCCATTACAGAGGAACCTCTTTGCCCTGCAGTGGCTCATCTTTCACGCCGAGGATCGACTCACACCACGGTGGCACGTGGTACAGCCCTGTGGGAAAGCCTCGAGGGCAAGGCTCGAGGAAAACCACAGATCCTTTGATCCACGCCACGGGAAGCGTGACATTGCTGCTAAAGCCTGGAAGAAAAGTGCACGTGCATGCCCCCTCACGAAACGAGGCCTGTCTCCCCTGTCGAGACTCCAGAAGTATCCAAAGATCCATATCAGCCCCTGAGAGGAATCCTCGGTTCCGGCCCTGACTCCACACAAGGTTTTTGGCCCCGGTATCGACGGGAGAGGAATCCCGAGAGGCCCCCTAGCAACTCGCATGGGGACTGGCCTCTCCTGAGGCCACCAGGGCGGGTCCCTGAGGTCCCCGTCGTAACTCGAGAACACCTGCCACAACTCGAGAAAATCCAGGAAGTTCTCCCTTCCAGGCGAGATGAGGCCTATTTCCGATGAGGCGTCTGGAGACTAATGACACCTAACCTCTGGAACTTCGAAAGGGTCTTTCACACCCTTGCTGCAACTCAAGAAGTTCACCGCCATACCCGTCTCCACTTGAAAGGAAGCACGATGGTCCCGCCCACATCCAGAGGAGCCCCGTTTCCCCCTCGTAGCTCGAGATGAGGGATCCTTTCCCTGCTTTCAACGGGAAAGAATTCCCGGCGTTCCCGTCGCATCTCAAGAGGAGGCACTCTCAACAGGAAAGGCGAGAGTAACTCCATGGTCGTACCACCATTCCAAGAGTCCCCCAGATGTCTCAGTCCATTCCAGAGGAACCTCTTTGCCCTGCACTGGCTCATCTTTCACACCGAGGATCGACTCACACCACGGTGGCACATGGGACAGCCCTGTGGGAAAGCCTCGAGGGAAAGCCTCGAGGGAAAACCACAGATCCTTTGATCCACGCGACGGGAAGCGTGACATTGCTGCTACAGCCTGGAAGGAAAGCGCACATGCATGCCCCCACTCGAGACGAGGCCTGACTCCCCTGGGGAGACTCCACAAGTACACAAAGATCCATGTCAGCCCCTGAGAGGAATCCTCGATTCTGACCCTAACTCCGCACAAGGTTTTTGGCCCCGGTATCGACGGGAGAGGAATCCCGAGAGGCCCCCTAGCACCTCGCATGGGGACTGGCCTCTCCTGAGTCCACCAGGGCGGGTCCCTGAGGTCCGCGTCGTAACTCGAGAACTCCTGCCGCAACTCGAGAAAATCCAGGAAGTTCTCCCTTCCAGGCGAGATGAGGCCTATTTCCTATGAGGCGTCTGGAGACTAATGACACCTAACCTCTGGAACTTCGAAAGGGTCTTTCACACCCTTGCTGCAACTCAAGAAGTTCACCGCCATACCCGTCTCCACTCGAGAGGAAGCACGATGGTCCCGCCCACATCCAGAGGAGCCCCGTTTCCCCCTCGTAGCTCGAGATGAGGGATCCTTTCCCTGCTTTCAACGGTAACGAATTCCCGGCGTTCACGTCGCATCTCAAGAGGAGGCACTCTCAACAGGAAAGGCGAGAGGAACTCCATGGTCGTACCACCATTCCAAGAGTCCCCCAGATGTCTCAGTCCATTCCAGAGGAACCTCTTTGCCCTGCACTGGCTCATCTTTCACGCCGAGGATCGACTCACACCACGGTGGCACATGGGACAGCCCTGTGGGAAAGCCTCGAGGGAAAGCCTCGAGGGAATACCGCAGATCCTTTGATCCACGCGACGGGAAGCGTGACATTGCTGCTACAGCCTGGAAGGAAAGCACACGTGCATGCCCCCACTCGAGACGAGGCCTGACTCCCCTGGGGAGACTCCAGAAGTACCCAAAGATCCATGTCAGCCCCTGAGAGGAATCCTCGTTTCCGGCCCTGACTCCACACAATGTTTTTGGCCCCGGTATCGACGGGAGAGGAATCCCGAGAGGCCCCCTAGCAACTCGCATGGGGACTGGCCTCTCCTGAGGCCACCAGAGCGGGTCCCTGAGGTTCCCGTCGTAACTCGAGAACACCTGCCGCAACTCGAGAAAATCCAGGAAGTTCTCCCTTCCAGGCGAGATGAGGCCTATTTCCGATGAGGCGTCTGGAGACTAATGACACCTAACCTCTGGAACTTCGAAAGGGTCTTTGACACCCTTGCTGCGACTCAAGAAGTTCACCGCCATACCTGTCTCCACTGGAGAGGAAGCACGATGGTCCCGCCCACATCCAGAGGAGCCCCGTTTCCCCCTCGTAGCTCGAGATGAGGGATCCTTTCCCTGCTTTCAACGGGAAAGAATTCCCGGCGTTCCCGTCGCATCTCAAGAGGAGGGACTCTCAACAGGAAAGGCGAGAGGAACTCCATGGTCGTACCACCATTCTAAGAGTCCCCCAGAAGTCTCAGTCCATTCCAGAGGAACCCCTTTGCCCTGCACTGGCTCATCTTTCACGCCGAGGATCGACTCACACCACGGTGGCACGTGGGACAGCCCTATGGGAAAGCCTCGAGGGAAAGCCTCGAGGGAAAACCACAGATCCTTTGATCCACGCGACGGGAAGCGTGACATTGCTGCTACAGCCTGGAAGGAAAGCGCACGTGCATGCCCCCACTCGAGACGAGGCCTGACTTCCCTGGGGAGACTCCAGAAGTACCCAAAGATACATGTCAGCCCCTGAGAGGAATCCTCGGTTCCGGCCCTGACTCCACACAAGGTTTTTGGCCCCGGTATCGACGGGAGAGGAATCTCGAGAGGCCCCCTAGCAACTCGCATGGGGACTGGCCTCTCCTGAGGCCACCAGGGCGGGTCCCTGAGGTCCCCGTCGTAACTCGAGAACACCTGCCGCAACTCGAGAAAATCCAGGAAGTTCTCCCTTCCAGGCGAGATGAGGCCTATTTCCGATGAGGCGTCTGGAGACTAATGACACCTAACCTCTGGAACTTCGAAAGGGTCTTTCACACCCTTGCTGCAACTCAAGTTCACTGCCATACCCGTCTCCACTCGAGAGGAAGCACGATTGTCCCGTCCACATCCAGAGGGGCCCCGTTTCCCCCTCGTAGCTCGAGATGAGGGATCCTTTCCCTGCTTTCAACGGGAAAGAATTCCCGGCGTTCACGTCGCATCTCAAGAGGAGGCACTCTCAACAGGAAAGGCGAGAGGAACTCCATGGTCGTACCACCATTCCAAGAGTCCCCCAGATGTCTCAGTCCATTCCAGAGGAACCTCTTTGCCCTGCACTGGCTCATCTTTCACGCCGAGGATCGACTCACACCACGGTGGCACGTGGGACAGCCCTGTGGGAAAGCCTCGAGGGAAAGCCTCGAGGGAAAACCACAGATCCTTTGATCCACGCGACGGGAAGCATGACATTGCTGCTACAGCCAGGAAGGAAAGCGCACATGCATGCCCCCACTCGAGACGAGGCCTGACTCCCCTGGGGAGACTCCACAAGTACACAAAGATCCATGTCAGCCCCTGAGAGGAATCCTCGGTTCTGGCCCTGACTCCGCACAAGGTTTTTGGCCCCGGTATCGACGGGAGAGGAATCCCGAGAGGCCTCCTAGCACCTCGCATGGGGACTGGCCTCTCCTGAGTCCACCAGGGCGGGTCCCTGAGGTCCGCGTCGTAACTCGAGAACACCTGCCGCAACTCGAGAAAATCCAGGAAGTTCTCCCTTCCAGGCGAGATGAGGCCTATTTCCGATGAGGCGTCTGGAGACTAATGACACCTAACCTCTGGAACTTCGAAAGGGTCTTTCACACCCTTGCTGCAACTCAAGAAGTTCACCGCCATACCCGTCTCCACACGAGAGGAAGCACGATGGTCCCGCCCACATCCAGAGGAGCCCCGTTTCCCCCTCGTAGCTCGAGATGAGGGATCCTTTCCCTGCTTTCAACGGGAAAGAATTCCCGGCGTTCACGTCGCATCTCAAGAGGAGGCACTCTCAACAGGAAAGGCGAGAGGAACTCCATGGTCGTACCACCATTCCAAGAGTCCCCCAGATGTCTCAGTCCATTCCAGAGGAACCTCTTTGCCCTGCACTGGCTCATCTTTCACGCCGAGGATCGACTCACACCACGGTGGCACGTGGGACAGCCCTGTGGGAAAGCCTCGAGGGAAAGCCTCGAGGGAAAACCACAGATCCTTTGATCCACGCGACGGGAAGCGTGACATTGCTGCTACAGCCTGGAAGGAAAGCGCACATGCATGCCCCCACTCGAGACGAGGCCTGACTCCCCTGGGGAGACTCCACAAGTACACAAATATCCATGTCAGCCCCTGAGAGGAATCCTCGGTTCTGGCCCAGACTCCTCACAAGGTTTTTGGCCCCGGTATCGACGGGAGAGGAATCCCGAGAGGCCCCCTAGCACCTCGCATGGGGACTGGCCTCTCCAGAGTCCACCAGGGCGGGTCCCTGAGGTCCGCGTCGTAACTCGAGAACACCTGCCGCAACTCGAGAAAATCCAGGAAGTTCTCCCTTCCAGGCGAGATGAGGCCTATTTCCGATGAGGCGTCTGGAGACTAATGACACCTAACCTCTGGAACTTCGAAAGGGTCTTTCACACCCTTGCTGCAACTCAAGAAGTTCACCGCCATACCCGTCTCCACTCGAGAGGAAGCACGATGGTCCCGCCCACATCCAGAGGAGCCCCGTTTCCACCTCGTAGCTCGAGATGAGGGACCCTTTCCCTGCTTTCAACGGGAACGAATTCCCGGCGTTCCCGTCGCATCTCAAGAGGAGGCACTCTCAACAGGAAAGGCGAGAGGAACTCCATGGTCGTACCACCATTCCAAGAGTCCCCCAGATGTCTCAGTCCATTCCAGAGGAACCTCGTTGCCCTGCACTGGCTCATCTTTCACGCCGAGAATCGACTCACATCACGGTGGCACGTGGAACAGCCCTGTGGGAAAGCCTCGAGGGAAAGCCTCGAGGGAAAACCACAGATCCTTTGATCCACGCAACGGGAAGCGTGACATTGCTGCTACAGCCTGGAAGGAATGCGCACATGCATGCCCCCACTCGAGACGAGGCCTGACTCCCCTGGGGAGACTCCACAAGTACCCAAAGATCCATGTCAGCCCTTGAGAGGAATCCTCGGTTCCGGCCCTGACTCCACACAAGGTTTTTGGCCCCGGTATCGACGGGAGAGGAATCCCGAGAGGCCCCCTAGCACCTCGCATGGGGACTGGCCACTCCTGAGTCCACCAGGGCGGGTCCCTGAGGTCCCCGTCGTAACTCGAGAACACCTGCCACAACTCGAGAAAATCCAGGAAGTTCTCCCTTCCAGGCGAGATGAGGCCTATTTCCGATGAGGCGTCTGGAGACTAATGACACCTAACCTCTGGAACTTCGAAAGGGTCTTTCACACCCTTGCTGCAACTCAAGAAGTTCACCGCCATACCCGTCTCCACTCGAGAGGAAGCACGATGGTCCCGCCCACATCCAGAGGAGCCCCGTTTCCCCCTCGTAGCTCGAGATGAGGGATCCTTTCCCTGCTTTCAACGGGAAAGAATTCCCGGCGTTCCCGTCGCATCTCAAGAGGAGGCACTCTCAACAGGAAAGGCGAGAGGAACTCCATGGTCGTACCACCATTCCAAGAGTCCCCCAGATGTCTCAGTCCATTCCAGAGGAACCTCTTTGCCCTGCACTGGCTCATCTTTCACGCCGAGGATCGACTCACACCACGGTGGCACATGGGACAGCCCTGTGGGAAAGCCTCGAGGGAAAGCCTCGAGGGAAAACCACAGATCCTTTGATCCACGCGACGGGAAGCGTGACATTGCTGCTACAGCCTGGAAGAAAAGCGCACATGCATGCCCCCACTCTAGACGAGGCCTGACTCCCCTGGGGAGACTCCACAAGTACACAAAGATCCATGTCAGCCCCTGAGAGGAATCCTCGATTCTGACCCTAACTCCGCACAAGGTTTTTGGCCCCGGTATCGACGGGAGAGGAATCCCGAGAGGCCCCCTAGCACCTCGCATGGGGACTGGCCTCTCCTGAGTCCACCAGGGCGGGTCCCTGAGGTCCGCGTCGTAACTCGAGAACTCCTGCCGCAACTCGAGAAAATCCAGGAAGTTCTCCCTTCCAGGCGAGATGAGGCCTATTTCCTATGAGGCGTCTGGAGACTAATGACACCTAACCTCTGGAACTTCGAAAGGGTCTTTCACACCCTTGCTGCAACTCAAGAAGTTCACCGCCATACCCGTCTCCACTCGAGAGGAAGCACGATGGTCCCGCCCACATCCAGAGGAGCCCCGTTTCCCCCTCGTAGCTCGAGATGAGGGATCCTTTCCCTGCTTTCAACGGGAACGAATTCCCGGCGTTCACGTCGCATCTCAAGAGGAGGCACTCTCAACAGGAAAGGCGAGAGGAACTCCATGGTCGTACCACCATTCCAAGAGTCCCCCAGATGTCTCAGTCCATTCCAGAGGAACCTCTTTGCCCTGCACTGGCTCATCTTTCACGCCGAGGATCGACTCACACCACGGTGGCACGTGGGACAGCCCTGTGGGAAAGCCTCGAGGGAAAGCCTCGAGGGAAAACCACAGATCCTTTGATCCACGCGACGGGAAGCGTGACATTGCTGCTACAGCCTGGAAGGAAAGCGCACATGCATGCCCCCACTCGAGACGAGGCCTGACTCCCCTGGGGAGACTCCACAAGTACACAAATATCCATGTCAGCCCCTGAGAGGAATCCTCGGTTCTGGCCCAGACTCCGCACAAGGTTTTTGGCCCCGGTATCGACGGGAGAGGAATCCCGAGAGGCCCCCTAGCACCTCGCATGGGGACTGGCCTCTCCTGAGTCCACCAGGGCGGGTCCCTGAGGTCCGCGTCGTAACTCGAGAACACCTGCCGCAACTCGAGAAAATCCAGGAAGTTCTCCCTTCCAGGCGAGATGAGGCCTATTTCCGATGAGGCGTCTGGAGACTAATGACACCTAACCTCTGGAACTTCGAAAGGGTCTTTCACACCCTTGCTGCAACTCAAGAAGTTCACCGCCATACCCGTCTCCACTCGAGAGGAAGCACGATGGTCCCGCCCACATCCAGAGGAGCCCCGTTTCCACCTCGTAGCTCGAGATGAGGGACCCTTTCCCTGCTTTCAACGGGAACGAATTCCCGGCGTTCCCGTCGCATCTCAAGAGGAGGCACTCTCAACAGGAAAGGCGAGAGGAACTCCATGGTCGTACCACCATTCCAAGAGTCCCCCAGATGTCTCAGTCCATTCCAGAGGAACCTCGTTGCCCTGCACTGGCTCATCTTTCACGCCGAGAATCGACTCACATCACGGTGGCACGTGGAACAGCCCTGTGGGAAAGCCTCGAGGGAAAGCCTCGAGGGAAAACCACAGATCCTTTGATCCACGCAACGGGAAGCGTGACATTGCTGCTAGAGCCTGGAAGGAATGCCCACGTGCATGCCGCCACTAGAGACGAGGCCTGACTCCCCTGGGGAGACTCCACAAGTACCCAAAGATCCATGTCAGCCCCTGAGAGGAATCCTCGGATCCGGCCCTGACTCCACACAAGGTTTTTGGCCCCGGTATCGACGGGAGAGGAATCAAGAGAGGCCCCCTAGCAACTCGCATGGGGACTGGCCTCTCCTGAGGAAACCTGGGCGGGTCCCTGAGATACCCGTCGTAACTCGAAAACACCTGCCGCAACTCGAGAAAATCCAGGAAGTTCTCCCTTGCAGGCGAGATGAGGCCTATTTCCGATGAGGCCTCTGGAGACTAATGACACCTAACCTCTGGAACTTCGAAAGGGTCTTTCACACCCTTGCTGCAACTCAAGAAGTTCACCGCCATACCCGTCTCCACTCGAGAGGAAGCACGAAGGTCCCGCCCACATCCAGAGGAGCCCCGTTTCCCCCTCGTAGCTCGAGATGAGGGATCCTTTCCCTGCTTTCAACGGGAACGAATTCCCGGTGTTCCCGTCGCATCTCAAGAGGAGGCACTCTCAACAGGAAAGGCGAGAGGAACTCCATGGTCGTACCACCATTCCAAGAGTCCCCCAGATGTCTCAGTCCATTCCAGAGGAACCTCTTTGCCCTGCACTGGCTCATCTTTCACGCCGATGATCGACTCCCACCACCGTGGCATGTGGGACAGCCCTGTGGGAAAGCCTCGAGGGAAAGCCTCGAGGGAAAACCACAGATCCTTTGATCCACGCGACGGGAAGCGTGACATTGCTGCTACAGCCTGGAAGGAAAGCGCACGTGCATGCCCCCCCTCGAGACGAGGCTTGACTCCCCTGGGGAGACTCCAGACAGACCCAGAGATCCATGTCAACCCCTGAGAGGAATCCTCGGTTTCGGCCCTGACTCCACAAAAGGATTTTAGCCCCGGTATCGATGGGAGAGGAATCCCGAGAGGCCCCCTAGCAACTCTCCAGGGGACTAGCCTTTCCTGAGGCCACCAGGGCGGGTCCCTGAGGTCCCCGTCGTAACTCGAGAACACCTGCCGCAACTCGAGAAAATCCAGGAAGTTCTCCCTTCCAGGCGAGATGAGGCCTATTTCCGATGAGGCCTCTGGAGACTAATGACACCTAACCTCTGGAACTTCGAAAGGGTCTTTCACACCCTTGCTGCAACTAAGGAAGTTCACCGCCATACCCGTCTCCACTCGAGAGGAAGCACGATGGTCCCGCCCACATCCAGAGGAGCTCCGTTTCATCCTTGTAGCTCGAGAGGAGGGATCCTTTCCCTGCTTTCAACGGGAAAGAATTCCCAGCGTTCCCGTCGCATCTCAAGCGGAGGCACTCTCAACAGGAAAGGCGAGAGGAACTCCATGGTCGTACCACCATTCCAAGAGTCCCCCAGAGGTCTCAGTCCATTACAGAGGAACCTCTTTGCCCTGCAGTGGCTCATCTTTCACGCCGAGGATCGACTCACACCACGGTGGCACGTGGTACAGCCCTGTGGGAAAGCCTCGAGGGCAAGGCTCGAGGAAAACCACAGATCCTTTGATCCACGCCACGGGAAGCGTGACATTGCTGCTAAAGCCTGGAAGAAAAGTGCACGTGCATGCCCCCTCACGAAACGAGGCCTGTCTCCCCTGTCGAGACTCCAGAAGTATCCAAAGATCCATATCAGCCCCTGAGAGGAATCCTCGGTTCCGGCCCTGACTCCACACAAGGTTTTTGGCCCTGGTATCGACGGGAGAGGAATCCCGAGAGGCCCCCTAGCAACTCGCATGGGGACTGGCCTCTCCTGAGGCCACCAGCGCCGGTCCCTGAGGTCCCCGTCGTAACTCGAGAACACCTGCCGCACCTCGAGAAAATCCAGGAAGTTCTCCCTTCCAGGCGAAATGAGGGCTATTTCCAATGAGGCGTCTGGAGACTAATGACACCTAACCTCTGGAACTTCGAAAGGGTCTTTCACACCCTTGCTGCGACTCAAGAAGTTCACCACCATACCCGTCTCCACTCGAGAGGAAGCACGATGGTCCCGACCACATCCAAAGGAGCCCCGTTTCCCCCTCGTAGCTCGAGATGAGGGATCCTTTCCCTGCTTTCAACGGGAAAGAATTCCCTGCGTTCCCGTCGCATCTCAAGAGGAGGCACTCTCAACAGGAAAGGCGAGAGGAACTCCATGGTCGTACCACCATTCCAAGAGTCCCCCAGATGTCTCAGTCCATTCCAGAGGAACCTCTTTGCCCTGCACTGGCTCATCTTTCACGCCGAGGATCGACTCACACCACGGTGGCACGTGGGACAGCCCTGTGGGAAAGCCTCGAGGGAAAGCCTCGAGGGAAAGCCTCGAGGGAAAACCACAGATCCTTTGATCCACGCGACGGGAAGCGTGACATTGCTGCTACAGCCTGGAAGGAAAGCGCACGTGCATGCCCCCACTCGAGACGAGGCCTGACTCCCCTGGGGAGACTCCAGAAGTACCCAAAGATCCATGTCAGCCCCTGAGAGGAATCCTCGGTTCCGGCCCTGACTCCACACAAGGTTTTTGGCCCCGGTATCGACGGGAGAGGAATCCCGAGAGGCCCCCTAGCAACTCGCATGGGGACTGGCCTCTCCGGAGGCCACCAGGGCGGGTCCCTGAGGTCCCCGTCGTAACTCGAGAACTCCTGCCGCAACTCGAGAAAATCCAGGAAGTTCTCCCTTCCAGGCGAGATGAGGCCTATTTCCGATGAAGCCTCTGGAGACTAATGACACCAAACCTCTGGAACTTCGAAAGGGTCTTTCACACCCTTGCTGCAACTCAAGAAGTTCACCGCCATACCCGTCTCCACTCGAGAGGAAGCACGATGGTCCCGCCCACATCCAGAGGAGCCCCGTTTCCCCCTCGTAGCTCGAGATGAGGGATCCTTTCCCTGCTTTCAACGGGAAAGAATTCCCGGCGTTCCCGTCGCATCTCAAGAGGAGGCACTCTCAACAGGAAAGGCGAGAGGAACTCCATGGTCGTACCACCATTCCAAGAGTCCCCCAGATGTCTCAGTCCATTCCAGAGGAACCTCTTTGCCCTGCACTGGCTCATCTTTCACGCCGAGGATCGACTCACACCACGGTGGCACATGGGACAGCCCTGTGGGAAAGCCTCGAGGGAAAGCCTCGAGGGAAAACCACAGATCCTTTGATCCACGCGACGGGAAGCGTGACATTGCTGCTACAGCCTGGAAGGAAAGCGCACATGCATGCCCCCACTCTAGACGAGGCCTGACTCCCCTGGGGAGACTCCACAAGTACACAAAGATCCATGTCAGCCCCTGAGAGGAATCCTCGATTCTGACCCTAACTCCGCACAAGGTTTTTGGCCCCGGTATCGACGGGAGAGGAATCCCGAGAGGCCCCCTAGCACCTCGCATGGGGACTGGCCTCTCCTGAGTCCACCAGGGCGGGTCCCTGAGGTCCGCGTCGTAAATCGAGAACTCCTGCCGCAACTCGAGAAAATCCAGGAAGTTCTCCCTTCCAGGCGAGATGAGGCCTATTTCCTATGAGGCGTCTGGAGACTAATGACACCTAACCTCTGGAACTTCGAAAGGGTCTTTCACACCCTTGCTGCAACTAAGGAAGTACACCGCCATACCCGTCTCCACTCGAGAGGAAGCACGATGGTCCCGCCCACATCCAGAGGAGCCCCGTTTCCCCCTCGTAGCTCGAGATGAGGGATCCTTTCCCTGCTTTCAACGGGAACGAATTCCCGGCGTTCACGTCGCATCTCAAGAGGAGGCACTCTCAACAGGAAAGGCGAGAGGAACTCCATGGTCGTACCACCATTCCAAGAGTCCCCCAGATGTCTCAGTCCATTCCAGAGGAACCTCTTTGCCCTGCACTGGCTCATCTTTCACGCCGAGGATCGACTCACATCACGGTGGCACGTGGAACAGCCCTGTGGGAAAGCCTCGAGGGAAAGCCTCGAGGGAAAACCACAGATCCTTTGATCCACGCGACGGGAAGCGTGAAATTGCTGCTACAGCCTGGAAGGAAAGCGCACATGCATGCCCCCACTCGAGACGAGGCCTGACTCCCCTGGGGAGACTCCACAAGTACACAAAGATCCATGTCAGCCCCTGAGAGGAATCCTCGGTTCTGGCCCTGACTCTGCACAAGGTTTTTGCCCCGGTATCGACGGGAGAGGAATCCCGAGAGGCCCCCTAGCACCTCGCATGGGGACTGGCCTCTCCTGAGGATACCAGGGCGGGTCCCTGAGGTCCGCGTCGTAACTCGAGAACACCTGCCGCAACTCGAGAAAATCCAGGAAGTTCTCCCTTCCAGGCGAGATGAGGCCTATTTCCGATGAGGCGTCTGGAGACTAATGACACCTAACCTCTGGAACTTCGAAAGGGTCTTTCACACCCTTGCTGCAACTCAAGAAGTTCACCGCCATACCCGTCTCCACTCGAGAGGAAGCACGATGGTCCAGCCCACATCCAGAGGAACCCCGTTTCCCCCTCGTAGCTCGAGATGAGGGATCCTTTCCCTGCTTTCAACGGGAACGAATTCCCGGCGTTCCCGTCGCATCTCAAGAGGAGGCACTCTCAACAGGAAAGGCGAGAGGAACTCCATGGTCGTACCACCATTCCAAGAGTCCCCCAGATGTCTCAGTCCATTCCAGAGGAACCTCTTTGCCCTGCACTGGCTCATCTTTCACGCCGAGGATCGACTCACATCACGGTTGCACGTGGAACAGCCCTGTGGGAAAGCCTCGAGGGAAAGCCTCGAGGGAAAACCACAGATCCTTTGATCCACGCAACGGAAAGCGTGACATTGCTGCTAGAGCCTGGAAGGAATGCCCACGTGCATGCCGCCACTAGAGACGAGGCCTGACTCCCCTGGGGAGACTCCACAAGTACCCAAAGATCCATGTCAGCCCCTGAGAGGAATCCTCGGATCCGGCCCTGACTCCACACAAGGTTTTTGGCCCCGGTATCGACGGGAGAGGAATCAAGAGAGGCCCCCTAGCAACTCGCATGGGGACTGGCCTCTCCTGAGGCCACCTGGGCGGGTCCCTGAGATACCCGTCGTAACTCGAAAACACCTGCCGCAACTCGAGAAAATCCAGGAAGTTCTCCCTTGCAGGCGAGATGAGGCCTATTTCCGATGAGGCCTCTGGAGACTAATGACACCTAACCTCTGGAACTTCGAAAGGGTCTTTCACACCCTTGCTGCAACTCAAGAAGTTCACCGCCATACCGGTCTCCACTCGAGAGGAAGCACGAAGGTCCCGCCCACATCCAGAGGAGCCCCGTTTCCCCCTCGTAGCTCGAGATGAGGGATCCTTTCCCTGCTTTCAACGGGAACGAATTCCCGGTGTTCCCGTCGCATCTCAAGAGGAGGCACTCTCAACAGGAAAGGCGAGAGGAACTCCATGGTCGTACCACCATTCCAAGAGTCCCCCAGATGTCTCAGTCCATTCCAGAGGAACCTCTTTGCCCTGCACTGGCTCATCTTTCACGCCGATGATCGACTCCCACCACCGTGGCATGTGGGACAGCCCTGTGGGAAAGCCTCGAGGGAAAGCCTCGAGGGAAAACCACAGATCCTTTGATCCACGCGACGGGAAGCGTGACATTGCTGCTACAGCCTGGAAGGAAAGCGCACGTGCATGCCCCCCCTCGAGACGAGGCTTGACTCCCCTGGGGAGACTCCAGACAGACCCAGAGATCCATGTCAACCCCTGAGAGGAATCCTCGGTTACGGCCCTGACTCCACAGAAGGATTTTAGCCCCGGTATCGATGGGAGAGGAATCCCGAGAGGCCCCCTAGCAACTCTCCAGGGGACTAGCCTTTCCTGAGGCCACCAGGGCGGGTCCCTGAGGTCCCCGTCGTAACTCGAGAACACCTGCCGCAACTCGAGAAAATCCAGGAAGTTCTCCCTTCCAGGCGAGATGAGGCCTATTTCCGATGAGGCCTCTGGAGACTAATGACACCTAACCTCTGGAACTTCGAAAGGGTCTTTCACACCCTTGCTGCAACTAAGGAAGTTCACCGCCATACCCGTCTCCACTCGAGAGGAAGCACGATGGTCCCGCCCACATCCAGAGGAGCTCCGTTTCATCCTTGTAGCTCGAGAGGAGGGATCCTTTCCCTGCTTTCAACGGGAAAGAATTCCCAGCGTTCCCGTCGCATCTCAAGCGGAGGCACTCTCAACAGGAAAGGCGAGAGGAACTCCATGGTCGTACCACCATTCCAAGAGTCCCCCAGATGTCTCAGTCCATTACAGAGGAACCTCTTTGCCCTGCAGTGGCTCATCTTTCACGCCGAGGATCGACTCACACCACGGTGGCACGTGGTACAGCCCTGTGGGAAAGCCTCGAGGGCAAGGCTCGAGGAAAACCACAGATCCTTTGATCCACGCCACGGGAAGCGTGACATTGCTGCTAAAGCCTGGAAGGAAAGTGCACGTGCATGCCCCCTCACGAAACGAGGCCTGTCTCCCCTGTCGAGACTCCAGAAGTATCCAAAGTTCCATATCAGCCCCTGAGAGGAATCCTCGGTTCCGGCCCTGACTCCACACAAGGTTTTTGGCCCCGGTATCGACGGGAGAGGAATCCCGAGAGGCCCCCTAGCAACTCGCATGGGGACTGGCCTCTCCTGAGGCCACCAGGGCCGGTCCCTGAGGTCCCCGTCGTAACTCGAGAACACCTGCCGCACCTCGAGAAAATCCAGGAAGTTCTCCCTTCCAGGCGAAATGAGGGCTATTTCCGATGAGGCGTCTGGAGACTAATGACACCTAACCTCTGGAACTTCGAAAGGGTCTTTCACACCCTTGCTGCGACTCAAGAAGTTCACCACCATACCCGTCTCCACTCGAGAGGAAGCACGATGGTCCCGACCACATCCAAAGGAGCCCCGTTTCCCCCTCGTAGCTCGAGATGAGGGATCCTTTCCCTGCTTTCAACGGGAAAGAATTCCCTGCGTTCCCGTCGCATCTCAAGAGGAGGCACTCTCAACAGGAAAGGCGAGAGGAACTCCATGGTCGTACCACCATTCCAAGAGTCCCCCAGATGTCTCAGTCCATTCCAGAGGAACCTCTTTGCCCTGCACTGGCTCATCTTTCACGCCGAGGATCGACTCACACCACGGTGGCACGTGGGACAGCCCTGTGGGAAAGCCTCGAGGGAAAGCCTCGAGGGAAAGCCTCGAGGGAAAACCACAGATCCTTTGATCCACGCGACGGGAAGCGTGACATTGCTGCTACAGCCTGGAAGGAAAGCGCACGTGCATGCCCCCACTCGAGACGAGGCCTGACTCCCCTGGGGAGACTCCAGAAGTACCCAAAGATCCATGTCAGCCCCTGAGAGGAATCCTCGGTTCCGGCCCTGACTCCACACAAGGTTTTTGGCCCCGATATCGACGGGAGAGGAATCCCGAGAGGCCCCCTAGCAACTCGCATGGGGACTGGCCTCTCCTAAGGCCACCAGGGCGGGTCCCTGAGGTCCTCGTCGTAACTCGAAGGCACCTGCCGCAACTCGAGAAAATCCAGGAAGTTCTCCCTTCCAGGCGAGATGAGGCCTATTTCTGATGAGGCGTCTGGAGACTAATGACACCTAACCTCTGGAACTTCGAAAGGGTCTTTCACACCCTTGCTGCGACTCAAGAAGTTCACCGCCATACCCGTCTCCACTCGAGAGGAAGCACGATGGTCCCGCCCACATCCAGAGGAGCCCCGTTTCCCCCTCGTAGCTCGAGATGAGGGATCCTTTGCCTGCTTTCAACGGGAAAGAATTCCCGACGTTCCCGTCGCATCTCAAGAGGAGGCACTCTCAACAGGAAAGGCGAGAGGAACTCCATGGTCGTACCACCATTCCAAGAGTCCCCCAGATGTCTCAGTCCATTCCAGAGGAACCTCTTTGCCCTGCACTGGCTCATCTTTCACGCCGAGGATCGACTCACAACACGGTGGTACGTGGGACAGCCCTGTGGGAAAGCCTCGAGGGAAAGCCTCGAGGGAAAACCACAGATCCTTTGATACACGCGACGGGAAGCGTGACATTGCTGCTACAGCCTGGAAGGAAAGCGCACGTGCATGCCCCCACTCGAGACGAGGCCTGACTCCCCTGGGGAGACTCCAGAAGTACCCAAAGATCCATGTCAGCCCCTGAGAGGAATCCTCGGTTCCGGCCCTGACTCCACACAAGGTTTTTGGCCCCGGTATCGACGGGAGAGGAATCCCGAGAGGCCCCCTAGCAACTCGCATGGGGACTGGCCTCTCCGGAGGCCACCAGGGCGGGTCCCTGAGGTCCCCGTCGTAACTCGAGAACTCCTGCCGCAACTCGAGAAAATCCAGGAAGTTCTCCCTTCCAGGCGAGATGAGGCCTATTTCCGATGAAGCCTCTGGAGACTAATGACACCAAACCTCTGGAACTTCGAAAGGGTCTTTCACACCCTTGCTGCAACTCAAGAAGTTCACCGCCATACCCGTCTCCACTCGAGAGGAAGCACGATGGTCCCGCCCACATCCAGAGGAGCCCCGTTTCCCCCTCGTAGCTCGAGATGAGGGATCCTTTCCCTGGTTTCAAAGGGAAAGAATTCCCGGCGTTCCCGTCGCATCTCAAGAGGAGGCACTCTCAACAGGAAAGGCGAGAGGTACTCCATGGTCGTACCACCATTCCAAGAGTCCCCCAGATGTCTCAGTCCATTCCAGAGGAACCTCTTTGCCCTGCACTGGCTCATCTTTCACGCCGAGGATCGACTCACAACACGGTGGCACGTGGGACAGCCCTGTGGGAAAGCCTCGAGGGAAAGCCTCGAGGGAAAACCACAGATCCTTTGATCCACGCGACGGGAAGCGTGACATTGCTGCTACAGCCTGGAAGGAAAGCGCACGTGCATGCCCCCACTCGAGACGAGGCCTGACTCCCCTGGGGAGACTCCAGAAGTACCCAAAGATCCATGTCAGCCCCTGAGAGGAATCCTCGGTTCCGGCCCTGACTCCACACAAGCTTTTTGGCCCCGGTATCGACGGGAGGGGAATCCCGAGAGACCCCCTAGCAACTCGCATGGGGACTGGCCTCTCCTGAGGCCACCAGGGCGGGTCCCTGAGGTACCCGTCGTAACTCGAGAACACCTGCCGCAACTCGAGAAAATCCAGGAAGTTCTCCCTTCCAGGCGAGATGAGGCCTATTTCCGATGAGGCCTCTGGAGACTAATGACACCAAACCTCTGGAACTTCGAAAGGGTCTTTCACACCCTTGCTGCAACTCAAGAAGTTCACCGCCATACCCGTCTCCACTCGAGAGGAAGCACGATGGTCCCGCCCACATCCAGAGGAGCCCAGTTTCCCCCTCGGAGCTCGAGATGAGGGATCCTTTCCCTGCTTTCAACGGGAAAGAATTCCCGGCGTTCCCGTCGCATCTCAAGAGGAGGCACTCTCAACAGGAAAGGCGAGAGGAACTCCATGGCCGTACCACCATTCCAAGAGTCCCCCAGATGTCTCAGTCCATTCCAGAGGAACCTCTTTGCCCTGCACTGGCTCATCTTTCACGCCGAGGATCGACTCACAACACGGTGGCACGTGGGACAGCCCTGTGGGAAAGCCTCGAGGGAAAGCCTCGAGGGAAAACCACAGATCCTTTGATCCACGCGACGGGAAGCGTGACATTGCTGCTACAGCCTGGAAGGAAAGCGCACGTGCATGCCCCCACTCGAGACGAGGCCTGACTCCCCTGGGGAGACTCCAGAAGTACCCAAAGATCCATGTCAGCCCCTGAGAGGAATCCTCGGTTCCGGCCCTGACTCCACACAAGCTTTTTGGCCCCGGTATCGACGGGAGAGGAATCCCGAGAGGCCCCCTAGCAACTCGCATGGGGACTGGCCTCTCCTGAGGCCACCAGGGCCGGTCCCTGAGGTCCCCGTCGTAACTCCAGAACACCTGCCGCAACTCGAGAAAATCCAGGAAGTTCTCCCTTCCAGGCGAGATGAGGCCTATTTCCGATGAGGCCTCTGGAGACTAATGACACCAAACCTCTGGAACTTCGAAAGGGTCTTTCACACCCTTGCTGCAACTCAAGAAGTTCACCGCCATACCCGTCTCCACTCGAGAGGAAGCACGATGGTCCCGCCCACATCCAGAGGAGCCCCGTTTCCCCCTCCTAGCTCGAGATGAGGGATCCTTTCCCTGCTTTCAACGGGAAAGAATTCCCGGCGTTCCCGTCGCATCTCAAGAGGAGGCACTCTCAACAGGAAAGGCGAGAGGAACTCCATGGTCGTACCACCATTCCAAGAGTCCCCCAGATGTCTCAGTCCATTCCAGAGGAACCTCTTTGCCCTGCACTGGCTCATCTTTCACGCCGAGGATCGACTCACAACACGGTGGCACGTGGGACAGCCCTGTGGGAAAGCCTCGAGGGAAAGCCTCGAGGGAAAACCACAGATCCTTTGATCCACGCCACGGGAAGCGTGACATTGCTGCTACAGCCTGGAAGGAAAGCGCACGTGCATGCCCCCACTCGAGACGAGGCCTGACTCCCCTGGGGAGACTCCAGAAGTACCCAAAGATCCATGTCAGCCCCTGAGAGGAATCCTCGGTTCCGGCCCTGAATCCACACAAGCTTTTTGGCCCCGGTATCGACGGAAGAGGAATCTCGAGAGGCCCCCTAGCAACTCGCATGGGGACTGGCCTCTCCTGAGGCCACCAGGGCCGGTCCCTGAGGTCCCCGTCGTAACTCCAGAACACCTGCCGCAACTCGAGAAAATCCAGGAAGTTCTCCCTTCCAGGCGAGATGAGGCCTATTTCCGATGAGGCCTCTGGAGACTAATGACACCAAACCTCTGAAACTTCGAAAGGGTCTTTCACACCCTTGCTGCAACTCAAGAAGTTCACCGCCATACCCGTCTCCACTCGAGAGGAAGCACGATGGTCCCGCCCACATCCAGAGGAGCCCCGTTTCCCCCTCGTAGCTCGAGATGAGGGATCCTTTCCCTGCTTTCAACGGGAAAGAATTCCCGGCGTTCCCGTCGCATCTCAAGAGGAGGCACTCTCAACAGGAAAGGCGAGAGGAACTCCATGGTCGTACCACCATTCCAAGAGTCCCCCAGATGTCTCAGTCCATTCCAGAGGAAACTCTTTGCCCTGCACTGGCTCATCTTTCACGCCGAGGATCGACTCACAACACGGTGGCACGTGGGACAGCCCTGTGGGAAAGCCTCGAGGGAAAGCCTCGAGGGAAAACCACAGATCCTTTGATCCACGCGACGGGAAGCGTGACATTGCTGCTACAGCCTGGAAGGAAAGCGCACGTGCATGCCCCCACTCGAGACGAGGCCTGACTCCCCTGGGGAGACTCCAGAAGTACCCAAAGATCCATGTCAGCCCCTGAGAGGAATCCTTGGTTCCGGCCCTGACTCCACACAAGCTTTTTGGCCCCGGTATCGACGGGAAAGGAATCCCGAGAGGCCCCCTAGCAACTCGCATGGGGACTGGCCTCTCCTGAGGCCACCAGGGCCGGTCCCTGAGGTCCCCGTCGTAACTCGAGAACACCTGCCGCAACTCGAGAAAATCCAGGAAGTTCTCCCTTCCAGGCGAGATGAGGCCTATTTCCGATGAGGCCTCTGGAGACTAATGACACCAAACCTCTGGAACTTCGAAAGGGTCTTTCACACCCTTGCTGCAACTCAAGAAGTTCACCGCCATACCCGTCTCCACTCGAGAGGAAGCATGATGGTCCCGCCCTCATCCAGAGGAGCCCCGTTTCCCCCTCGGAGCTCGAGATGAGGGATCCTTTCCCTGCTTTCAACGAGAAAGTATTCCCGGCGTTCCCGTCGTATCTCAAGAGGAGGCACTCTCAACAGGAAAGGCGAGAGGAACTCCATGGTCGTACCACCATTCCAAGAGTCCCCCAGATGTCTCAGTCCATTCCAGAGGAACCTCTTTGCCCTGCACTGGCTCATCTTTCACGCCGAGGATCTACTCACAACACGGTGGCACGTGGGACAGCCCTGTGGGAAAGCCTCGAGGGAAAGCCTCGAGGGAAAACCACAGATCCTTTGATCCACGCGACGGGAAGCGTGACATTGCTGCTACAGCCTGGAAGGAAAGCGCACGTGCATGCCCCCACTCGAGACGAGGCCTGACTCCCCTGGGGAGACTCCAGAAGTACCCAAAGATCCATGTCAGCCCCTGAGAGGAATCCTCGGTTCCGGCCCTGACTCCACACAAGCTTTTTGGCCCCGGTATCGACGGGAGAGGAATTCCGAGAGGCCCCCTAGCAACTCGCATGGGGACTGGCCTCTCCTGAGGAGACCAGGACGGGTCCCTGAGGTCCCCGTCGTAACTCGAGAACACCTGCCGCAACTCGAGAAAATCCAGGAAGTTCTCCCTTCCAGGCGAGATGAGGCCTATTTCCGATGAGCCGTCTGGAGACTAATGACACCTAACCTCTGGAACTTCGAAAGGGTCTTTCACACCCTTGCTGCAACTCAAGAAGTTCACCGCCATACCCGTCTCCACTCGAGAGGAAGCACGATGGTCCCGCCCACATCCAGAGGAGCCCCGTTTCCCCCTCCTAGCTCGAGATGAGGGATCCTTTCCCTGCTTTCAACGGGAAAGAATTCCCGGCGTTCCCGTCGCATCTCAAGAGGAGGCACTCTCAACAGGAAAGGCGAGAGGAACTCCATGGTCGTACCACCATTCCAAGAGTCCCCCAGATGTCTCAGTCCATTCCAGAGGAACCTCTTTGCCCTGCACTGGCTCATCTTTCACGCCGAGGATCGACTCACACCACGGTGGCACGTGGGACAGCCCTGTGGGAAAGCCTCGAGGGAAAGCCTCGAGGGAAAACCACAGATCCTTTGATCCCCGCGACGGGAAGCGTGACATTGCTGCTACAGCCTGGAAGGAAAGCGCACGTGCATGCCCCCACACGAGACGAGGCCTGTCTCCCCTGGCGAGACTCCAGAAGTACCCAAAGATCCATATCAGTCCCTGAGAGGAATCCTCGGTTCCGGCCCTGACTCCACACAAGGTTTTTGGCCCCGGTATCGACGGGAGAGGAATCCCGAGAGGCCCCCTAGCAACTCGCATGGGGACTGGCCTCTCCGGAGGCCACCAGGGCGGGTCCCTGAGGTCCCCGTCGTAACTCGAGAACACCTGCCGCAACTCGAGAAAATCCAGGAAGTTCTCCCTTCCAGGCGAGATGAGGCCTATTTCCGATGAGGCCTCTGGAGACTAATGACACCAAACCTCTGGAACTTCGAAAGGGTCTTTCACACCCTTGCTGCAACTCAAGAAGTTCACCGCCATACCCGTCTCCACTCGAGAGGACTCACGATGGTCCCGCCCACATCCAGAGGAGCCCCGTTTCCCCCTCGTAGCTCGAGATGAGGGATCCTTTCCCTGGTTTCAACGGGAAAGAATTCCCGGCGTTCCCGTCGCATCTCAAGCGGAGGCACTCTCAACAGGAAAGGCGAGAGTAACTCCATGGTCGTACCACCATTCCAAGAGTCCCCCAGATGTCTCAGTCCATTCCAGAGGAACCTCTTTGCCCTGCACTGGCTCATCTTTCACGCCGAGGATCGACTCACAACACGGTGGCACGTGGGACAGCCCTGTGGGAAAGCCTCGAGGGAAAGCCTCGAGGGAAAACCACAGATCCTTTGATCCACGCGACGGGAAGCGTGACATTGCTGCTACAGCCTGGAAGGAAAGCGCACGTGCATGCCCCCACTCGAGACGAGGCCTGACTCCCCTGGGGAGACTCCAGAAGTACCCAAAGATCCATGTCAGCCCCTGAGAGGAATCCTCGGTTCCGGCCCTGACTCCACACAAGCTTTTTGGCCCCGGTATCGACGGGAGAGGAATCCCGAGAGACCCCCTAGCAACTCGCATGGGGACTGGCCTCTCCTGAGGCCACCAGGGCGGGTCCCTGAGGTACCCGTCGTAACTCGAGAACACCTGCCGCAACTCGAGAAAATCCAGGAAGTTCTCCCTTCCAGGCGAGATGAGGCCTATTTCCGATGAGGCCTCTGGAGACTAATGACACCAAACCTCTGGAACTTCGAAAGGGTCTTTCACACCCTTGCTGCAACTCAAGAAGTTCACCGCCATACCCGTCTCCACTCGAGAGGAAGCACGATGGTCCCGCCCACATCCAGAGGAGCCCAGTTTCCCCCTCGGAGCTCGAGATGAGGGATCCTTTCCCTGCTTTCAACGGGAAAGAATTCCCGGCGTTCCCGTCGCATCTCAAGAGGAGGCACTCTCAACAGGAAAGGCGAGAGGAACTCCATGGCCGTACCACCATTCCAAGAGTCCCCCAGATGTCTCAGTCCATTCCAGAGGAACCTCTTTGCCCTGCACTGGCTCATCTTTCACGCCGAGGATCGACTCACAACACGGTGGCACGTGGGACAGCCCTGTGGGAAAGCCTCGAGGGAAAGCCTCGAGGGAAAACCACAGATCCTTTGATCCACGCGACGGGAAGCGTGACATTGCTGCTACAGCCTGGAAGGAAAGCGCACGTGCATGCCCCCACTCGAGACGAGGCCTGACTCCCCTGGGGAGACTCCAGAAGTACCCAAAGATCCATGTCAGCCCCTGAGAGGAATCCTCGGTTCCGCCCCTGAATCCACACAAGCTTTTTGGCCCCGGTATCGACGGAAGAGGAATCCCGAGAGGCCCCCTAGCAACTCGCATGGGGACTGGCCTCTCCTGAGGCCACCAGGGCCGGTCCCTGAGGTCCCCGTCGTAACTCAAGAACACCTGCCGCAACTCGAGAAAATCCAGGAAGTTCTCCCTTCCAGGCGAGATGAGGCCTATTTCCGATGAGGCCTCTGGAGACTAATGACACCAAACCTCTGAAACTTCGAAAGGGTCTTTCACACCCTTGCTGCAACTCAAGAAGTTCACCGCCATACCCGTCTCCACTCGAGAGGAAGCACGATGGTCCCGCCCACATCCAGAGGAGCCCCGTTTCCCCCTCGTAGCTCGAGATGAGGGATCCTTTCCCTGCTTTCAACGGGAAAGAATTCCCGGCGTTCCCGTCGCATCTCAAGAGGAGGCACTCTCAACAGGAAAGGCGAGAGGAACTCCATGGTCGTACCACCATTCCAAGAGTCCCCCAGATGTCTCAGTCCATTCCAGAGGAAACTCTTTGCCCTGCACTGGCTCATCTTTCACGCCGAGGATCGACTCACAACACGGTGGCACGTGGGACAGCCCTGTGGGAAAGCCTCGAGGGAAAGCCTCGAGGGAAAACCACAGATCCTTTGATCCACGCGACGGGAAGCGTGACATTGCTGCTACAGCCTGGAAGGAAAGCGCACGTGCATGCCCCCACTCGAGACGAGGCCTGACTCCCCTGGGGAGACTCCAGAAGTACCCAAAGATCCATGTCAGCCCCTGAGAGGAATCCTTGGTTCCGGCCCTGACTCCACACAAGCTTTTTGGCCCCGGTATCGACGGGAGAGGAATCCCGAGAGGCCCCCTAGCAACTCGCATGGGGACTGGCCTCTCCTGAGGCCACCAGGGCCGGTCCCTGAGGTCCCCGTCGTAACTCGAGAACACCTGCCGCAACTCGAGAAAATCCAGGAAGTTCTCCCTTCCAGGCGAGATGAGGCCTATTTCCGATGAGGCCTCTGGAGACTAATGACACCAAACCTCTGGAACTTCGAAAGGGTCTTTCACACCCTTGCTGCAACTCAAGAAGTTCACCGCCATACCCGTCTCCACTCGAGAGGAAGCATGATGGTCACGCCCACATCCAGAGGAGCCCCGTTTCCCCCTCGGAGCTCGAGATGAGGGATCCTTTCCCTGCTTTCAACGAGAAAGTATTCCCGGCGTTCCCGTCGTATCTCAAGAGGAGGCACTCTCAACAGGAAAGGCGAGAGGAACTCCATGGTCGTACCACCATTCCAAGAGTCCCCCAGATGTCTCAGTCCATTCCAGAGGAACCTCTTTGCCCTGCACTGGCTCATCTTTCACGCCGAGGATCTACTCACAACACGGTGGCACGTGGGACAGCCCTGTGGGAAAGCCTCGAGGGAAAGCCTCGAGGGAAAACCACAGATCCTTTGATCCACGCGACGGGAAGCGTGACATTGCTGCTACAGCCTGGAAGGAAAGCGCACGTGCATGCCCCCACTCGAGACGAGGCCTGACTCCCCTGGGGAGACTCCAGAAGTACCCAAAGATCCATGTCAGCCCCTGAGAGGAATCCTCGGTTCCGGCCCTGACTCCACACAAGCTTTTTGGCCCCGGTATCGACGGGAGAGGAATTCCGAGAGGCCCCCTAGCAACTCGCATGGGGACTGGCCTCTCCTGAGGAGACCAGGACGGGTCCCTGAGGTCCCCGTCGTAACTCGAGAACACCTGCCGCAACTCGAGAAAATCCAGGAAGTTCTCCCTTCCAGGCGAGATGAGGCCTATTTCCGATGAGCCGTCTGGAGACTAATGACACCTAACCTCTGGAACTTCGAAAGGGTCTTTCACACCCTTGCTGCAACTCAAGAAGTTCACCGCCATACCCGTCTCCACTCGAGAGGAAGCACGATGGTCCCGCCCACATCCAGAGGAGCCCCGTTTCCCCCTCCTAGCTCGAGATGAGGGATCCTTTCCCTGCTTTCAACGGGAAAGAATTCCCGGCGTTCCCGTCGCATCTCAAGAGGAGGCACTCTCAACAGGAAAGGCGAGAGGAACTCCATGGTCGTACCACCATTCCAAGAGTCCCCCAGATGTCTCAGTCCATTCCAGAGGAACCTCTTTGCCCTGCACTGGCTCATCTTTCACGCCGAGGATCGACTCACACCACGGTGGCACGTGGGACAGCCCTGTGGGAAAGCCTCGAGGGAAAGCCTCGAGGGAAAACCACAGATCCTTTGATCCCCGCGACGGGAAGCGTGACATTGCTGCTACAGCCTGGAAGGAAAGTGCACGTGCATGCCCCCACACGAGACGAGGCCTGTCTCCCCTGGCGAGACTCCAGAAGTACCCAAAGATCCATATCAGTCCCTGAGAGGAATCCTCGGTTCCGGCCCTGACTCCACACAAGGATTTTGGCCCCGGTATCGACGGGAGAGGAATCCCGAGAGGCCCCCTAGCAACTCGCATGGGGACTGGCCTCTCCGGAGGCCACCAGGGCGGGTCCCTGAGGTCCCCGTCGTAACTCGAGAACACCTGCCGCAACTCGAGAAAATCCAGGAAGTTCTCCCTTCCAGGCGAGATGAGGCCTATTTCCGATGAGGCCTCTGGAGACTAATGACACCAAACCTCTGGAACTTCGAAAGGGTCTTTCACACCCTTGCTGCAACTCAAGAAGTTCACCGCCATACCCGTCTCCACTCGAGAGGAAGCACGATGGTCCCGCCCACATCCAGAGGAGCCCCGTTTCCCCCTCGTAGCTCGAGATGAGGGATCCTTTCCCTGGTTTCAACGGGAAAGAATTCCCGGCGTTCCCGTCGCATCTCAAGCGGAGGCACTCTCAACAGGAAAGGCGAGAGGAACTCCATGGTCGTACCACCATTCCAAGAGTCCCCCAGATGTCTCAGTCCATTCCAGAGGAACCTCTTTGCCCTGCACTGGCTCATCTTTCACGCCGAGGATCGACTCACAACACGGTGGCACGTGGGACAGCCCTGTGGGAAAGCCTCGAGGGAAAACCAGAGATCCTTTGATCCACGCGCCGGGAAGCGTGACATTGCTGCTACAGCCTGGAAGGAAAGCGCACGTGCATGCCCCCACTCGAGACGAGGCCTGACTCCCCTGGGGAGACTCCAGAAGTACCCAAAGATCCATGTCAGCCCCTGAGAGGAATTCTCGGTTCCGGCCCTGACTCCACACAAGCTTTTTGGCCCCGGTATCGACGGGAGAGGAATCCCGAGAGGCCCCCTAACAACTCGCATGGGGACTGGCCTCTCCTGAGGCCACCAGGGCGGGTCCCTGAGGTCCCCGTCGTAACTCGAGAACACCTGCCGCAACTCGAGAAAATCCAGGAAGTTCTCCCTTCCAGGCGAGATGAGGCCTATTTCCGATGAGGCCTCTGGAGACTAATGACACCAAACCTCTGGAACTTCGAAAGGGTCTTTCACACCCTTGCTGCAACTCAAGAAGTTCACCGCCATACCCGTCTCCACTCGAGAGAAAGCACGATGGTCCCGCCCACATCCAGAGGAGCCCCGTATCCCCCTCGTAGCTCGAGATGAGGGATCCTTTCCCTGCTTTCAACGGGAAAGTATTCCCAGCGTTCCCTTCGCATCTCAAGAGGAGGCACTCTCAACAGGAAAGGCGAGAAGAACTCCATGGTCGTACCACCATTCCAAGAGTCCCCCAGATGTCTCAGTCCATTCCAGAGGAACCTCTTTGCCCTGCACTGGCTCATCTTTCACGCCGAGGATCGACTCACACCACGGTGACACGTGGGACAGCCCTGTGGGAAAGCCTCGAGGGAAAGCCTCGAGGGAAAACCACAGATCCTTTGATCCACGCGACGGGAAGCATGACATTGCTGCTACAGCCTGGAAGGAAAGCGCACGCGCATGCCCCCACTCGAGACGAGGCCTGACTCCCCTGGGGAGACTCCAGAAGTACCCAAAGATCCATGTCAGCCCCTGAGAGGAATCCTCGGTTCCGGCCCTGACTCCACACAAGGTTTTTGGCCCCGGTATCGACGGGAGAGGAATCCCGAGAGGCCCCCTAGCAACTCGCATGGGGACTGGCCTCTCCTGAGGCCACCATGGCGGGTCCCTGAGGTCCCCGTCGGAACTCGAGAACACCTGCCGCAACTCGAGAAAATCCAGGAAGTTCTCCCTTCCAGGCGAGATGAGGCCTATTTCCGATGAGGCGTCTGGAGACTAATGACACCTAACCTCTGGAACTTCGAAAGGGTCTTTCACACCCTTGCTGCAACTCAAGAAGTTCAGCGCCATACCCGTCTCCACTCGAGAGGAAGCACGATGGTCCCGCCCACATCCAGAGGAGCCCCGTTTCCCCCTCGTAGCTCGAGATGAGGGATCCTTTCCCTGCTTTCAACGGGAAAGAATTCCCGGCGTTCCCGTCGCATCTCAAGAGGAGGCACTCTCAACAGGAAAGGCGAGAGGAACTCCATGGTCGTACCACCATTCCAAGAGTCCCCCAGATGTCTCAGTCCATTCCAGAGGAACCTATTTGCCATGCACTGGCTCATCTTTCACGCCGAGGATCGACTCACACCACGGTGGCACGTGGGACAGCCCTGTGGGAAAGCCTCGAGGGAAAGCCTCGAGGGAAAACCACAGATCATTTGATCCAAGCGACGGGAAGCGTGACATTGCTGCTAAAGCCTGGAAGGAAAGCGCACGCGCATGCCCCCACTCGAGACGAGGCCTGACTCCCCTGGGGAGACTCCAGAAGTACCCAAAGATCCATGTCAGCCCCTGAGAGGAATCCTCGGTTCCGGCCCTGACTCCACACAAGGTTTTTGGCCCCGGTATCGACGGGAGAGGAATCCCGAGAGGCCCCCTAACAACTCGCATGGGGACTGGCCTCTCCTGAGGCCACCAGGGCGGGTCCCTGAGGTCCCCGTCGTAACTCGAGAACACCTGCCGCAACTCGAGAAAATCAAGGAAGTTCTCCCTTCCAGGCGAGATGAGGCCTATTTCCGATGAGGCGTCTGGAGACTAATGACACCTAACCTCTGGAACTTCGAAAGGGTCTTTCACACCCTTGCTGCAACTCAAGAAGTTCACTGCCATACCCGTCTCCACTAGAGAGAAAGCACGATGGTCCCGCCTACATCCAGAGGAGCCCCGTTTCCCCCTCGTAGCTCGAGATGAGGGATCCTTTCCCTGCTTTCAACGGGAAAAAATTCCCGGCGTTCCCGTCGCATCTCAAGAGGTGGCACTCTCAACAGGAAAGGCGAGAGGAACTCCATGTTCGTACCACCATTCCAAGAGTCCCCCAGATGTCTCAGTCCATTCCAGAGGAACTTCTTTGCCCTGCACTGGCTCATCTTTCACGCCGAGGATCGACTCACACCACGGTGGCACGTGGGACAGCCCTGTGGTAAAGCCTCGAGCGAAAATCACAGATCCTTTGATCCACGCGACGGGAAGCGTGACATTGCTGCTACAGCCTGGAAGGAAAGTGCACGTGCATGCCCCCACTCGAGACGAGGCCTGACTCCCCTGGGGAGACTCCAGAAGTACCCAAAGATCCATGTCAGCCCCTGAGAGGAATCCTCGGTTCCGGCCCTGACTCCTCACAAGGTTTTTGGCCCCGGTATCGACGGGAGAGGAATCCCGAGAGGCCCCCTAGCAACTCGCATAGGGACTGGCCTCTCCTGAGGCCACCAGGGCGGGTCCCTGAGGTCCCCGTCGTAACTCGAGAACACCTGCCGCAACTCGAGAAAATCCAGGAAGTTCTCCCTTCCAGGCGAGATGAGGCCTATTTCCGATGAGGCGTCTGGAGACTAATGACACCTTACCTCTGGAATTTCGAAAGGGTCTTTCACAGCCTTGCTGCAACTCAAGAAGTTCACCACCATACCCATCTCCACTAGAGGGGAAGCACGATGGTCCCGCCCACATCCAGAGGAGCCCCGTTTCCCCCTCGTAGCTCGAGATGAGGGATCCTTTCCCTGCTTTCAACGGGAAAGAATTCCCGGCGTTCCCGTCGCATCTCAAGAGGAGGCACTCTCAACAGGAAAGGCGAGAGGAACTCCATGGTCGTACCACCATTCCAAGAGTCCCCCAGATGTCTCAGTCCATTCCAGAGGAACCTCTTTGCCCTGCACTGGCTCATCTTTCACGCCGAGGATCGACTCACAACACGGTGGCACGTGGGACAGCCCTGTGGGAAAGGCTCGAGGGAAAGCCTCGAGGGAAAACCACAGATCCTTTGATCCACGCGACGGGAAGCGTGACATTGCTGCTACAGCCTGGAAGGAAAGCGCACGTGCATGCCCCCACTCGAGACGAGGCCTGACTTCCCTGGGGAGACTCCAGAAGTACCCAAAGATCCATGTCAGCCCCTGAGAGGAATCCTCGGTTCCGGCCCTGACTCCTCACAAGGTTTTTGGCCCCGGTATCGACGGGAGAGGAATCCCGAGAGGCCCCCTAGCAACTCGCATGGGGACGGGCCTCTCCTGAGGCCACCATGGCGGGTCCCTGAGGTCCCCGTCGTAACTCGAGAACACCTGCCGCAACTCGAGAAAATCCAGGAAGTTCTCCCTTCCAGGCGAGATGAGGCCTATTTCCGATGAGGCATCTGGAGACTAATGACACCTAACCTCTGGAACTTCGAAAGGGTCTTTCACACCCTTGCTGCAACTCAAGAAGTTCAGCGCCATACCCGTCTCCACTCGAGAGGAAGCACGATGGTCCCGCCCACATCCAGAGGAGCCCCGTTTCCCCCTCGTAGCTCGAGATGAGGGATCCTTTCCCTGCTTTCAACGGGAAAGAATTCCCGGCGTTCCCGTCGCATCTCAAGAGGAGGCACTCTCAACAGGAAAGGCGAGAGGAACTCCATGGTCGTACCACCATTCCAAGAGTCCCCCAGATGTCTCAGTCCATTCCAGAGGAACCTCTTTGCCATGCACTGGCTCATCTTTCACGCCGAGGATCGACTCACACCACGGTGGCACGTGGGACAGCCCTGTGGGAAAGCCTCGAGGGAAAGCCTCGAGGGAAAACCACAGATCATTTGATCCAAGCGACGGGAAGCGTGACATTGCTGCTACAGCCTGGAAGGAAAGCGCACGCGCATGCCCCCACTCGAGACGAGGCCTGACTCCCCTGGGGAGACTCCAGAAGTACCCAAAGATCCATGTCAGCCCCTGAGAGGAATCCTCGGTTCCGGCCCTGACTCCACACAAGGTTTTTGGCCCCGGTATCGACGGGAGAGGAATCCCGAGAGGCCCCCTAACAACTCGCATGGGGACTGGCCTCTCCTGAGGCCACCAGGGCGGGTCCCTGAGGTCCCCGTCGTAACTCGAGAACACCTGCCGCAACTCGAGAAAATCCAGGAAGTTCTCCCTTCCAGGCGAGATGAGGCCTATTTCCGATGAGGCGTCTGGAGACTAATGACACCTAACCTCTGGAACTTCGAAAGGGTCTTTCACACCCTTGCTGCAACTCAAGAAGTTCACCGCCATACCCGTCTCCACTCGAGAGGAAGCACGATGGTCCCGCCCACATCCAGAGGAGCCCCGTTTCCCCCTCGGAGCTCGAGATGAGGGATCCTTTCCCTGCTTTCAACGGGAAAGAATTCCCGGCGTTCCCGTCGCATCTCAAGAGGAGGCACTCTCAACAGGAAAGGCGAGAGTAACTCCATGGTCGTACCACCATTCCAAGACTCCCCCAGATGTCTCAGTCCATTCCAGAGGAACCTCTTTGCCCTGCACTGGCTCATTTTTCACGCCGAGAATCGACTCACACCACGGTGTCACGTGGGACAGCCCTGTGAGAAAGCCTCGAGGGAAAGCCTCGAGGGAAAACCATAGATCCTTTGATCCACGCGACGGGAAGCGTGACATTGCTGCTACAGCCTTTAAGGAAAGGGCACGTGCATGCCCCCACACGAGACGAGGCCTGTCTCCCCTGGCGAGACTCCAGAAGTACCCAAAGATCCATATCAGTCCCTGAGAGGAATCCTCGGTTCCGGCCCTGACACCACACAAGGTTTTTGGCCCCGGTATCGACGGGAGAGGAATACCGAGGGGCCCCCTAGCAACACGCATAGGGACTGGCCTCTCCTGAGGCCAACAGGGCGGGTCCCTGAGGTCCCCGTCGTAACTCGAGAACACCTGCAGCAACTCGAGAAAATCCAGGAAGTTCTCCCTTCCAGGCGAGATGAGGCCTATTTCCGATGAGCCGTCTGGAGACTAATGACACCTAACCTCTGGAACTTCGAAAGGGTCTTTCACACCCTTGCTGCAACTCAAGAAGTTCAGCGCCATACCCGTCTCCACTCGAGAGGAAGCACGATGGTCCCGCCCACATCCCGAGGAGCCCCGTTTCCCCCTCGTAGCTCGAGATGAGGGATCCTTTCCCTGCTTTCAACGGGAAAGAATTCCCGGCGTTCCCGTCGCATCTCAAGAGGAGGCACTCTCAACAGGAAAGGCGAGAGGAACTCCATGGTCGTACCACCATTCCAAGAGTCCCCCAGATGTCTCAGTCCATTCCAGAGGAACCTCTTTGCCATGCACTGGCTCATCTTTCACGCCGAGGATCGACTCACACCACGGTGGCACGTGGGACAGCCCTGTGGGAAAGCCTCGAGGGAAAGCCTCGAGGGAAAACCACAGATCATTTGATCCAAGCGACGGGAAGCGTGACATTGCTGCTACAGCCTGGAAGGAAAGCGCACGCGCATGCCCCCACTCGAGACGAGGCCTGACTCCCCTGGGGAGACTCCAGAAGTACCCAAAGATCCATGTCAGCCCCTGAGAGGAATCCTCGGTTCCGGCCCTGACTCCACACAAGGTTTTTGGCCCCGGTATCGACGGGAGAGGAATCCCGAGAGGCCCCCTAACAACTCGCATGGGGACTGGCCTCTCCTGAGGCCACCAGGGCGGGTCCCTGAGGTCCCCGTCGTAACTCGAGAACACCTGCCGCAACTCGAGAAAATCCAGGAAGTTCTCCCTTCCAGGCGAGATGAGGCCTATTTCCGATGAGGCGTCTGGAGACTAATGACACCTAACCTCTGGAACTTCGAAAGGGTCTTTCACACCCTTGCTGCAACTCAAGAAGTTCACCGCCATACCCGTCTCCACTCGAGAGGAAGCACGATGGTCCCGCCCACATCCAGAGGAGCCCCGTTTCCCCCTCGGAGCTCGAGATGAGGGATCCTTTCCCTGCTTTCAACGGGAAAGAATTCCCGGCGTTCCCGTCGCATCTCAAGAGGAGGCACTCTCAACAGGAAAGGCGAGAGGAACTCCATGGTCGTACCACCATTCCAAGACTCCCCCAGATGTCTCAGTCCATTCCAGAGGAACCTCTTTGCCCTGCACTGGCTCATTTTTCACGCCGAGAATCGACTCACACCACGGTGTCACGTGGGACAGCCCTGTGAGAAAGCCTCGAGGGAAAGCCTCGAGGGAAAACCATAGATCCTTTGATCCACGCGACGGGAAGCGTGACATTGCTGCTACAGCCTTTAAGGAAAGGGCACGTGCATGCCCCCACACGAGACGAGGCCTGTCTCCCCTGGCGAGACTCCAGAAGTACCCAAAGATCCATATCAGTCCCTGAGAGGAATCCTCGGTTCCGGCCCTGACACCACACAAGGTTTTTGGCCCCGGTATCGACGGGAGAGGAATACCGAGGGGCCCCCTAGCAACACGCATAGGGACTGGCCTCTCCTGAGGCCAACAGGGCGGGTCCCTGAGGTCCCCGTCGTAACTCGAGAACACCTGCCGCAACTCGAGAAAATCCAGGAAGTTCTCCCTTCCAGGCGAGATGAGGCCTATTTCCGATGAGCCGTCTGGAGACTAATGACACCTAACCTCTGGAACTTCGAAAGGGTCTTTCACACCCTTGCTGCAACTCAAGAAGTTCACCGCCATACCCGTCTCCACTCGAGAGAAAGCACGATGGTCCCGCCTACATCCAGAGGAGCCCCGTTTCCCCCTCGTAGCTCGAGATGAGGGATCCTTTCCCTGCTTTCAACGGGAAAAAATTCCCGGCGTTCCCGTCGCATCTCAAGAGGTGGCACTCTCAACAGGAAAGGCGAGAGGAACTCCATGGTCGTACCACCATTCCAAGAGTCCCCCAGATGTCTCAGTCCATTCCAGAGGAACCTCTTTGCCCTGCACTGGCTCATCTTTCATGCCGAGGATCGACTCACACCACGGTGGCACGTGGGACAGCCCTGTGGGAAAGCCTCGAGGGAAAACCACACATCATTTGATCCACGCGACGGGAAGCGTGACATTGCTGCTACAGCCTGGAAGGAAAGTGCACGTGCATGCCCCCACTCGAGACGAGGCCTGACTCCCCTGGGGAGACTCCAGAAGTACCCAAAGATCCATGTCAGCCCCTGAGAGGAATCCTCGGTTCCGGCCCTGACTACTCACAAGGTTTTTGGCCCCGGTATCGACGGGAGAGGAATCCCGAGAGGCCCCCTAGCAACTCGCATGGGGACGGGCCTCTCCTGAGGCCACCATGGCGGGTCCCTGAGGTCCCCGTCGTAACTCGAGAACACCTGCCGCAACTCGAGAAAATCCAGGAAGTTCTCCCTTCCAGGCGAGATGAGGCCTATTTCCGATGAGTTTTCTGGAGACTAATGACACCTAACCTCTGGAACTTCGAAAGGGTCTTTCACACCCTTGCTGCAACTCAAGAAGTTCACCGCCATAACCGTCTCCACTAGAGAGGAAGCACGATGGTCCCGCCCACATCCAGAGGAGCCCCGTTTCCCCCTCGTAGCTCGAGATGAGGGATCCTTTCCCTGCTTTCAACGGGAAAGAATTCCCGGCGTTCCCGTCGCATCTCAAGAGGAGGCACTCTCAACAGGAAAGGCGAGAGGAACTCCATGGTCGTACCACCATTCCAAGAGTCCCCCAGATGTCTCAGTCCATTCCAGAGGAACCTCTTTGCCCTGCACTGGCTCATCTTTCACGCCGAGGATCGACTCACACCACGGTGGCACGTGGGACAGCCCTGTGGGAAAGCCTCGAGGGAAAACCACAGATCCTTTGATCCACGCGACGGGAAGCGTGACATTGCTGCTACAACCTGGAAGGAAAGCGCACGTGCATGCCCCCACTCGAGACGAGGCCTGACTCCCCTGGGGAGACTCCAGAAGTACCCAAAGATCCATGTCAACCCCTGAGAGGAATCCTCGGTTCCGGCCCTGACTCCACACAAGATTTTTGGCCCCGGTATCGACGGGAGAGGAATCCCGAGAGGCCCCCTAGCAACTCGCATGGGGACTGGCCTCTCCTGAGGCCACCAGGGCCGGTCCCTGAGGTCCCCGTCGTAACTCGAGAACACCTGCCGCAACTCAAGAAAATCCAGGAAGTTCTCCCTTCCAGGCGAGATGAGGCCTATTTCCGATGAGCCGTCTGGAGACTAATGACACCTAACCTCTGGAACTTCGAAAGGGTCTTTCACACCCTTGCTGCAACTCAAGAAGTTCTCCGCCATACCCGTCTCCATTCGAGAGGAAGCACGATGGTCCCGCCCACATCCAGAGGAGCCCCGTTTCCCCCTCGGTGCTCGAGATGAGGGATCCTTTCCCTGCTTTCAACGGGAAAGAATTCCCGGCGTTCCCGTCGCATCTCAAGAGGAGGCACTCTCAACAGGAAAGGCGAGAGGATCTCCATGGTCGTACCACCATTCCAAGAGTCCCCCAGATGTCTCAGACCATTCCAGAGGAACCTCTTTGCCCTGCACTGGCTCATCTTTCACACCGAGGATCGACTCACACCACGGTGGCACGTGGGACAGCCCTGTGGGAAAGCCTCGAGGGAAAGCCTCGAGGGAAAACCACAGATCCTTTGATCCACGCGACGGGAAGCGTGACATTGCTGCTACAGCCTGGAAGGAAAGCGCACGTGCATGCCCCCACTCGAGACGAGGCCTGACTCCCCTGGGGAGACTCCAGAAGTACCCAAAGATCCATGTCAGCCCCTGAGAGGAATCCTCGGTTCCGGCCCTGACTCCACACAAGGTTTTTGGCCCCGGTATTGACGGGAGAGGAATCCCGAGAGGCCCCGTAGCAACTCGCATGGGGACTGGCCTCTCCTGAGGCCACCAGGGCGGGTCCCTGAGGTCCCCGTCGTAACTCGAGAACACCTGCCGCAACTCGAGAAATTCCAGGAAGTTCTCCCTTCCAGGCGAGATGAGGCCTATTTCCGATGAGGCCTCTGGAGTCTAATGACACCAAACCTCTGGAACTTCGAAAGGGTCTTTCACACCCTTGCTGCAACTCAAGAAGTTCACCGCCATACCCGTCTCCACTCGAGAGGAAGCACGATGGTCCCGCCCACATCCAGAGGAGCCCCGTTTCCCCCTCGGAGCTCGAGATGAGGGATCCTTTCCCTGCTTTCAACGGGAAAGAATTCCCGGCGTTCCCGTCGCATCTCAAGAGGAGGCACTCTCAACAGGAAAGGCGAGAGGAACTCCATGGTCGTACCACCATTCCAAGAGTCCCCCAGATGTCTCAGTCCATTCCAGAGGAACCTCTTTGCCCTGCACTGGCTCATCTTTAACGCCGAGGATCGACTCACAACACGGTGGCACGTGGGACAGCCCTGTGGGAAAGCCTCGAGGGAAAGCCTCGAGGGAAAACCACAGACCCTTTGATCCACGCGACGGGAAGCGTGACATTGCTGCTACAACCTGGATGGAAAGCGCACGTGCATGCCCCCACTCGAGACGAGGCCTGACTCCCCTGGGGAGACTCCAGAAGTACCCAAAGATCCATGTCAGCCCCTGAGAGGAATCCTCGGTTCCGGCCCTGACTCCACACAAGCTTTTTGGCCCCGGTATCGACGGGAGAGGCATCCCGAGAGGCCCCCTAGCAACTCGCATGGGGACTGGCCTCTCCTGAGGCCACCAGGGCCGGTCCCTGAGGTCCCCGTCGTAACTCGAGAACACCTGCCGCAACTCGAGAAAATCCAGGAAGTTCTCCCTTCCAGGCGAGATGAGGCCTATTTCCGATGAGGCGTCTGGAGACTAATGACACCTAACCTCTGGAACTTCGAAAGGGTCTTTCACACCCTTGCTGCAACTCAAGAAGTTCACCACCATACCCGTCTCCACTCGAGAGGAAGCACGATGGTCCCGACCACATCCAAAGGAGCCCCGTTTCCCCCTCGTAGCTCGAGATGAGGGATCCTTTCCCTGCTTTCAACGGGAAAGAATTCCCTGCGTTCCCGTCGCATCTCAAGAGGAGGCACTCTCAACAGGAAAGGCGAGAGGAACTCCATGGTCGTACCACCATTCCAAGAGTCCCCCAGATGTCTCAGTCCATTCCAGAGGAACCTCTTTGCCCTGCACTGGCTCATCTTTCACGCCGAGGATCGACTCACACCACGGTGGCACGTGGGACAGCCCTGTGGTAAAGCCTCGAGGGAAAGCCTCGAGGGAAAACCAGAGATCCTTTGATCCACGCGACGGGAAGCGTGACATTGCTGCTACAGCCTGGAAGGAAAGCGCACGTGCATGCCCCCACTCGAGACGAGGCCTGACTCCACTGGGGAGACTCCAGAAGTACCCAAAGATCCATGTCAGCCCCTGAGAGGAATCCTCGGTTCCGGCCCTGACTCCACACAAGGTTTTTGGCCCCAGTATCGACGGGAGAGGAATCCCGAGAGGCCCCCTAGCAACTCGCATGGGGACTGGCCTCTCCGGAGGCCACCAGGGCGGGTCCCTGAGGTCCCCGTCGTAACTCGAGAACACCTGCCGCAACTCGAGAAAATCCAGGAAGTTCTCCCTTCCAGGCGAGATGAGGCCTATTTCCGATGAGGCCTCTGGAGACTAATGACACCAAACCTCTGGAACTTCGAAAGGGTCTTTCACACCCTTGCTGCAACTCAAGAAGTTCACCGCCATACCCGTCTCCACTCGAGAGGAAGCACGATGGTCCCGCCCACATCCAGAGGAGCCCCGTTTCCCCCTCGTAGCTAGAGATGAGGGATCCTTTCCCTGGTTTCAACGGGAAAGTATTCCCGGCGTTCCCGTCGCATCTCAAGAGGAGGCACTCTCAACAGGAAAGGCGAGAGGAACTCCATGGTCGTACCACCATTCCAAGAGTCCCCCAGATGTCTCAGTCCATTCCAGAGGAACCTCTTTGCCCTGCACTGGCTCATCTTTCACGCCGAGGATCGACTCACAACACGGTGGCACGTGGGACAGCCCTGTGGGAAAGCCTCGAGGGAAAGCCTCGAGGGAAAACCACAGATCCTTTGATCCAAGCGACGGGAAGCGTGACATTGCTGCTACAGCCTGGAAGGAAAGCGCACGTGCATGCCCCCACTCGAGACGAGGCCTGACTCCCCTGGGGAGACTCCAGAAGTACCCAAAGATCCATGTCAGCCCCTGAGAGGAATCCTCGGTTCCGGCCCTGACTCCACACAAGCTTTTTGGCCCCGGTATCGACGGGAGAGGAATCCCGAGAGGCCCCCTAGCAACTCCCATGCGGACTGGCCTCTCCTGAGGCCACCAGGGCGGGTCCCTGAGGTCCCCGTCGTAACTCGAGAACACCTGCCGCAACTCGAGAAAATCCAGGAAGTTCTCCCTTCCAGGCGAGATGAGGCCTATTTCCGATGAGGCCTCTGGAGACTAATGACACCTAACCTCTGGAACTTCGAAAGGGTCTTTCCCACCCTTGCTGCAACTCAAGAAGTTCAGCGCCATACCCGTCTCCACTCGAGAGGAAGCACGATGGTCCCGCCCACATCCAGAGGAGCCCCGTTTCCCCCTCGTAGCTCGAGATGAGGGATCCTTTCCCTGCTTTCAACGGGAAAGTATTCCCGGCGTTCCCGTCGCATCTCAAGAGGAGGCACTCTCAACAGGAAAGGCGAGAGGAACTCCATGGTCGTACCACCATTCCAAGAGTCCCCCAGATGTCTCAGTCAATTCCAGAGGAACCTCTTTGCCCTGCACTGGCTCATCTTTCACGCCGAGGATCGACTCACAACACGGTGGCACGTGGGACAGCCCTGTGGGAAAGCCTCGAGGGAAAGCCTCGAGGGAAAACCACAGATCCTTTGATCCACGCGACGGGAAGCGTGACATTGCTGCTACAGCCTGGAAGGAAAGCGCACGTGCATGCACCCACTCGAGACGAGGCCTGACTCCCCTGGGGAGACTCCAGAAGTACCCAAAGATCCATGTCAGCCCCTGAGAGGAATCCTCGGTTCCGGCCCTGACTCCACACAAGGTTTTTGGCCCCGGTATCGACGGGAGAGGAATCCCGAGAGGCCCCCTAGCAACTCGCATGGGGACTGGCCTCTCCTGAGGCCACCAGGGCGGGTCCCTGAGGTCCCCGTCGTAACTCGAGAACACCTGCCTCAACTCGAGAAAATCCAGGAAGTTCTCCCTTCCAGGCGAGATGAGGCCTATTTCCGATGAGGCGTCTGGAGACTAATGACACCTAACCTCTGGAACTTCGAAAGGGTCTTTCACACCCTTGCTGCAACTCAAGAAGTTCACCGCCATACCCGTCTCCACTCGAGAGGAAGCACGATCGTCCCGCCCACATCCAGAGGAGCCCCCTTTCCCCCTCGTAGCTCGATATGAGGAATCCTTTCCCTGCTTTCAATGGGAAAGAGTTCCCGGCGTTCCCGTCGCATCTCAAGCGGAGGCACTCTCAACAGGAAAGGCGAGAGGAACTCCATGGTCGTACCACCATTCCAAGAGTCCCCCAGATGTCTCAGTCCATTCCAGAGGAACCTCTTTGCCATGCACTGGCTCATCTTTCACGCCGAGGATCGACTCACACCACGGTGGCACGTGGGACAGCCCTGTGGGAAAGCCTCGAGGGAAAGCCTCGAGGGAAAACCACAGATCATTTGATCCAAGCGACGGGAAGCGTGACATTGCTGCTAAAGCCTGGAAGGAAAGCGCACGCGCATGCCCCCACTCGAGACGAGGCCTGACTCCCCTGGGGAGACTCCAGAAGTACCCAAAGATCCATGTCAGCCCCTGAGAGGAATCCTCGGTTCCGGCCCTGACTCCACACAAGGTTTTTGGCCCCGGTATCGACGGGAGAGGAATCCCGAGAGGCCCCCTAACAACTCGCATGGGGACTGGCCTCTCCTGAGGCCACCAGGGCGGGTCCCTGAGGTCCCCGTCGTAACTCGAGAACACCTGCCGCAACTCGAGAAAATCAAGGAAGTTCTCCCTTCCAGGCGAGATGAGGCCTATTTCCGATGAGGCGTCTGGAGACTAATGACACCTAACCTCTGGAACTTCGAAAGGGTCTTTCACACCCTTGCTGCAACTCAAGAAGTTCACTGCCATACCCGTCTCCACTCGAGAGAAAGCACGATGGTCCCGCCTACATCCAGAGGAGCCCCGTTTCCCCCTCATAGCTCGAGATGAGGGATCCTTTCCCTGCTTTCAACGGGAAAAAATTCCCGGCGTTCCCGTCGCATCTCAAGAGGTGGCACTCTCAACAGGAAAGGCGAGAGGAACTCCATGGTCGTACCACCATTCCAAGAGTCCCCCAGATGTCTCAGTCCATTCCAGAGGAACCTCTTTGCCCTGCACTGGCTCATCTTTCACGCCGAGGATCGACTCACACCACGGTGGCACGTGGGACAGCCCTGTGGGAAAGCCTCGAGGGAAAACCACACATCATTTGATCCACGCGACGGGAAGCGTGACATTGCTGCTACAGCCTGGAAGGAAAGTGCACGTGCATGCCCCCACTCGAGACGAGGCCTGACTCCCCTGGGGAGACTCCAGAAGTACCCAAAGATCCATGTCAGCCCCTGAGAGGAATCCTCGGTTCCGGCCCTGACTCCTCACAAGGTTTTTGGCCCCGGTATCGACGGGAGAGGAATCCCGAGAGGCCCCCTAGCAACTCGCATAGGGACTGGCCTCTCCTGAGGCCACCAGGGCGGGTCCCTGAGGTCCCCGTCGTAACTCGAGAACACCTGCCGCAACTCGAGAAAATCCAGGAAGTTCTCCCTTCCAGGCGAGATGAGGCCTATTTCCGATGAGGCGTCTGGAGACTAATGACACCTTACCTCTGGAACTTCGAAAGGGTCTTTCACAGCCTTGCTGCAACTCAAGAAGTTCACCACCATACCCATCTCCACTAGAGAGGAAGCACGATGGTCCCGCCCACATCCAGAGGAGCCCCGTTTCCCCCTCGTAGCTCGAGATGAGGGATCCTTTCCCTGCTTTCAACGGGAAAGAATTCCCGGCGTTCCCGTCGCATCTCAAGAGGAGGCACTCTCAACAGGAAAGGCGAGAGGAACCCCATGGTCGTACCACCATTCCAAGAGTCCCCCAGATGTCTCAGTCCATTCCAGAGGAACCTCTTTGCCCTGCACTGGCTCATCTTTCACGCCGAGGATCGACTCACACCACGGTGGCACGTGGGACAGCCCTGTGGGAAAGGCTCGAGGGAAAGCCTCGAGGGAAAACCACAGATCCTTTCATCCACGCGACGGGAAGCGTGACATTGCTGCTACAGCCTGGAAGGAAAGCGCACGTGCATGCCCCCACTCGAGACGAGGCCTGACTTCCCTGGGGAGACTCCAGAAGTACCCAAAGATCCATGTCAGCCCCTGAGAGGAATCCTCGGTTCCGGCCCTGACTCAACACAAGGTTTTTGGCCCCGGTATCGACGGGAGAGGAATCCCGAGAGGCCCCCTAGCAACTCGCATGGGGACGGGCCTCTCCTGAGGCCACCATGGCGGGTCCCTGAGGTCCCCGTCGTAACTCGAGAACACCTGCCGCAACTCGAGAAAATCCAGGAAGTTCTCCCTTCCAGGCGAGATGAGGCCTATTTCCGATGAGGCATCTGGAGACTAATGACACCTAACCTCTGGAACTTCGAAAGGGTCTTTCACACCCTTGCTGCAACTCAAGAAGTTCAGCGCCATACCCGTCTCCACTCGAGAGGAAGCACGATGGTCCCGCCCACATCCAGAGGAGCCCCGTTTCCCCCTCGTAGCTCGAGATGAGGGATCCTTTCCCTGCTTTCAACGGGAAAGAATTCCCGGCGTTCCCGTCGCATCTCAAGAGGAGGCACTCTCAACAGGAAAGGCGAGAGGAACTCCATGGTCGTACCACCATTCCAAGAGTCCCCCAGATGTCTCAGTCCATTCCAGAGGAACCTCTTTGCCATGCACTGGCTCATCTTTCACGCCGAGGATCGACTCACACCACGGTGGCACGTGGGACAGCCCTGTGGGAAAGCCTCGAGGGAAAGCCTCGAGGGAAAACCACAGATCATTTGATCCAAGCGACGGGAAGCGTGACATTGCTGCTACAGCCTGGAAGGAAAGCGCACGCGCATGGCCCCACTCGAGACGAGGCCTGACTCCCCTGGGGAGACTCCAGAAGTACCCAAAGATCCATGTCAGCCCCTGAGAGGAATCCTCGGTTCCGGCCCTGACTCCACACAAGGTTTTTGGCCCCGGTATCGACGGGAGAGGAATCCCGAGAGGCCCCCTAACAACTCGCATGGGGACTGGCCTCTCCTGAGGCCACCAGGGCGGGTCCCTGAGGTCCCCGTCGTAACTCGAGAACACCTGCCGCAACTCGAGAAAATCCAGGAAGTTCTCCCTTCCAGGCGAGATGAGGCCTATTTCCGATGAGGCGTCTGGAGACTAATGACACCTAACCTCTGGAACTTCGAAAGGGTCTTTCACACCCTTGCTGCAACTCAAGAAGTTCACCGCCATACCCGTCTCCACTCGAGAGGAAGCACGATGGTCCCGCCCACATCCAGAGGAGCCCCGTTTCCCCCTCGGAGCTCGAGATGAGGGATCCTTTCCCTGCTTTCAACGGGAAAGAATTCCCGGCGTTCCCGTCGCATCTCAAGAGGAGGCACTCTCAACAGGAAAGGCGAGAGTAACTCCATGGTCGTACCACCATTCCAAGACTCCCCCAGATGTCTCAGTCCATTCCAGAGGAACCTCTTTGCCCTGCACTGGCTCATTTTTCACGCCGAGAATCGACTCACACCACGGTGTCACGTGGGACAGCCCTGTGAGAAAGCCTCGAGGGAAAGCCTCGAGGGAAAACCATAGATCCTTTGATCCACGCGACGGGAAGCGTGACATTGCTGCTACAGCCTTTAAGGAAAGGGCACGTGCATGCCCCCACACGAGACGAGGCCTGTCTCCCCTGGCGAGACTCCAGAAGTACCCAAAGATCCATATCAGTCCCTGAGAGGAATCCTCGGTTCCGGCCCTGACACCACACAAGGTTTTTGGCCCCGGTATCGACGGGAGAGGAATACCGAGGGGCCCCCTAGCAACACGCATAGGGACTGGCCTCTCCTGAGGCCAACAGGGCGGGTCCCTGAGGTCCCCGTCGTAACTCGAGAACACCTGCCGCAACTCGAGAAAATCCAGGAAGTTCTCCCTTCCAGGCGAGATGAGGCCTATTTCCGATGAGGCATCTGGAGACTAATGACACCTAACCTCTGGAACTTCGAAAGGGTCTTTCACACCCTTGCTGCAACTCAAGAAGTTCAGCGCCATACCCGTCTCCACTCGAGAGGAAGCACGATGGTCCCGCCCACATCCAGAGGAGCCCCGTTTCCCCCTCGTAGCTCGAGATGAGGGATCCTTTCCCTGCTTTCAACGGGAAAGAATTCCCGGCGTTCCCGTCGCATCTCAAGAGGAGGCACTCTCAACAGGAAAGGCGAGAGGAACTCCATGGTCGTACCACCATTCCAAGAGTCCCCCAGATGTCTCAGTCCATTCCAGAGGAACCTCTTTGCCATGCACTGGCTCATCTTTCACGCCGAGGATCGACTCACACCACGGTGGCACGTGGGACAGCCCTGTGGGAAAGCCTCGAGGGAAAGCCTCGAGGGAAAACCACAGATCATTTGATCCAAGCGACGGGAAGCGTGACATTGCTGCTACAGCCTGGAAGGAAAGCGCACGCGCATGTCCCCACTCGAGACGAGGCCTGACTCCCCTGGGGAGACTCCAGAAGTACCCAAAGATCCATGTCAGCCCCTGAGAGGAATCCTCGGTTCCGGCCCTGACTCCACACAAGGTTTTTGGCCCCGGTATCGACGGGAGAGGAATCCCGAGAGGCCCCCTAACAACTCGCATGGGGACTGGCCTCTCCTGAGGCCACCAGGGCGGGTCCCTGAGGTCCCCGTCGTAACTCGAGAACACCTGCCGCAACTCGAGAAAATCCAGGAAGTTCTCCCTTCCAGGCGAGATGAGGCCTATTTCCGATGAGGCGTCTGGAGACTAATGACACCTAACCTCTGGAACTTCGAAAGGGTCTTTCACACCCTTGCTGCAACTCAAGAAGTTCACCGCCATACCCGTCTCCACTCGAGAGGAAGCACGATGGTCCCGCCCACATCCAGAGGAGCCCCGTTTCCCCCTCGGAGCTCGAGATGAGGGATCCTTTCCCTGCTTTCAACGGGAAAGAATTCCCGGCGTTCCCGTCGCATCTCAAGAGGAGGCACTCTCAACAGGAAAGGCGAGAGTAACTCCATGGTCGTACCACCATTCCAAGACTCCCCCAGATGTCTCAGTCCATTCCAGAGGAACCTCTTTGCCCTGCACTGGCTCATTTTTCACGCCGAGAATCGACTCACACCACGGTGTCACGTGGGACAGCCCTGTGAGAAAGCCTCGAGGGAAAGCCTCGAGGGAAAACCATAGATCCTTTGATCCACGCGACGGGAAGCGTGACATTGCTGCTACAGCCTTTAAGGAAAGGGCACGTGCATGCCCCCACACGAGACGAGGCCTGTCTCCCCTGGCGAGACTCCAGAAGTACCCAAAGATCCATATCAGTCCCTGAGAGGAATCCTCGGTTCCGGCCCTGACACCACACAAGGTTTTTGGCCCCGGTATCGACGGGAGAGGAATACCGAGGGGCCCCCTAGCAACACGCATAGGGACTGGCCTCTCCTGAGGCCAACAGGGCGGGTCCCTGAGGTCCCCGTCGTAACTCGAGAACACCTGCCGCAACTCGAGAAAATCCAGGAAGTTCTCCCTTCCAGGCGAGATGAGGCCTATTTCCGATGAGGCATCTGGAGACTAATGACACCTAACCTCTGGAACTTCGAAAGGGTCTTTCACACCCTTGCTGCAACTCAAGAAGTTCAGCGCCATACCCGTCTCCACTCGAGAGGAAGCACGATGGTCCCGCCCACATCCAGAGGAGCCCCGTTTCCCCCTCGTAGCTCGAGATGAGGGATCCTTTCCCTGCTTTCAACGGGAAAGAATTCCCGGCGTTCCCGTCGCATCTCAAGAGGAGGCACTCTCAACAGGAAAGGCGAGAGGAACTCCATGGTCGTACCACCATTCCAAGAGTCCCCCAGATGTCTCAGTCCATTCCAGAGGAACCTCTTTGCCATGCACTGGCTCATCTTTCACGCCGAGGATCGACTCACACCACGGTGGCACGTGGGACAGCCCTGTGGGAAAGCCTCGAGGGAAAGCCTCGAGGGAAAACCACAGATCATTTGATCCAAGCGACGGGAAGCGTGACATTGCTGCTACAGCCTGGAAGGAAAGCGCACGCGCATGTCCCCACTCGAGACGAGGCCTGACTCCCCTGGGGAGACTCCAGAAGTACCCAAAGATCCATGTCAGCCCCTGAGAGGAATCCTCGGTTCCGGCCCTGACTCCACACAAGGTTTTTGGCCCCGGTATCGACGGGAGAGGAATCCCGAGAGGCCCCCTAACAACTCGCATGGGGACTGGCCTCTCCTGAGGCCACCAGGGCGGGTCCCTGAGGTCCCCGTCGTAACTCGAGAACACCTGCCGCAACTCGAGAAAATCCAGGAAGTTCTCCCTTCCAGGCGAGATGAGGCCTATTTCCGATGAGGCGTCTGGAGACTAATGACACCTAACCTCTGGAACTTCGAAAGGGTCTTTCACACCCTTGCTGCAACTCAAGAAGTTCACCGCCATACCCGTCTCCACTCGAGAGGAAGCACGATGGTCCCGCCCACATCCAGAGGAGCCCCGTTTCCCCCTCGGAGCTCGAGATGAGGGATCCTTTCCCTGCTTTCAACGGGAAAGAATTCCCGGCGTTCCCGTCGCATCTCAAGAGGAGGCACTCTCAACAGGAAAGGCGAGAGTAACTCCATGGTCGTACCACCATTCCAAGACTCCCCCAGATGTCTCAGTCCATTCCAGAGGAACCTCTTTGCCCTGCACTGGCTCATTTTTCACGCCGAGAATCGACTCACACCACGGTGTCACGTGGGACAGCCCTGTGAGAAAGCCTCGAGGGAAAGCCTCGAGGGAAAACCATAGATCCTTTGATCCACGCGACGGGAAGCGTGACATTGCTGCTACAGCCTTTAAGGAAAGGGCACGTGCATGCCCCCACACGAGACGAGGCCTGTCTCCCCTGGCGAGACTCCAGAAGTACCCAAAGATCCATATCAGTCCCTGAGATTAATCCTCGGTTCCGGCCCTGACACCACACAAGGTTTTTGGCCCCGGTATCGACGGGAGAGGAATACCGAGGGGCCCCCTAGCAACACGCATAGGGACTGGCCTCTCCTGAGGCCAACAGGGCGGGTCCCTGAGGTCCCCGTCGTAACTCGAGAACACCTGCCGCAACTCGAGAAAATCCAGGAAGTTCTCCCTTCCAGGCGAGATGAGGCCTATTTCCGATGAGCCGTCTGGAGACTAATGACACCTAACCTCTGGAACTTCGAAAGGGTCTTTCACACCCTTGCTGCAACTCAAGAAGTTCAGCGCCATACCCGTCTCCACTCGAGAGGAAGCACGATGGTCCCGCCCACATCCCGAGGAGCCCCGTTTCCCCCTAGTAGCTCGAGATGAGGGATCCTTTCCCTGCTTTCAACGGGAAAGAATTCCCGGCGTTCCCGTCGCATCTCAAGAGGAGGCACTCTCAACAGGAAAGGCTAGAGGAACTCCATGGTCGTACCACCATTCCAAGAGTCCCCCAGATGTCTCAGTCCATTCCAGAGGAACCTCTTTGACATGCACTGGCTCATCTTTCACGCCGAGGATCGACTCACACCACGGTGGCACGTGGGACAGCCCTGTGGGAAAGCCTCGAGGGAAAGCCTCGAGGGAAAACCACAGATCATTTGATCCAAGCGACGGGAAGCGTGACATTGCTGCTACAGCCTGGAAGGAAAGCGCACGCGCATGCCCCCACTCGAGACGAGGCCTGACTCCCCTGGGGAGACTCCAGAAGTACCCAAAGATCCATGTCAGCCCCTGAGAGGAATCCTCGGTTCCGGCCCTGACTCCACACAAGGTTTTTGGCCCCGGTATCGACGGGAGAGGAATCCCGAGAGGCCCCCTAACAACTCGCATGGGGACTGGCCTCTCCTGAGGCCACCAGGGCGGGTCCCTGAGGTCCCCGTCGTAACTCGAGAACACCTGCCGCAACTCGAGAAAATCCAGGAAGTTCTCCCTTCCAGGCGAGATGAGGCCTATTTCCGATGAGGCGTCTGGAGACTAATGACACCTAACCTCTGGAACTTCGAAAGGGTCTTTCACACCCTTGCTGCAACTCAAGAAGTTCACCGCCATACCCGTCTCCACTCGAGAGGAAGCACGATGGTCCCGCCCACATCCAGAGGAGCCCCGTTTCCCCCTCGGAGCTCGAGATGAGGGATCCTTTCCCTGCTTTCAACGGGAAAGAATTCCCGGCGTTCCCGTCGCATCTCAAGAGGAGGCACTCTCAACAGGAAAGGCGAGAGTAACTCCATGGTCGTACCACCATTCCAAGACTCCCCCAGATGTCTCAGTCCATTACAGAGGAACCTCTTTGCACTGCACTGGCTCATTTTTCACGCCGAGAATCGACTCACACCACGGTGTCACGTGGGACAGCCCTGTGAGAAAGCCTCGAGGGAAAGCCTCGAGGGAAAATCATAGATCCTTTGATCCACGCGACGGGAAGCGTGACATTGCTGCTACAGCCTTTAAGGAAAGGGCACGTGCATGCCCCCACACGAGACGAGGCCTGTCTCCCCTGGCGAGACTCCAGAAGTACCCAAAGATCCATATCAGTCCCTGAGAGGAATCCTCGGTTCCGGCCCTGACACCACACAAGGTTTTTGGCCCCGGTATCGACGGGAGAGGAATACCGAGGGGCCCCCTAGCAACACGCATAGGGACTGGCCTCTCCTGAGGCCAACAGGGCGGGTCCCTGAGGTCCCCGTCGTAACTCGAGAACACCTGCCGCAACTCGAGAAAATCCAGGAAGTTCTCCCTTCCAGGCGAGATGAGGCCTATTTCCGATGAGCCGTCTGGAGACTAATGACACCTAACCTCTGGAACTTCGAAAGGGTCTTTCACACCCTTGCTGCAACTCAAGAAGTTCACCGCCATACCCGTCTCCACTCGAGAGAAAGCACGATGGTCCCGACTACATCCAGAGGAGCCCCGTTTCCCCCTCGTAGCTCGAGATGAGGGATCCTTTCCCTGCTTTCAACGGGAAAAAATTCCCGGCGTTCCCGTCGCATCTCAAGAGGTGGCACTCTCAACAGGAAAGGCGAGAGGAACTCCATGGTCGTACCACCATTCCAAGAGTCCCCCAGATGTCTCAGTCCATTCCAGAGGAACCTCTTTGCCCTGCACTGGCTCATCTTTCACGCCGAGGATCGACTCACACCACGGTGGCACGTGGGACAGCCCTGTGGGAAAGCCTCGAGGGAAAACCACACATCATTTGATCCACGCGACGGGAAGCGTGACATTGCTGCTACAGCCTGGAAGGAAAGTGCACGTGCATGCCCCCACTCGAGACGAGGCCTGACTCCCCTGGGGAGACTCCAGAAGTACCCAAAGATCCATGTCAGCCCCTGAGAGGAATCCTCGGTTCCGGCCCTGACTCCTCACAAGGTTTTTGGCCCCGGTATCGACGGGAGAGGAATCCCGAGAGGCCCCCTAGCAACTCGCATGGGGACGGGCCTCTCCTGAGGCCACCATGGCGGGTCCCTGAGGTCCCCGTCGTAACTCGAGAACACCTGCCGCAACTCGAGAAAATCCAGGAAGTTCTCCCTTCCAGGCGAGATGAGGCCTATTTCCGATGAGGCCTCTGGAGACTAATGACACCTAACCTCTGGAACTTCGAAAGGGTCTTTCACACCCTTGCTGCAACTCAAGAAGTTCACCGCCATAACCGTCTCCACTCGAGAGGAAGCACGATGGTCCCGCCCACATCCAGAGGAGCCCCGTTTCCCCCTCGTAGCTCGAGATGAGGGATCCTTTCCCTGCTTTCAACGGGAAAGAATTCCCGGCGTTCCCGTCGCATCTCAAGAGGAGGCACTCTCAACAGGAAAGGCGAGAGGAACTCCATGGTCGTACCACCATTCCAAGAGTCCCCCAGATGTCTCAGTCCATTCCAGAGGAACCTCTTTGCCCTGCACTGGCTCATCTTTCACGCCGAGGATCGACTCACACCACGGTGGCACGTGGGACAGCCCTGTGGGAAAGCCTCGAGGGAAAACCACAGATCCTTTGATCCACGCGACGGGAAGCGTGACATTGCTGCTACAGCCTGGAAGGAAAGCGCACGTGCATGCCCCCACTCCAGACGAGGCCTGACTCCCCTGGGGAGACTCCAGAAGTACCCAAAGATCCATGTCAGCCCCTGAGAGGAATCCTCGGTTCCGGCCCTGACTCCACACAAGCTTTTTGGCCCCGGTATCGACGGGAGAGGAATCCCGAGAGGCCCCCTAGCAACTCGCATGGGGACTGGCCTCTCCTGAGGCCACCAGGGCGGGTCCCTGAGGTCCCCGTCGTAACTCGAGAACACCTGCCGCAACTCGAGAAAATCCAGGAAGTTCTCCCTTCCAGGCGAGATGAGGCCTATTTCCGATGAGGCCTCTGGAGACTAATGACACCAAACCTCTGGAACTTCGAAAGGGTCTTTCACACCCTTGCTGCAACTCAAGAAGTTCACCGCCATACCCGTCTCCACTCGAGAGTAAGCACGATGGTCCCGCCCACATCCAGAGGAGCCCCGTTTCCCCCTCGTAGCTCGAGATGAGGGATCCTTTCCCTGCTTTCAACGGGAAAGTATTCCCGGCGTTCCCGTCGCATCTCAAGAGGAGTCACTCTCAACAGGAAAGGCGAGAGGAACTCCATGGTCGTACCACCATTCCAAGAGTCCCCCAGATGTCTCAGTCCATTCCAGAGGAACCTCTTTGCCCTGCACTGGCTCATCTTTCACGCCGAGGATCGACTCACACCACGGTCGCACGTGGGACAGCCCTGTGGGAAAGCCTCGAGGGAAAGCCTCGAGGGAAAACCACAGATCCTTTGATCCACGCGACGGGAAGCGTGACATTGCTCCTAAAGCCTGGAAGGAAAGCGCACGTGCATGCCCCCACTCGAGACGAGGCCTGACTCCCCTGGGGAGACTCCAGAAGTACCCAAAGATCCATGTCAGCCCCTTAGAGGAATCCTCGGTTCCGGCCCTGACTCCACACAAGGTTTTTGGCCCCGGTATCGACGGGAGAGGAATCCCGAGAGGCCCCCTAGCAACTCGCATAGGGACTGGCCTCTCCTGAGGCCACCAGGGCGGGTCCCTGAGGTCCCCGTCGTAACTCGAGAACACCTGCCGCAACTCGAGAAAATCCAGGAAGTTCTCCCTTCCAGGCGAGATGAGGCCTATTTCCGATGAGGCGTCTGGAGACTAATGACACCTTACCTCTGGAACTTCGAAAGGGTCTTTCACAGCCTTGCTGCAACTCAAGAAGTTCACCACCATACCCTGCCGGAAGCCAGTGTGAGGAATCCCGCCCGTGACAAGGTCATGAGGAAGGAAGCTGACATACACAAGGCGTGCTCAGACTTCAGGGACCCCTCTGGATATTCCTAAGCATGTACCCCAGCAAAAATCTGCTGGCTTTTGTGCTCTGCTTTTCCACTTTTCTGATATTCTCTGGAAAAAAGTCAATTCAGGGTTTTAGTCTTCTGCATTTGAAAGGGATGTTTCAGTTAAACCCCTCTGATAGCTCTCTAGTCTGCCTAACAGGTTCCCCAGACCTCTTACAGCTTGTGAATTGCTTACAGCCCCCCAACCGCGAGAGGCACAAAGCTTACAGCTTGTGAATTGCTTACAGCCCCCCAACCACGGGAGGCACAAAGCTTAAAAGCATCTTAAAGATACAGAGCCTTTTCTAAAGAGTTAAAAATTATATTGGTAGAGGGTTTTCACTGTTGACTCAAGGATTGCTGCCAGACCTCCTTATTCTTTATCTTTTAGGCACCTGGAAGGATGTTAATGTAAGCAGGATGTAGAAAAAGATACATAGTAGTTTTGATGTTAGCAACACTAGACTTTTGAGTTAATTGCTTCTCTTTTGCTATAAATCACTGCACTCCCTCTACTTCTTATAAGTTGCTGTATCCTTGCTGTCTAAGAATGTAACTTTCTTTAGTGCTTTCCGAGAGTGGCACCAGACCTTGGGAAGATCAACACAAATAAGTCTTGTGGTTGACAAACCCTTATCAGAAAAAAGGCTGTAAAATGTTAATTGGCCCTTTTGGTTGGAAGATGATGTAAATTACCTAAGACTTGTGTATACAATTAGGTATGCAGAGAGAAAAGCCTGGTTTTGATAAGAGTCTGGACTGCTAACGCTGCATAACTTTGTGTTACCCATTGATCTCCATGTTTTATCAAAAGTATAAAAGGCCTTCTGAACAATAAAGGACGGGACCAGATTCTCAGACCAGTTTCTCGGACTAGTCTCGGCCTGGTTTCTTGGGAATCTGGCTCCCCCCCTGTCTCTCTCTCTCTCTCTTTTTCTCTCCCTTTTCTTCCCTCTGCTCTTTACTTTAATTTCAGGCTGAATTTCCATCTGGGGCGCGGAGGCTCGCCAGGTCTACTTATTTGCCCTGGTTATTAAGATCCGCGAGAAAGGGAGCTTAAGGCGAGGCACCCTTAGATATTCAAGCGGGCACCGGTGGCCCAACGTAGATGGTGCAAATTCCTTGTCTGGAATTTTATTGGTCTTCCGCGTAAACCAAGCTATTCAGCCCTCTTTCTCCACTTAATCTTCCTACTGCACTACAGTTTCTTAATCTAATCTTATATTAATAAATAAACAAGTCTTTCCACGCCAACGCCGTCCACCCTTCGAATTCCCTGGATCCACCGGGGCTGGACCCCGGCAAGTGGCGCCCGGAACAGGCTATTCGAAGGTAGGTTCCTCGGAGCAAAAGCTCCCCCCGGAGCACTCTCTGTAGCTCCCCCCGGAGCACTCTCTGTTGCTCCCCCCGGAGCACTCTCTGTTGCTCCCCCCCGGAGTGACTTAATCACTCCCCCCGGAGTACTTTCGGGTACTCCCCCAGTGTTGAGTGTTCGGGACGGCTAGGACCCCACTCAGGGTGCCGCGGACCCCCCTGTAGGATAGACAGGGTGAGGAGGAGTGGGAAGTGTTCAAGGGTTTAAGAGAAACCTGGTGCTCTAGAGGTTGAAAAGAAACCTGCTATCTTAGGGTTGAAAACAAAACCCCCCTCGCCAAAGGTAAAACCTTTTTGTTGAGGTAGACTTTTCTATAAGACTTAATTTTCTGACATGGGTAACAGTGAATCAAAAGAAAGACAGCTTTTTACAGGAGTAATCTTGCAGTTACTAACTAAACGAGGAATTAAAGTTAAAAAATCCAATATTCATTCATTTTTTTCCTTTGTACAAGAACAGTGTCCCTGGTTTCCAGAAGAAGGCACTGTTAACTTAGACACCTGGGAGAGAGTAGGAAAACAACTAAAAACTTACCATGCTGAACATGGCTCACAAAAGGTGCCTACTGACGCCTTTTCCTTATGGAATATAATTAGGGACGCTCTAGACCCTGCCCCTGAATCTGAAAAGGTACATCTTAAAGAGGAAAGTGCAGAGAAAAAGGTATCTATCGAAGAGGAGAGTGATGAAAAGGAGGCTACACCTAACTATCGGCAGTTGAGTCAAATGATAGCTGCAATGACTGCCCAAGAAAAGGTAATAGATAGAGATGACAAAAAAGAGCAGCTTTCAGATGAGGAAGATTTGGAAGAGGAAGTAAGTCAAGATCATTCTGATGAGGACTGGTCTTTATTAAATAAAGATGCTCCAAGGAGTTTAAGAGAAACTTCTCCAATTAGATTATCTGCTCCAAAGAGCTTAATAAAAACTTCCCCAACCAGACCACCTGCTTCCACAAATTCAAGAGAAATTTCCTTAATTAAGCCTTCTGCTTCCAGAGGCTCAAGACAAATGTCCCCCATCAGATTATATGCACCTGAGAGTTTAAGGCCAGATTCCCCAGATAAAACATCCGTAAGACCTAAACACAGAACGGATAAAAAATTCCCAAAGTACGAAGAAAGTGACATAGGACACCCCTTGCCCCCCCCTCCCTATAAGGGTGAGGGGCCTCCACTAGAAGCTCCCCGAAGAAGAGTTTTCTCTATCCCAGATGATGAACTTGATCCCCACCTTGAGGCTTGTTTCCCCATAATATTTGGTGGAAGTGGTGGGAGAACAGCCCCCCACTGGGAACCCATTCCAATGAAAATGATTAAAGAACTCAAACAGGCTTGTGCTTTGTATGGGCCTAAAGCCCCGTACACTGTATCATTGGTGGAAGCTTTAGCGGGCAGATGGATGACACCCCATGACTGGAAGACAGTCGCTAAAGCTTGTCTGTCTGGAGGTCAATATGTACTTTGGAGAACTGAATATGAAGATCTAGCCCAAAAACAGGCTGATGCTAACCAAAAATATGGCCCAAGATATATTATAAAAAATATGTTGGCAGGGACTAATGATTTTGGAACACTTAGAGATCAAATGGGATTAGATAAAACCACTTTAGATCAAGTAACCGCCTGCGCCCTTGGGGCTTGGCGTTTGTTGCCTGAAGGGAAAGAATCTACCTCTTCCTTCTCAAATGTTAAACAAAAACCAGAAGAGCCATATGAAGACTTTATATCAAGACTTGCAGAGGCAGTCAACAGAGTAATTTCCAACACTGAGGCAGCTAGTATATTGATAAAACAACTGGCATTTGAAAATGCTAATTCTACCTGCCAGGCCATTTTACGTCCTATTAAAAAAACTGGGGAAATAATAGATTATATCAGGCAATGTGCAGATGTAGGACCAGCGATGATGCAGGGCGTTGCCATAGCTGCAGCCATAAAGGGAAATTCTTACCAGCAGGCAGTACAGTCCTTTTTTACAAATAGAAATAACCCGTCAAAGAGTCATTCCAGTAGTCCAGGCCAGAATATTGGTTTATCCAAGGCCTGCTTCTCTTGCGGACGGGAAGGGCACCTTATGCGAGCTTGTCCCCAAAAAGCAGCCGGTTCTTCTCTGCCGAATTCTCCCTCCCCGGCTGTGCCTACTAATCTCCCTAGATCTCTCTGCCCTCGTTGTCAAAAAGGATATCACTGGGCAAAAGAATGTAGGTCACAATTCCATAGAAATGGAGCCTTTTTGGGCCCCGACCAGCAGTCGGGAAACGGATTGAGGGGCCAGCCTCAGGCCCCGACAACAATTGGGGCAGCCTCACTGAACCCATTCATTCCCTTCGTCCCATCGCAGAACTCATCAGAGCAACCCCAGGCAGCGCAGGACTGGACCTCAGTTCCACCACCTCAGCAATATTAACACCAGATAGCCCCACTGTAAAAATACCTACAGGAGTTAAAGGCCCATTACCAACAGGTTTAGTAGGAATTATACTAGGCAGAAGTTCCTTAGCTATGCAAGGTCTCACAATCATCCCTGGAGTAATTGACTCAGATTATACAGGAGAAATCCAGATAATGATTTCACCCCCAACTAAAACTTTCCAAATACATCAGGGACAAAGAATAGCCCAACTTTTGCTTTTGCCTTACCACACTGCAATTGGGCGCACAGCTACTCAAAATGAAAGGCAGGATAAAGGATTTGGGTCTAGTGATATGGTTTTTTGGATAACAGAAATTACTCAGAAACGTCCTATGAAGACTATCCTGATTAATGGCAAGTCTATTGTGGGGTTATTAGACACAGGAGCAGATGTTTCTTGCATTTCAGGAAAAGACTGGCCCAGCTCCTGGCCCACACATACTACTGAAAATAACTTGGTGGGGATAGGAAGAGCCCCCACAATAGCCAAAAGTGCAAAAATTTTAGATTGGCAATTTGAGGATACCCGTGGAACTTTCCAACCTTATGTCGTTCCTTCGCTCCCCCTTACCCTGTGGGGGAGGGACGTGCTATCTCAAATGGGAGTGTTACTTTTTAGCCCTGATGATAAAGTGACCTCTCAGATGTTGCAGATGGGCTATGATCCATCAAAAGGATTGGGTAAACAACAGACAGGAATAATTGAGCCAATTTGCCCAACTCCTCGCAAGCTACGTGCTGGATTGGGATATCCAAATTTATAATTGAGGCCATTGTTTTTGCTGCCGACCCCATCACATGGAAATCTCAAGATCCGGTGTGGGTAGAACAGTGGCCTCTGCATAAGGAAAAATTATTGGCAGCTAAAGCATTAATCTTTGAACAATTAGAATTGGGACATATTGAGCCCTCCAATAGCCCCTGGAACACTCCTATTTTTGTCATTAAGAAAAAATCTGGTAAATGGCGACTTTTACAGGATTTGAGAGCTATTAATGCCACCATGGAGGACATGGGGGCCTTACAGCCTGGGCTCCCTTCCCCAGTAGCCGTTCCAGAGGGATATAATATAATTGTTATTGATTTACAAGATTGTTTTTTCACTATTCCCTTAAATCCTGAGGATAAAAAGCGATTTGCCTTTAGTCTGCCATCAGAAAATCTTAAACAGCCTTATTTACGGTTTCAGTGGAAGGTTCTGCCTCAGGGAATGAAAAATAGCCCTACTTTATGCCAAAAATTTGTTAATGCCGCTCTAGAAGATACTAGGGCTAAATATGAACACGTGTATATGATTCACTATATGGATGATATTTTAATAGCTCATCCTGATAGAGTTCACCTGCAGACTGTGCTCCAGGACCTGACCCAGGCATTGACAGACAGAGGCCTAAAAATTGCCCCAGAAAAAATTCAAATCAATCCGCCCATAACTTACTTAGGAAGAGTCATAAATTCGGAAACGGTGACTCATACCCCGCTGCAATTGAGAAAAGACCATCTTATTACTTTAAATGATTATCAAAAACTCTTAGGTGATATTAATTGGATTAGACCATATTTAAAATTAACCACTGCCGAATTAAAACCTCTTTTTAACACTTTACGCGGGGATCCTGATCCAACCTCAAAAAGACAATTAACAGCTGAGGCTCAAGAAGCCCTAGGCAAAGTAGAAGCAGCCTTATCAAATAGCTATGTAAAAAGAATTGATTTGACGATGACGTGGCAGTTCCTTTGCCTAGCTACTCCAACGGCGCCTACGGGAGTTCTGTGGCAACGCGGCCCTTTAGAATGGATCCATCTTCCTACCCAAGCTAAAAAAGTCGTGGCTTCTTATCCTGGTTTAATTGCCACATTAATGCTAAAAGGAAGGAAGCGGAGCATTGAATTGTTTGGTAAAGAGCCATCAGAGATTGTAATTCCATATAATAAGGAGCAGCTTGATGCTCTTTTAATGTTTGATGAAGACTGGCAGATTGCCATAGGGAATTACTGTGGTCAAATTTTGCATCATTTACCCTCGCATGTTTTACTAAATTTTATGTCTAACCATCCAGTTATTTTTCCTGTCCGGTGTAAACAGTTCCCTATTTCAGATGCTCAGGTAGTCTTTACTGATGGATCGGCTAACGGTAGAGCCTCTATAGTCACAAGAGATCATCAAAAACTTTTGGAAACACAAGAAACTTCAGCTCAAAGGGCTGAAATCACAGCTGTTATTGAGGCCTTTGTTATGTTTGCGGAGAAAGAATTTAACCTTTATTCTGACTCTCAGTATGTGGTCAGGCTGTTTCCACACATTGAGACTGCAGTTTTGCCTGAAAACAAAACTGCTATCTTCCATTTGTTAACTAAACTGCAGCAGCAAATATGGAAAAGAAATCGGGCGTTCTTTATCGGCCACATTCGGGCTCATTCCGGCCTGCCTGGCCCTTTAAATGCTCTCAATGAATTGGCAGATTCGTTAACCAGGATTTCAGTGGCTTCTGTTTTTGAAGAAGCTCGAGCTTCTCACTCACTTCATCACCAAAATGCCACTGCCTTACGATACCAGTTTCAAATTCCTCGAGAATCTGCCCGAGAGATTGTTCGTTCTTGTTCACATTGTCCTACTACCGTGAATGCTTTGCCTCTGGGAGTTAACCCTCGCGGTCTCAAACCTAATGCACTCTGGCAAATGGATGTAACCCATGTCTCTTCATTTGGAAAACTGTCTTTTGTTCATGTAACTGTAGATACCTTCTCTCATGTTATTATTGCCACTGCTCGTACAGGGGAAGCAGTTAAAGATGTAATACAACATCTTTTTACATGCTTTTCCTATCTGGGCTTGCCAAAAGCTTTAAAAACTGATAATGCTCCTGCTTACACTTCTAAATCTTTTCAGCAATTCTGTACAAGATTTCAAATTAAACATAACACCGGCATCCCTTATAACCCACAAGGACAAGCCATTGTGGAAAGAGCACATCAAACACTGAAAATCCATATTCAAAAACTAAAAGAAGGGGAATTTAAATATAGTTCCCCCCATCAGATTTTGCAACATGCTCTTTTCGTAATAAATAACTTAAATGCTGATTCATCCGGAAACACTGCAATGCTTCGCCATTGGTGCCCAGAGCAATTGAATGCAAAACCATTAGTAAAATGGAGGGACCTTCTTTCCGGACAATGGAAAGGTCCTGACCCCTTATTAACCAATGGGCGAGGGTATGCTTGTGTTTTTCCACAGGACGCGGACGCTCCGATTTGGGTTCCAGACAGACTAATTCGCCATGTCTCAGCTCCCCGGATACCAGAATCCCCCGCCACCGCGATCTCTAAAAAGGAAGAAACTCCCTCTTCCCCCGCTCCCTCCGCCAGCACGGGAAACGCCGCTGACCCCAGGACAGCTGACATTGGAGATCCCGGATAGGCGCGGATCGGAGCCACCCACTGGACAGATGTCACGACTTCAGATACAGGATATTGCACCCCCTGATTTTTTGCCTCGCAGGAATCCATTAGGACGCCCAGCTCAGTCAACCCAACAAGCCTCCTTGCCCACCTGGGGACAGATTAAAGCTCTCTGTCGCCAGGCACAGGGGATAGCTACCCTACAGGGATCGTCAGTCTCTCCTGAAAAGGTGTTTATTGCCATGCTTGCCTTGCTCTCTTGCCAGGTAAGCGCTGCTCCCATTCCAACCAAATATTGGGCGTTTCTCCCGGATCCTCCAACTTTCCAAGTTGTTACTTGGAACAGTGACCCCATACGAGTTAGTACAGACCAGCCTCGCCTTTTGGGAGGATCTTATACTTCCTATACAAAAGACCAATACCCTATTAATTTCAATTATACCTTTAAAGGACTAGCAGATGATTTTCCTGTCTGCTTTAATTTTCCTCCTGGCCTTACAGGAGACTTCTTTACCAAGACAGGATGCGTTGGAGCCTCCACAAAAGCAGTTATGACAGATTCCCCAACCTCTAAATTTGCATCTATAGGGGATCGGTCTGCTTGGATATTACGAGCCCGTATGCCTGGGGTCCTTGGCCCCTATAAGTCTTTGTCTCTCAAAACTCCATCAGAATATCCAAATTGTGATGATGTTGCTCCCTCAGATGTTATTTGGAAAACTATAGATGATCATTCAGGATATCCGATTTGGAAATCTTGTATTTATAATTCGAGAGTAGATTACAATATGCCGGGAGGAAGAAATTGTGCGATTCAGGACTGGAGCAACCCAAATCCAGGTCAAGACCCTGAGTCTGACGATGACTTTATCAATAGATTGGATAATTGGAAAGAATATTCAATTTCTTGGCCGTTAGTTGCCACCAGACGGCATCATAACCAATTTGTTCCCCCTATGCTGTCTTATATAACTAGAGGTAAAACCTTTTGGCAGCCAGAAATTTGGAGAGCCCTTGCGGCTACCGCCCCTATTATTTTAATCCGACCAAAAAATACCTCTATTTACTCTATTTTAGCTTGTCTACCCTCTCCTTATGTTTTTCTTTTCACTAATGATTCTGAAAGACTTAACATACAATTGAATTATACAGGTGGACCCCATGTAGTGTCTTGTGAACAATGTATGCTTTCATCCTGTTTAACTCCTCAATATAAAGTTTGCTCTTTCATGGTTTTAAAACGTCCGCCCTATCTCATGGTACCTGTAACTGTAGCCACGTATTGGTATGATAACCATGGCCTAGCTGTACTGCAACAGCTACAAGATTTAATGCGAACACGACGGTTTGTGGGCTTACTTGTTTTGGGAATATCAGCTTTGATAACCGCAATTACTTCTGTTACTGTGGCGGCATTATCATTGTCTCAACAAGTGTATACTGCCCAATATGTTGACACCGTATCCAAAAATGTTTCTCTAACGCTGGCAACCCAGGAAATTATAGATAGGAAGCTAGAAATAAGGATTGATGCCTTAGAAGAAGCAGTAATGCATATTGGGAATGAATTACAGAGTCTGAAAATGAAATTGGCTCTTTCATGTCATGCCGATTACCGGTGGATATGTGTTACATCCCTGAAAGTAAATGAGACAGATTTTAAATGGGAGAGGGTCAAAAATCATATTTTAGGTGTCTGGAACAGCTCAGATATTAGTTTAGATTTAGGGAAACTTCATAATCAGATTCAGACCTTGGAACACTCCCGATTAGATTTTACCGCCGCAGGAGAAGCCAATGACTTTTTCCACACCTTCTCTGACTTCATTTCTGGAAAAACTCTTCTGACTACTGTCTCTAGCTATGCTGCTGTGGGTGCCATAATCCTGCTCCTTGTAATCGTGCTTCCTTGTGTTGTCAGGACTCTTCGGCAGAGCATTCGGAATCTCGCGACTGAACTGCACCTAATTTTTTTAAAAAACTAATAAAGAAGGGGGAGTTGCCGGAAGCCAGTGTGAGGAATCCCGCCCGTGACAAGGTCATGAGGAAGGAAGCTGACATACGCAAGGCGTGCTCAGACTTCAGGGACCCCTCTGGATATTCCTAAGCATGTACCCCAGCAAAAATCTGCCGGCTTTTGTGCTCTGCTTTTCCACTTTTCTGATATTCTCTGGAAAAAAGTCAATTCAGGGTTTTAGTCTTCTGCATTTGAAAGGGATGTTTCAGTTAAACCCCTCTGATAGCTCTCTAGTCTGCCTAACAGGTTCCCCAGACCTCTTACAGCTTGTGAATTGCTTACAGCCCCCCAACCGCGAGAGGCACAAAGCTTACAGCTTGTGAATTGCTTACAGCCCCCCAACCGCGGGAGGCACAAAGCTTAAAAGCATCTTAAAGATACAGAGCCTTTTCTAAAGAGTTAAAAATTATATTGGTAGAGGGTTTTCACTGTTGACTCAAGGATTGCTGCCAGACCTCCTTATTCTTTATCTTTTAGGCACCTGGAAGGATGTTAATGTAAGCAGGATGTAGAAAAAGATACATAGTAGTTTTGATGTTAGCAACACTAGACTTTTGAGTTAATTGCTTCTCTTTTGCTATAAATCACTGCACTCCCTCTACTTGTTATAAGTTGCTGTATCCTTGCTGTCTAAGAATGTAACTTTCTTTAGTGCTTTCCGAGAGTGGCACCAGACCTTGGGAAGATCAACACAAATAAGTCTTGTGGTTGACAAACCCTTATCAGAAAAAAGGCTGTAAAATGTTAATTGGCCCTTTTGGTTGGAAGATGATGTAAATTACCTAAGACTTGTGTATACAATTAGGTATGCAGAGAGAAAAGCCTGGTTTTGATAAGAGTCTGGACAGCTAACGCTGCATAACTTTGTGTTACCCATTGATCTCCATGTTTTATCAAAAGTATAAAAGGCCTTCTGAACAATAAAGGACGGGACCAGATTCTCAGACCAGTTTCTCGGACTAGTCTCGGCCTGGTGTCTTGGGAATATGGCTCCCCCCGTGTCTCTCTCTCTCTCTCTTTTTCTCTCCCTTTTCTTCCCTCTGCTCTTTACTTTAATTTCAGGCTGAATTTCCATCTGGGGCGCGGAGGCTCGCCAGGTCTACTTATTTGCCCTGGTTATTAAGATCCGCGAGAAAGGGAGCTTAAGGCGAGGCACCCTTAGATATTCAAGCGGGCACCGGTGGCCCAACGTAGATGGTGCAAATTCCTTGTCTGGAATTTTATTGGTCTTCCGCGTAAACCAAGCTATTCAGCCCTCTTTCTCCACTTAATCTTCCTACTGCACTACAGTTTCTTAATCTAATCTTATATTAATAAATAAACAAGTCTTTCCACGCCAACGCCGTCCACCCTTCGAATTCCCTGGATCCACCGGGGCTGGACCCCGGCAATACCCGTCTCCACTAGAGAGGAAGCACGATGGTCCCGCCCACATCCAGAGGAGCCCCGTTTCCCCCTCGGAGCTCGAGATGAGGGATCCTTTCCCTGCTTTCAACGGGAAAGAATTCCCGGCGTTCCCGTCGCATCTCAAGAGGAGGCACTCTCAACAGGAAAGGCGAGAGGAACTCCATGGTCGTACCACCATTCCAAGAGTCCCCCAGATGTCTCAGTCCATTCCAGAGGAACCTCTTTGCCCTGCACTGGCTCATCTTTCACGCCGAGGATCGACTCACACCACGGTGGAACGTGGGACAGCCCTGTGGGAAAGCCTCGAGGGAAAACCACAGATCCTTTGATCCACGCGACGGGAAGCGTGACATTGCTGCTACAGCCTGGAAAGAAAACGCACGTGCATGCCCCCACTCGAGACGAGGCCTGACTCCCCTGCGGAGACTCCAGAAGTACCCAAAGATCCATGTCAGCCCCTGAGAGGAATCCTCGTTTCCGGCCCTGACTCCACACAAGGTTTTTGGCCCCGGTATCGACGGGAGAGGAATCCCGCGAGGCCCCCTAGCAACTCGCATGTGGACTGGCCTCTCCTGAGGCCACCAGGGCGGGTCCCTGAGGTCCCCGTCGTAACTCGAGAACACCTGCCGCATCTCGAGAAAATCCAGGAAGTTCTCCCTTCCAGGCGAGATGAGGCCTATTTCCGATGAGGCGTCTGGAGACTAATGACACCTAACCTCTGGAACTTCGAAAGGGTCTTTCACACCCTTGCTGCAACTCAAGAAGTTCACTTCCATACCCGTCTCCACTCGAGAGGAAGCAGGATGGTCCCGCCCACATCCAGAGGAGCCCCGTTTCCCCCTCGTAGCTCGAGATGAGGGATCCTTTGCCTGCTTTCAACGGGAAAGAATTCCCGGCGTTCCCGTCGCATCTCAAGAGGAGGCACTCTCAACAGGAAAGGCGAGAGGAACTCCATGGTCGTACCACCATTCCAAGACTCCCCCAGATGTCTCAGTCCATTCCAGAGGAAGCTCTTTGCCCTGCACTGGCTCATCTTTCACGCCGAGGATCGACTCACACCACGGTGGCACGTGGGACAGCCCTGTGGGAAAGCCTCGAGGGAAAGCCTCGAGGGAAAACCACAGATCCTATGATCCACGCGACGGGAAGCGTGACATTGCTGCTACAGCCTGGAAGGAAAGCGCACGTGCATGCCCCCCTCGAGACGAGGCCTGACTCCCCTGGGGAGACTCCAGAAGTACCCAAAGATCCATGTCAGCCCCTGAGAGGAATCCTCGGTTCCGGCCCTGACTCCACACAAGGTTTTTGGCCCCGGTATCGACGGGAGAGGAATCCCGAGAGGCCCCCTAGCAACTCGCATAGGGACTGGCCTCTCCTGAGGCCACCAGGGCGGGTCCCAGAGGTCCCCGTCGTAACTCGAGAACACCTGCCGCAACTCGAGAAAATCCAGGAAGTTCTCCCTTCCAGGCGAGATGAGGCCTATTTCTGATGAGGCGTCTGGAGACTAATGACACCTAACCTCTGGAACTTCGAAAGGGTCTTTCACACCCTTGCTGCAACTCAAGAAGTTCACCGCCATACCCGTCTCCACTCGAGAGGAAGCACGATGGTCCCGCCAACATCCAGAGGAGCCCCGTTTCCCCCTCGTAGCTCGAGATGAGGGATCCTTTTCCTGCTTTCAACGGGAAAAAATTCCCGGCGTTCCCGTCGCATCTCAAGAGGAGGCACTCTCAACAGGAAAGGCGAGAGGAACTCCATGGTCGTACCACCATTCCAAGAGTCCCCCAGATGTCTCAGTCCATTCCAGAGGAAACTCTTTGCCCTGCACTGGCTCATCTTTCACGCCGAGGATCGACTCACACCACGGTGGCACGTGGGACAGCCCTGTGGGAAAGCCTCGAGGGAAAGCCTCGAGGGAAAACCACAGATCCTTTGATCCACGCGACGGGAAGCGTGACATTGCTGCTACAGCCTGGAAGGAAAGTGCACGTGCATGCCCCCTCACGAGACGAGGCCTGTCTCCCCTGGCGAGACTCCAGAAGTACCCAAAGATCCATATCAGCCCCTGAGAGGAATCCTCGGTTCTGGCCCTGACTTCACACAAGGTTTTTGGCCCCGGTATCGACGGGAGAGGAATCCCGAGAGGCCCCCTAGCAACTCGCATGGTGAGTGGCCACTCCTGAGGCCACCAGGGCGGGTCCCTGAGGTCCCCGTCGTAACTCGAGAACACCTGCCGCAACTCGAGAAAATCCAGGAAGTTCTCCCTTCCAGGCGAGATGAGGCCTATTTCCGATGAGGCGTCTGGAGACTAATGACACCTAACCTCTGGAACTTCGAAAGGGTCTTTCACACCCTTGCTGCAACTCAAGAAGTTCACCGCCATACCCGTCTCCACTCGAGAGGAAGCACGATGGTCCCGCCCACATCCAGAGGAGCCCGGTTTCCCCCTCGTAGCTCGAGATGAGGGATTCTTTGCCTGCTTTCAACGGGAAAGAATTCCCGGAGTTCCCGTCGCATCTCAAGAGGAGGCACTCTCAACAGGAAAGGCGAGAGGAACTCCATGGTCGTACCAGCATTCCAAGAGTCCCCCAGATGTCTCAGTCCATTCCAGAGGAACCTCTTTGCCCTGCACTGGCTCATCTTTCACGCCGAGGATCGACTCACACCACGGTGGCACGTGGGACAGCCCTGTGGGAAAGCCTCGAGGGAAAACCACAGATCCTTTGATCCACGCGAAGGGAAGCGTGACATTGCTGCTACAGCCTGGAAAGAAAACGCACGTGCATGCCCCCACTCGAGACGAGGCCTGACTCCCCTGCGGAGACTCCAGAAGTACCCAAAGATCCATGTCAGCCCCTGAGAGGAATCCTCGTTTCCGGCCCTGACTCCACACAAGGTTTTTGGCCCCGGTATCGACGGGAGAGGAATCCCGCGAGGCCCCCTAGCAACTCGCATGTGGACTGGCCTCTCCTGAGGCCACCAGGGCGGGTCCCTGAGGTCCCCGTCGTAACTCGAGAACACCTGCCGCATCTCGAGAAAATCCAGGAAGTTCTCCCTTCCAGGCGAGATGAGGCCTATTTCCGATGAGGCGTCTGGAGACTAATGACACCTAACCTCTGGAACTTCGAAAGGGTCTTTCACACCCTTGCTGAAACTCAAGAAGTTCACTTCCATACCCGTCTCCACTAGAGAGGAAGCAGGATGGTCCCGCCCACATCCAGAGGAGCCCCGTTTCCCCCTCGTAGCTCGAGATGAGGGATCCTTTGCCTGCTTTCAACGGGAAAGAATTCCCGGCGTTCCCGTCGCATCTCAAGAGGAGGCACTCTCAACAGGAAAGGCGAGAGGAACTCCATGGTCGTACCACCATTCCAAGAGTCCCCCAGATGTCTCAGTCCATTCCAGAGGAAGCTCTTTGCCCTGCACTGGCTCATCTTTCACGCAGAGGATCGACTCACACCACGGAGGCACGTGGGACAGCCCTGTGGGAAAGCCTCGAGGGAAAGCCTCGAGGGAAAATCACAGATCATTTGATCCACGCGACGGGAAGTGTGACATTGCTGCTACAGCCTGGAAGGAAAGCACACGTGCATGCCCCCACTCGAGACGAGGCCTGACTCCCCTGGGGAGACTCCAGAAGTACCCAAAGATCCATGTCAGCCCCTGAGAGGAATCCTCGGTTCCGGCCCTGACTCCACACAAGGTATTTGGCACCGGTATCGACGGGAGAGGAATCCCGAGACGCCCCCTAGCAACTCGCATGGGGACTGGCCTTTCCTTAGGCCACCAGGGAGGGTCCCTGAGGTCCACGTCGTAACTCGAGAACACCTGCTGCAACTCGAGAAAATCCAGGAAGTTCTCCCTTCCAGGCGAGATGAGGCCTATTTCCGATGAGGCGTCTGGAGACTAATGACACCTAACCTCTGGAACTTCGAAAGGGTCTTTCACACCCTTGCTGCAACTCAAGAAGTTCACCGCCATACCCGTCTCCACTCGAGAGGAAGCACGATGGTCCCGCCCACATCCAGAGGAGCCCCGTTTCCCCCTCGTAGCTCGAGATGAGGGATCCTTTCCCTGCTTTCAACGGGAAAGAATTCCAGGCGTTCCCGTCGCATCTCAAGAGGAGGCACTGTCAACAGGAAAGGCGAGAGGAACTCCATGATCGTACCACCATTCCAAGAGTCCCCCAGATGTATCAGTCCATTCCAGAGGAACCTCTTTGCCCTGCACTGGCTCATCTTTCACGCCAAAGATCGACTCACACCACGGTGGCACGTGGGACAGCCCTGTTGGAAAGCCTGGAGGGAAAACCACAGATCCTTTGATCCATGGGTCGAGAAGCGTGACATTGCTGCTACAGCTTGGAAGGATAGCGCACGTGCATGCCCCCACTCGAGACGAGGCCTGACTCCCCTGCGGAGACTCCAGAAGTACCCAAAGATCCATGTCAGCCCCTGAGAGGAATCCTCGTTTCCGGCCCTGACTCCACACAAGGTTTTTGGCCCCGGTATCGACGGGAGAGGAATTCCGAGAGGCCCCCTAGCAACTCGCATGTGGACTGGCCTCTCCTGAGGCCACCAGGGCGGGTCCCTGAGGTCCCCGTCGTAACTCGAGAACACCTGCCGCATCTCGAGAAAATCCAGGAAGTTCTCCCTTCCAGGCGAGAAGAATCCTATTTCCGATGAGGCGTCTGGAGACTAATGACACCTAACCTCTGGAATTTCGAAAGGGTCTTTCACACCCTTGCTGCAACTCAAGAAGTTCACTTCCATACCAGTCTCCACTCGAGAGGAAGCAGGATGTTCCCGCCCACATCCAGAGGAGCCCCGTTTCCCCCTCGTAGCTCGAGATGAGGGATCCTTTGCCTGCTTTCAACGGGAAAGAATTCCCGGCGTTCCCATCGCATCTCAAGAGGAGGCACTCTCAACAGGAAAGGCGAGAGGAACTCCATGGTGGTACCACCATTCCAAGAGTCCCCCAGATGTCTCAGTACATTCCAGAGGAAGCTCTTTGCCCTGCACTGGCTCATCTTTCACGCCGAGGATCGACTCACACCACGGTGGCACGTGGGACAGCCCTGTGGGAAAGCCTCGAGGGAAAGCCTCGAGGGAAAACCACAGATCCTATGATCCACGCGACGGGAAGCGTGACATTGCTGCTACAGCCTGGAAGGAAAGTGCACGTGCATGCCCCCTCACGAGACGAGGCCTGTCTCCCCTGGCGAGACTCCAGAAGTACCCAAAGATCCATATCAGCCCCTGAGAGGAATCCTCGGTTCTGGCCCTGACTCCACACAAGGTTTTTGGCCCCGGTATCGACGGGAGAGGAATCCCGAGAGGCCCCCTAGCAACTCGCATGGTGACTGGCCACTCCTGAGGCCACCAGGGCGGGTCCCTGAGGTCCCCGTCGTAACTCGAGAACACCTGCCGCAACTCGAGAAAATCCAGGAAGTTCTCCCTTCCAGGCGAGATGAGGCCTATTTCCGATGAGGCGTCTGGAGACTAATGACACCTAAACTCTGGAACTTCGAAAGGGTCTTTCACACCCTTGCTGCAACTCAAGAAGTTCACCGCCATTCCCGTCTCCACTCGAGAGGAAGCACGATGGTCCCGCCCACATCCAGAGGAGCCCCGTTTCCCCCTCGGAGCTCGAGATGAGGGATCCTTTCCGTGCTTTCAACGGGAAAGAATTCCCGGCGTTCCCGTCGCATCTCAAGAGGAGGCACTCTCAACAGGAAAGGCAAGAGGAACTCCATGGTCGTACCACCATTCCAAGAGTCCCCCAGATGTCTCAGTCCATTGCAGAGGAACCTCTTTGCCCTGCACTGGCTCATCTTTCACGCCGAGGATCGACTCACACCACGGTCGCACGTTGGACAGCCCTGTGGGAAAGCCTCGAGGGAAAGCCTCGAGGGAAAACCACAGATCCTTTGATCCACACGACGGGAAGCGTGACATTGCTCCTAAAGCCTGGAAGGAAAGCGCACGTGCATGCCCCCACTCGAGACGAGGCCTGACTCCCCTGGGGAGACTCCAGAAGTACCCAAAGATCCATGTCAGCCCCTGAGAGGAATCCTCGGTTCCGGCCCTGACTCCACACAAGGTTTTTGGCCCCGGTATCGACGGGAGAGGAATCCCGAGAGGCCCCCTAACAACTCGCATGGGGACTGGCCTCTCCTGAGGCCACCAGGGCGGGTCCCTGAGGTCCCCGTCGTAACTCCAGAACACCTGCCGCAACTCGAGAAAATCCAGGAAGTTCTCCCTTCCAGGCGAGATGAGGCCTATTTCCGATGAGGCGTCTGGAGACTAATGACACCTAACCTCTGGAACTTCCAAAGGGTCTTTCACACCCTTGCTGCAACTCAAGAAGTTCACCGCCATACCCGTCTCCACTCGAGAGGAAGCACGATGGTCCCGCCCACATCCAGAGGAGCCCCGTTTCCCCCTCGTAGCTCGAGATGAGGGATCCTTTCCCTGCTTTCAACGGGAAAGAATTCCCGGCGTTCCCGTCGCATCTCAAGAGGAGGCACTCTCAACAGGAAAGGCGAGAGGAACTCCATGGTCGTACCACCATTCCAAGAGTCCCCCAGATGTCTCAGTCCATTCCAGAGGAACCTCTTTGCCCTGCACTGGCTCATTTTTCACGCCGAGAATCGACTCACACCACGGTGTCACATGGGACAGCCCTGTGGGAAAGCCTCGAGGGAACGCCTCGAGGGAAAACCGCAGATCATTTGATCCACGCGACGGGAAGCGTGACATTGCTGCTACAGCCTGGAAGGAAAGTGCACGTGCATGCCCCCACTCGAGACGAGGCCTGACTCCCCTGGGGAGACTCCAGAAGTACCCAAAGATCCATGTCAGCCCCTGAGAGGAATCCTCGGTTCCGGCCCTGACTCCACACAAGGTTTTTGGCCCCGGTATCGACGGGAGAGGAATCCCGAGAGGCCCCCTAGCAACTCGCATAGGGACTGGCCTCTCCTGAGGCCACCAGGGCGGGTCCCTGAGGTCCCCGTCGTAACTCGAGAACACCTGCCGCAACTCGAGAAAATCCAGGAAGTTCTCCCTTCCAGGCGAGATGAGGCCTATTTCCGATGAGGCGTCTGGAGACTAATGACACCTTACCTCTGGAACTTCGAAAGGGTCTTTCACAGCCTTGCTGCAACTCAAGAAGTTCACCACCATACCCTGCCGGAAGCCAGTGTGAGGAATCCCGCCCGTGACAAGGTCATGAGGAAGGAAGCTGACATACGCAAGGCGTGCTCAGACTTCAGGGACCCCTCTGGATATTCCTAAGCATGTACCCCAGCAAAAATCTGCTGGCTTTTGTGCTCTGCTTTTCCACTTTTCTGATATTCTCTGGAAAAAAGTCAATTCAGGGTTTTAGTCTTCTGCATTTGAAAGGGATGTTTCAGTTAAACCCCTCTGATAGCTCTCTAGTCTGCCTAACAGGTTCCCCAGACCTCTTACAGCTTGTGAATTGCTTACAGCCCCCCAACCGCGAGAGGCACAAAGCTTACAGCTTGTGAATTGCTTACAGCCCCCCAACCGCGGGAGACACAAAGCTTAAAAGCATCTTAAAGATACAGAGCCTTTTCTAAAGAGTTAAAAATTATATTGGTAGAGGGTTTTCACTGTTGACTCAAGGATTGCTGCCAGACCTCCTTATTCTTTATCTTTTAGGCACCTGGAAGGATGTTAATGTAAGCAGGATGTAGAAAAAGATACATAGTAGTTTTGATGTTAGCAACACTAGACTTTTGAGTTAATTGCTTCTCTTTTGCTATAAATCACTGCACTCCCTCTACTTCTTATAAGTTGCTGTATCCTTGCTGTCTAAGAATGTAACTTTCTTTAGTGCTTTCCGAGAGTGGCACCAGACCTTGGGAAGATCAACACAAATAAGTCTTGTGGTTGACAAACCCTTATCAGAAAAAAGGCTGTAAAATGTTAATTGGCCCTTTTGGTTGGAAGATGATGTAAATTACCTAAGACTTGTGTATACAATTAGGTATGCAGAGAGAAAAGCCTGGTTTTGATAAGAGTCTGGACTGCTAACGCTGCATAACTTTGTGTTACCCATTGATCTCCATGTTTTATCAAAAGTATAAAAGGCCTTCTGAACAATAAAGGACGGGACCAGATTCTCAGACCAGTTTCTCGGACTAGTCTCGGCCTGGTTTCTTGGGAATCTGGCTCCCCCCGTGTCTCTCTCTCTCTCTCTTTTTCTCTCCCTTTTCTTCCCTCTGCTCTTTACTTTAATTTCAGGCTGAATTTCCATCTGGGGCGCGGAGGCTCGCCAGGTCTACTTATTTGCCCTGGTTATTAAGATCCGCGAGAAAGGGAGCTTAAGGCGAGGCACCCTTAGATATTCAAGCGGGCACCGGTGGCCCAACGTAGATGGTGCAAATTCCTTGTCTGGAATTTTATTGGTCTTCCGCGTAAACCAAGCTATTCAGCCCTCTTTCTCCACTTAATCTTCCTACTGCACTACAGTTTCTTAATCTAATCTTATATTAATAAATAAACAAGTCTTTCCACGCCAACGCCGTCCACCCTTCGAATTCCCTGGATCCACCGGGGCTGGACCCCGGCAAGTGGCGCCCGGAACAGGCTATTCGAAGGTAGGTTCCTCGGAGCAAAAGCTCCCCCCGGAGCACTCTCTGTAGCTCCCCCCGGAGCACTCTCTGTTGCTCCCCCCGGAGCACTCTCTGTTGCTCCCCCCCGGAGTGACTTAATCACTCCCCCCGGAGTACTTTCGGGTACTCCCCCAGTGTTGAGTGTTCGGGACGGCTAGGACCCCACTCAGGGTGCCGCGGACCCCCCTGTAGGATAGACAGGGTGAGGAGGAGTGGGAAGTGTTCAAGGGTTTAAGAGAAACCTGGTGCTCTAGAGGTTGAAAAGAAACCTGCTATCTTAGGGTTGAAAACAAAACCCCCCTCGCCAAAGGTAAAACCTTTTTGTTGAGGTAGACTTTTCTATAAGACTTAATTTTCTGACATGGGTAACAGTGAATCAAAAGAAAGACAGCTTTTTACAGGAGTAATCTTGCAGTTACTAACTAAACGAGGAATTAAAGTTAAAAAATCCAATATTCATTCATTTTTTTCCTTTGTACAAGAACAGTGTCCCTGGTTTCCAGAAGAAGGCACTGTTAACTTAGACACCTGGGAGAGAGTAGGAAAACAACTAAAAACTTACCATGCTGAACATGGCTCACAAAAGGTGCCTACTGACGCCTTTTCCTTATGGAATATAATTAGGGACGCTCTAGACCCTGCCCCTGAATCTGAAAAGGTACATCTTAAAGAGGAAAGTGCAGAGAAAAAGGTATCTATCGAAGAGGAGAGTGATGAAAAGGAGGCTACACCTAACTATCGGCAGTTGAGTCAAATGATAGCTGCAATGACTGCCCAAGAAAAGGTAATAGATAGAGATGACAAAAAAGAGCAGCTTTCAGATGAGGAAGATTTGGAAGAGGAAGTAAGTCAAGATCATTCTGATGAGGACTGGTCTTTATTAAATAAAGATGCTCCAAGGAGTTTAAGAGAAACTTCTCCAATTAGATTATCTGCTCCAAAGAGCTTAATAAAAACTTCCCCAACCAGACCACCTGCTTCCACAAATTCAAGAGAAATTTCCTTAATTAAGCCTTCTGCTTCCAGAGGCTCAAGACAAATGTCCCCCATCAGATTATATGCACCTGAGAGTTTAAGGCCAGATTCCCCAGATAAAACATCCGTAAGACCTAAACACAGAACGGATAAAAAATTCCCAAAGTACGAAGAAAGTGACATAGGACACCCCTTGCCCCCCCCTCCCTATAAGGGTGAGGGGCCTCCACTAGAAGCTCCCCGAAGAAGAGTTTTCTCTATCCCAGATGATGAACTTGATCCCCACCTTGAGGCTTGTTTCCCCATAATATTTGGTGGAAGTGGTGGGAGAACAGCCCCCCACTGGGAACCCATTCCAATGAAAATGATTAAAGAACTCAAACAGGCTTGTGCTTTGTATGGGCCTAAAGCCCCGTACACTGTATCATTGGTGGAAGCTTTAGCGGGCAGATGGATGACACCCCATGACTGGAAGACAGTCGCTAAAGCTTGTCTGTCTGGAGGTCAATATGTACTTTGGAGAACTGAATATGAAGATCTAGCCCAAAAACAGGCTGATGCTAACCAAAAATATGGCCCAAGATATATTATAAAAAATATGTTGGCAGGGACTAATGATTTTGGAACACTTAGAGATCAAATGGGATTAGATAAAACCACTTTAGATCAAGTAACCGCCTGCGCCCTTGGGGCTTGGCGTTTGTTGCCTGAAGGGAAAGAATCTACCTCTTCCTTCTCAAATGTTAAACAAAAACCAGAAGAGCCATATGAAGACTTTATATCAAGACTTGCAGAGGCAGTCAACAGAGTAATTTCCAACACTGAGGCAGCTAGTATATTGATAAAACAACTGGCATTTGAAAATGCTAATTCTACCTGCCAGGCCATTTTACGTCCTATTAAAAAAACTGGGGAAATAATAGATTATATCAGGCAATGTGCAGATGTAGGACCAGCGATGATGCAGGGCGTTGCCATAGCTGCAGCCATAAAGGGAAATTCTTACCAGCAGGCAGTACAGTCCTTTTTTACAAATAGAAATAACCCGTCAAAGAGTCATTCCAGTAGTCCAGGCCAGAATATTGGTTTATCCAAGGCCTGCTTCTCTTGCGGACGGGAAGGGCACCTTATGCGAGCTTGTCCCCAAAAAGCAGCCGGTTCTTCTCTGCCGAATTCTCCCTCCCCGGCTGTGCCTACTAATCTCCCTAGATCTCTCTGCCCTCGTTGTCAAAAAGGATATCACTGGGCAAAAGAATGTAGGTCACAATTCCATAGAAATGGAGCCTTTTTGGGCCCCGACCAGCAGTCGGGAAACGGATTGAGGGGCCAGCCTCAGGCCCCGACAACAATTGGGGCAGCCTCACTGAACCCATTCATTCCCTTCGTCCCATCGCAGAACTCATCAGAGCAACCCCAGGCAGCGCAGGACTGGACCTCAGTTCCACCACCTCAGCAATATTAACACCAGATAGCCCCACTGTAAAAATACCTACAGGAGTTAAAGGCCCATTACCAACAGGTTTAGTAGGAATTATACTAGGCAGAAGTTCCTTAGCTATGCAAGGTCTCACAATCATCCCTGGAGTAATTGACTCAGATTATACAGGAGAAATCCAGATAATGATTTCACCCCCAACTAAAACTTTCCAAATACATCAGGGACAAAGAATAGCCCAACTTTTGCTTTTGCCTTACCACACTGCAATTGGGCGCACAGCTACTCAAAATGAAAGGCAGGATAAAGGATTTGGGTCTAGTGATATGGTTTTTTGGATAACAGAAATTACTCAGAAACGTCCTATGAAGACTATCCTGATTAATGGCAAGTCTATTGTGGGGTTATTAGACACAGGAGCAGATGTTTCTTGCATTTCAGGAAAAGACTGGCCCAGCTCCTGGCCCACACATACTACTGAAAATAACTTGGTGGGGATAGGAAGAGCCCCCACAATAGCCAAAAGTGCAAAAATTTTAGATTGGCAATTTGAGGATACCCGTGGAACTTTCCAACCTTATGTCGTTCCTTCGCTCCCCCTTACCCTGTGGGGGAGGGACGTGCTATCTCAAATGGGAGTGTTACTTTTTAGCCCTGATGATAAAGTGACCTCTCAGATGTTGCAGATGGGCTATGATCCATCAAAAGGATTGGGTAAACAACAGACAGGAATAATTGAGCCAATTTGCCCAACTCCTCGCAAGCTACGTGCTGGATTGGGATATCCAAATTTATAATTGAGGCCATTGTTTTTGCTGCCGACCCCATCACATGGAAATCTCAAGATCCGGTGTGGGTAGAACAGTGGCCTCTGCATAAGGAAAAATTATTGGCAGCTAAAGCATTAATCTTTGAACAATTAGAATTGGGACATATTGAGCCCTCCAATAGCCCCTGGAACACTCCTATTTTTGTCATTAAGAAAAAATCTGGTAAATGGCGACTTTTACAGGATTTGAGAGCTATTAATGCCACCATGGAGGACATGGGGGCCTTACAGCCTGGGCTCCCTTCCCCAGTAGCCGTTCCAGAGGGATATAATATAATTGTTATTGATTTACAAGATTGTTTTTTCACTATTCCCTTAAATCCTGAGGATAAAAAGCGATTTGCCTTTAGTCTGCCATCAGAAAATCTTAAACAGCCTTATTTACGGTTTCAGTGGAAGGTTCTGCCTCAGGGAATGAAAAATAGCCCTACTTTATGCCAAAAATTTGTTAATGCCGCTCTAGAAGATACTAGGGCTAAATATGAACACGTGTATATGATTCACTATATGGATGATATTTTAATAGCTCATCCTGATAGAGTTCACCTGCAGACTGTGCTCCAGGACCTGACCCAGGCATTGACAGACAGAGGCCTAAAAATTGCCCCAGAAAAAATTCAAATCAATCCGCCCATAACTTACTTAGGAAGAGTCATAAATTCGGAAACGGTGACTCATACCCCGCTGCAATTGAGAAAAGACCATCTTATTACTTTAAATGATTATCAAAAACTCTTAGGTGATATTAATTGGATTAGACCATATTTAAAATTAACCACTGCCGAATTAAAACCTCTTTTTAACACTTTACGCGGGGATCCTGATCCAACCTCAAAAAGACAATTAACAGCTGAGGCTCAAGAAGCCCTAGGCAAAGTAGAAGCAGCCTTATCAAATAGCTATGTAAAAAGAATTGATTTGACGATGACGTGGCAGTTCCTTTGCCTAGCTACTCCAACGGCGCCTACGGGAGTTCTGTGGCAACGCGGCCCTTTAGAATGGATCCATCTTCCTACCCAAGCTAAAAAAGTCGTGGCTTCTTATCCTGGTTTAATTGCCACATTAATGCTAAAAGGAAGGAAGCGGAGCATTGAATTGTTTGGTAAAGAGCCATCAGAGATTGTAATTCCATATAATAAGGAGCAGCTTGATGCTCTTTTAATGTTTGATGAAGACTGGCAGATTGCCATAGGGAATTACTGTGGTCAAATTTTGCATCATTTACCCTCGCATGTTTTACTAAATTTTATGTCTAACCATCCAGTTATTTTTCCTGTCCGGTGTAAACAGTTCCCTATTTCAGATGCTCAGGTAGTCTTTACTGATGGATCGGCTAACGGTAGAGCCTCTATAGTCACAAGAGATCATCAAAAACTTTTGGAAACACAAGAAACTTCAGCTCAAAGGGCTGAAATCACAGCTGTTATTGAGGCCTTTGTTATGTTTGCGGAGAAAGAATTTAACCTTTATTCTGACTCTCAGTATGTGGTCAGGCTGTTTCCACACATTGAGACTGCAGTTTTGCCTGAAAACAAAACTGCTATCTTCCATTTGTTAACTAAACTGCAGCAGCAAATATGGAAAAGAAATCGGGCGTTCTTTATCGGCCACATTCGGGCTCATTCCGGCCTGCCTGGCCCTTTAAATGCTCTCAATGAATTGGCAGATTCGTTAACCAGGATTTCAGTGGCTTCTGTTTTTGAAGAAGCTCGAGCTTCTCACTCACTTCATCACCAAAATGCCACTGCCTTACGATACCAGTTTCAAATTCCTCGAGAATCTGCCCGAGAGATTGTTCGTTCTTGTTCACATTGTCCTACTACCGTGAATGCTTTGCCTCTGGGAGTTAACCCTCGCGGTCTCAAACCTAATGCACTCTGGCAAATGGATGTAACCCATGTCTCTTCATTTGGAAAACTGTCTTTTGTTCATGTAACTGTAGATACCTTCTCTCATGTTATTATTGCCACTGCTCGTACAGGGGAAGCAGTTAAAGATGTAATACAACATCTTTTTACATGCTTTTCCTATCTGGGCTTGCCAAAAGCTTTAAAAACTGATAATGCTCCTGCTTACACTTCTAAATCTTTTCAGCAATTCTGTACAAGATTTCAAATTAAACATAACACCGGCATCCCTTATAACCCACAAGGACAAGCCATTGTGGAAAGAGCACATCAAACACTGAAAATCCATATTCAAAAACTAAAAGAAGGGGAATTTAAATATAGTTCCCCCCATCAGATTTTGCAACATGCTCTTTTCGTAATAAATAACTTAAATGCTGATTCATCCGGAAACACTGCAATGCTTCGCCATTGGTGCCCAGAGCAATTGAATGCAAAACCATTAGTAAAATGGAGGGACCTTCTTTCCGGACAATGGAAAGGTCCTGACCCCTTATTAACCAATGGGCGAGGGTATGCTTGTGTTTTTCCACAGGACGCGGACGCTCCGATTTGGGTTCCAGACAGACTAATTCGCCATGTCTCAGCTCCCCGGATACCAGAATCCCCCGCCACCGCGATCTCTAAAAAGGAAGAAACTCCCTCTTCCCCCGCTCCCTCCGCCAGCACGGGAAACGCCGCTGACCCCAGGACAGCTGACATTGGAGATCCCGGATAGGCGCGGATCGGAGCCACCCACTGGACAGATGTCACGACTTCAGATACAGGATATTGCACCCCCTGATTTTTTGCCTCGCAGGAATCCATTAGGACGCCCAGCTCAGTCAACCCAACAAGCCTCCTTGCCCACCTGGGGACAGATTAAAGCTCTCTGTCGCCAGGCACAGGGGATAGCTACCCTACAGGGATCGTCAGTCTCTCCTGAAAAGGTGTTTATTGCCATGCTTGCCTTGCTCTCTTGCCAGGTAAGCGCTGCTCCCATTCCAACCAAATATTGGGCGTTTCTCCCGGATCCTCCAACTTTCCAAGTTGTTACTTGGAACAGTGACCCCATACGAGTTAGTACAGACCAGCCTCGCCTTTTGGGAGGATCTTATACTTCCTATACAAAAGACCAATACCCTATTAATTTCAATTATACCTTTAAAGGACTAGCAGATGATTTTCCTGTCTGCTTTAATTTTCCTCCTGGCCTTACAGGAGACTTCTTTACCAAGACAGGATGCGTTGGAGCCTCCACAAAAGCAGTTATGACAGATTCCCCAACCTCTAAATTTGCATCTATAGGGGATCGGTCTGCTTGGATATTACGAGCCCGTATGCCTGGGGTCCTTGGCCCCTATAAGTCTTTGTCTCTCAAAACTCCATCAGAATATCCAAATTGTGATGATGTTGCTCCCTCAGATGTTATTTGGAAAACTATAGATGATCATTCAGGATATCCGATTTGGAAATCTTGTATTTATAATTCGAGAGTAGATTACAATATGCCGGGAGGAAGAAATTGTGCGATTCAGGACTGGAGCAACCCAAATCCAGGTCAAGACCCTGAGTCTGACGATGACTTTATCAATAGATTGGATAATTGGAAAGAATATTCAATTTCTTGGCCGTTAGTTGCCACCAGACGGCATCATAACCAATTTGTTCCCCCTATGCTGTCTTATATAACTAGAGGTAAAACCTTTTGGCAGCCAGAAATTTGGAGAGCCCTTGCGGCTACCGCCCCTATTATTTTAATCCGACCAAAAAATACCTCTATTTACTCTATTTTAGCTTGTCTACCCTCTCCTTATGTTTTTCTTTTCACTAATGATTCTGAAAGACTTAACATACAATTGAATTATACAGGTGGACCCCATGTAGTGTCTTGTGAACAATGTATGCTTTCATCCTGTTTAACTCCTCAATATAAAGTTTGCTCTTTCATGGTTTTAAAACGTCCGCCCTATCTCATGGTACCTGTAACTGTAGCCACGTATTGGTATGATAACCATGGCCTAGCTGTACTGCAACAGCTACAAGATTTAATGCGAACACGACGGTTTGTGGGCTTACTTGTTTTGGGAATATCAGCTTTGATAACCGCAATTACTTCTGTTACTGTGGCGGCATTATCATTGTCTCAACAAGTGTATACTGCCCAATATGTTGACACCGTATCCAAAAATGTTTCTCTAACGCTGGCAACCCAGGAAATTATAGATAGGAAGCTAGAAATAAGGATTGATGCCTTAGAAGAAGCAGTAATGCATATTGGGAATGAATTACAGAGTCTGAAAATGAAATTGGCTCTTTCATGTCATGCCGATTACCGGTGGATATGTGTTACATCCCTGAAAGTAAATGAGACAGATTTTAAATGGGAGAGGGTCAAAAATCATATTTTAGGTGTCTGGAACAGCTCAGATATTAGTTTAGATTTAGGGAAACTTCATAATCAGATTCAGACCTTGGAACACTCCCGATTAGATTTTACCGCCGCAGGAGAAGCCAATGACTTTTTCCACACCTTCTCTGACTTCATTTCTGGAAAAACTCTTCTGACTACTGTCTCTAGCTATGCTGCTGTGGGTGCCATAATCCTGCTCCTTGTAATCGTGCTTCCTTGTGTTGTCAGGACTCTTCGGCAGAGCATTCGGAATCTCGCGACTGAACTGCACCTAATTTTTTTAAAAAACTAATAAAGAAGGGGGAGTTGCCGGAAGCCAGTGTGAGGAATCCCGCCCGTGACAAGGTCATGAGGAAGGAAGCTGACATACGCAAGGCGTGCTCAGACTTCAGGGACCCCTCTGGATATTCCTAAGCATGTACCCCAGCAAAAATCTGCCGGCTTTTGTGCTCTGCTTTTCCACTTTTCTGATATTCTCTGGAAAAAAGTCAATTCAGGGTTTTAGTCTTCTGCATTTGAAAGGGATGTTTCAGTTAAACCCCTCTGATAGCTCTCTAGTCTGCCTAACAGGTTCCCCAGACCTCTTACAGCTTGTGAATTGCTTACAGCCCCCCAACCGCGAGAGGCACAAAGCTTACAGCTTGTGAATTGCTTACAGCCCCCCAACCGCGGGAGGCACAAAGCTTAAAAGCATCTTAAAGATACAGAGCCTTTTCTAAAGAGTTAAAAATTATATTGGTAGAGGGTTTTCACTGTTGACTCAAGGATTGCTGCCAGACCTCCTTATTCTTTATCTTTTAGGCACCTGGAAGGATGTTAATGTAAGCAGGATGTAGAAAAAGATACATAGTAGTTTTGATGTTAGCAACACTAGACTTTTGAGTTAATTGCTTCTCTTTTGCTATAAATCACTGCACTCCCTCTACTTCTTATAAGTTGCTGTATCCTTGCTGTCTAAGAATGTAACTTTCTTTAGTGCTTTCCGAGAGTGGCACCAGACCTTGGGAAGATCAACACAAATAAGTCTTGTGGTTGACAAACCCTTATCAGAAAAAAGGCTGTAAAATGTTAATTGGCCCTTTTGGTTGGAAGATGATGTAAATTACCTAAGACTTGTGTATACAATTAGGTATGCAGAGAGAAAAGCCTGGTTTTGATAAGAGTCTGGACAGCTAACGCTGCATAACTTTGTGTTACCCATTGATCTCCATGTTTTATCAAAAGTATAAAAGGCCTTCTGAACAATAAAGGACGGGACCAGATTCTCAGACCAGTTTCTCGGACTAGTCTCGGCCTGGTGTCTTGGGAATATGGCTCCCCCCGTGTCTCTCTCTCTCTCTCTTTTTCTCTCCCTTTTCTTCCCTCTGCTCTTTACTTTAATTTCAGGCTGAATTTCCATCTGGGGCGCGGAGGCTCGCCAGGTCTACTTATTTGCCCTGGTTATTAAGATCCGCGAGAAAGGGAGCTTAAGGCGAGGCACCCTTAGATATTCAAGCGGGCACCGGTGGCCCAACGTAGATGGTGCAAATTCCTTGTCTGGAATTTTATTGGTCTTCCGCGTAAACCAAGCTATTCAGCCCTCTTTCTCCACTTAATCTTCCTACTGCACTACAGTTTCTTAATCTAATCTTATATTAATAAATAAACAAGTCTTTCCACGCCAACGCCGTCCACCCTTCGAATTCCCTGGATCCACCGGGGCTGGACCCCGGCAATACCCGTCTCCACTAGAGAGGAAGCACGATGGTCCCGCCCACATCCAGAGGAGCCCCGTTTCCCCCTCGGAGCTCGAGATGAGGGATCCTTTCCCTGCTTTCAACGGGAAAGAATTCCCGGCGTTCCCGTCGCATCTCAAGAGGAGGCACTCTCAACAGGAAAGGCGAGAGGAACTCCATGGTCGTACCACCATTCCAAGAGTCCCCCAGATGTCTCAGTCCATTCCAGAGGAACCTCTTTGCCCTGCACTGGCTCATCTTTCACGCCGAGGATCGACTCACACCACGGTGGAACGTGGGACAGCCCTGTGGGAAAGCCTCGAGGGAAAACCACAGATCCTTTGATCCACGCGACGGGAAGCGTGACATTGCTGCTACAGCCTGGAAAGAAAACGCACGTGCATGCCCCCACTCGAGACGAGGCCTGACTCCCTGCGGAGACTCCAGAAGTACCCAAAGATCCATGTCAGCCCCTGAGAGGAATCCTCGTTTCCGGCCCTGACTCCACACAAGGTTTTTGGCCCCGGTATCGACGGGAGAGGAATCCCGCGAGGCCCCCTAGCAACTCGCATGTGGACTGGCCTCTCCTGAGGCCACCAGGGCGGGTCCCTGAGGTCCCCGTCGTAACTCGAGAACACCTGCCGCATCTCGAGAAAATCCAGGAAGTTCTCCCTTCCAGGCGAGATGAGGCCTATTTCCGATGAGGCGTCTGGAGACTAATGACACCTAACCTCTGGAACTTCGAAAGGGTCTTTCACACCCTTGCTGCAACTCAAGAAGTTCACTTCCATACCCGTCTCCACTCGAGAGGAAGCAGGATGGTCCCGCCCACATCCAGAGGAGCCCCGTTTCCCCCTCGTAGCTCGAGATGAGGGATCCTTTGCCTGCTTTCAACGGGAAAGAATTCCCGGCGTTCCCGTCGCATCTCAAGAGGAGGCACTCTCAACAGGAAAGGCGAGAGGAACTCCATGGTCGTACCACCATTCCAAGACTCCCCCAGATGTCTCAGTCCATTCCAGAGGAAGCTCTTTGCCCTGCACTGGCTCATCTTTCACGCCGAGGATCGACTCACACCACGGTGGCACGTGGGACAGCCCTGTGGGAAAGCCTCGAGGGAAAGCCTCGAGGGAAAACCACAGATCCTATGATCCACGCGACGGGAAGCGTGACATTGCTGCTACAGCCTGGAAGGAAAGCGCACGTGCATGCCCCCCTCGAGACGAGGCCTGACTCCCCTGGGGAGACTCCAGAAGTACCCAAAGATCCATGTCAGCCCCTGAGAGGAATCCTCGGTTCCGGCCCTGACTCCACACAAGGTTTTTGGCCCCGGTATCGACGGGAGAGGAATCCCGAGAGGCCCCCTAGCAACTCGCATAGGGACTGGCCTCTCCTGAGGCCACCAGGGCGGGTCCCAGAGGTCCCCGTCGTAACTCGAGAACACCTGCCGCAACTCGAGAAAATCCAGGAAGTTCTCCCTTCCAGGCGAGATGAGGCCTATTTCTGATGAGGCGTCTGGAGACTAATGACACCTAACGTCTGGAACTTCGAAAGGGTCTTTCACACCCTTGCTGCAACTCAAGAAGTTCACCGCCATACCCGTCTCCACTCGAGAGGAAGCACGATGGTCCCGCCAACATCCAGAGGAGCCCCGTTTCCCCCTCGTAGCTCGAGATGAGGGATCCTTTTCCTGCTTTCAACGGGAAAAAATTCCCGGCGTTCCCGTCGCATCTCAAGAGGAGGCACTCTCAACAGGAAAGGCGAGAGGAACTCCATGGTCGTACCACCATTCCAAGAGTCCCCCAGATGTCTCAGTACATTCCAGAGGAAACTCTTTGCCCTGCACTGGCTCATCTTTCACGCCGAGGATCGACTCACACCACGGTGGCACGTGGGACAGCCCTGTGGGAAAGCCTCGAGGGAAACCCTCGAGGGAAAACCACAGATCCTTTGATCCACGCCACGGGAAGCGTGACATTGCTGCTACAGCCTGGAAGGAAAGCGCACGTGCATGCCCCCACTCGAGACGAGGCCTGACTCCCCTGGGGAGACTCCAGAAATACCCAAAGATCCATGTCAGCCCCTGAGAGGAATCCTCGGTTCCGGCCCTGACTCCACACAAGCTTTTTGGCCCCGGTATCGACGGGAGAGGAATCCCGAGAGGCCCCCTAGCACCTCGCATGGGTACTGGCCTCTCCTGAGGCCACCAGGGCGGGTCCCTGAGGTCCCCGTCGTAACTCGAGAACACCTGCCGCAACTCGAGAAAATCCAGGAAGTTCTCCCTTCCAGGCGAGATGAGGCCTATTTCCGATGAGGCGTCTGGAGACTAATGACACCTTACCTCTGGAACTTCGAAAGGGTCTTTCACAGCCTTGCTGCAACTCAAGAAGTTCACCACCATACCCTGCCGGAAGCCAGTGTGAGGAATCCCGCCCGTGACAAGGTCATGAGGAAGGAAGCTGACATACGCAAGGCGTGCTCAGACTTCAGGGACCCCTCTGGATATTCCTAAGCATGTACCCCAGCAAAAATCTGCTGGCTTTTGTGCTCTGCTTTTCCACTTTTCTGATATTCTCTGGAAAAAAGTCAATTCAGGGTTTTAGTCTTCTGCATTTGAAAGGGATGTTTCAGTTAAACCCCTCTGATAGCTCTCTAGTCTGCCTAACAGGTTCCCCAGACCTCTTACAGCTTGTGAATTGCTTACAGCCCCCCAACCGCGAGAGGCACAAAGCTTACAGCTTGTGAATTGCTTACAGCCCCCCAACCGCGGGAGACACAAAGCTTAAAAGCATCTTAAAGATACAGAGCCTTTTCTAAAGAGTTAAAAATTATATTGGTAGAGGGTTTTCACTGTTGACTCAAGGATTGCTGCCAGACCTCCTTATTCTTTATCTTTTAGGCACCTGGAAGGATGTTAATGTAAGCAGGATGTAGAAAAAGATACATAGTAGTTTTGATGTTAGCAACACTAGACTTTTGAGTTAATTGCTTCTCTTTTGCTATAAATCACTGCACTCCCTCTACTTGTTATAAGTTGCTGTATCCTTGCTGTCTAAGAATGTAACTTTCTTTAGTGCTTTCCGAGAGTGGCACCAGACCTTGGGAAGATCAACACAAATAAGTCTTGTGGTTGACAAACCCTTATCAGAAAAAAGGCTGTAAAATGTTAATTGGCCCTTTTGGTTGGAAGATGATGTAAATTACCTAAGACTTGTGTATACAATTAGGTATGCAGAGAGAAAAGCCTGGTTTTGATAAGAGTCTGGACTGCTAACGCTGCATAACTTTGTGTTACCCATTGATCTCCATGTTTTATCAAAAGTATAAAAGGCCTTCTGAACAATAAAGGACGGGACCAGATTCTCAGACCAGTTTCTCGGACTAGTCTCGGCCTGGTTTCTTGGGAATCTGGCTCCCCCCGTGTCTCTCTCTCTCTCTCTTTTTCTCTCCCTTTTCTTCCCTCTGCTCTTTACTTTAATTTCAGGCTGAATTTCCATCTGGGGCGCGGAGGCTCGCCAGGTCTACTTATTTGCCCTGGTTATTAAGATCCGCGAGAAAGGGAGCTTAAGGCGAGGCACCCTTAGATATTCAAGCGGGCACCGGTGGCCCAACGTAGATGGTGCAAATTCCTTGTCTGGAATTTTATTGGTCTTCCGCGTAAACCAAGCTATTCAGCCCTCTTTCTCCACTTAATCTTCCTACTGCACTACAGTTTCTTAATCTAATCTTATATTAATAAATAAACAAGTCTTTCCACGCCAACGCCGTCCACCCTTCGAATTCCCTGGATCCACCGGGGCTGGACCCCGGCAAGTGGCGCCCGGAACAGGCTATTCGAAGGTAGGTTCCTCGGAGCAAAAGCTCCCCCCGGAGCACTCTCTGTAGCTCCCCCCGGAGCACTCTCTGTTGCTCCCCCCGGAGCACTCTCTGTTGCTCCCCCCCGGAGTGACTTAATCACTCCCCCCGGAGTACTTTCGGGTACTCCCCCAGTGTTGAGTGTTCGGGACGGCTAGGACCCCACTCAGGGTGCCGCGGACCCCCCTGTAGGATAGACAGGGTGAGGAGGAGTGGGAAGTGTTCAAGGGTTTAAGAGAAACCTGGTGCTCTAGAGGTTGAAAAGAAACCTGCTATCTTAGGGTTGAAAACAAAACCCCCCTCGCCAAAGGTAAAACCTTTTTGTTGAGGTAGACTTTTCTATAAGACTTAATTTTCTGACATGGGTAACAGTGAATCAAAAGAAAGACAGCTTTTTACAGGAGTAATCTTGCAGTTACTAACTAAACGAGGAATTAAAGTTAAAAAATCCAATATTCATTCATTTTTTTCCTTTGTACAAGAACAGTGTCCCTGGTTTCCAGAAGAAGGCACTGTTAACTTAGACACCTGGGAGAGAGTAGGAAAACAACTAAAAACTTACCATGCTGAACATGGCTCACAAAAGGTGCCTACTGACGCCTTTTCCTTATGGAATATAATTAGGGACGCTCTAGACCCTGCCCCTGAATCTGAAAAGGTACATCTTAAAGAGGAAAGTGCAGAGAAAAAGGTATCTATCGAAGAGGAGAGTGATGAAAAGGAGGCTACACCTAACTATCGGCAGTTGAGTCAAATGATAGCTGCAATGACTGCCCAAGAAAAGGTAATAGATAGAGATGACAAAAAAGAGCAGCTTTCAGATGAGGAAGATTTGGAAGAGGAAGTAAGTCAAGATCATTCTGATGAGGACTGGTCTTTATTAAATAAAGATGCTCCAAGGAGTTTAAGAGAAACTTCTCCAATTAGATTATCTGCTCCAAAGAGCTTAATAAAAACTTCCCCAACCAGACCACCTGCTTCCACAAATTCAAGAGAAATTTCCTTAATTAAGCCTTCTGCTTCCAGAGGCTCAAGACAAATGTCCCCCATCAGATTATATGCACCTGAGAGTTTAAGGCCAGATTCCCCAGATAAAACATCCGTAAGACCTAAACACAGAACGGATAAAAAATTCCCAAAGTACGAAGAAAGTGACATAGGACACCCCTTGCCCCCCCCCTCCCTATAAGGGTGAGGGGCCTCCACTAGAAGCTCCCCGAAGAAGAGTTTTCTCTAGCCCAGATGATGAACTTGATCCCCACCTTGAGGCTTGTTTCCCCATAATATTTGGTGGAAGTGGTGGGAGAACAGCCCCCCACTGGGAACCCATTCCAATGAAAATGATTAAAGAACTCAAACAGGCTTGTGCTTTGTATGGGCCTAAAGCCCCGTACACTGTATCATTGGTGGAAGCTTTAGCGGGCAGATGGATGACACCCCATGACTGGAAGACAGTCGCTAAAGCTTGTCTGTCTGGAGGTCAATATGTACTTTGGAGAACTGAATATGAAGATCTAGCCCAAAAACAGGCTGATGCTAACCAAAAATATGGCCCAAGATATATTATAAAAAATATGTTGGCAGGGACTAATGATTTTGGAACACTTAGAGATCAAATGGGATTAGATAAAACCACTTTAGATCAAGTAACCGCCTGCGCCCTTGGGGCTTGGCGTTTGTTGCCTGAAGGGAAAGAATCTACCTCTTCCTTCTCAAATGTTAAACAAAAACCAGAAGAGCCATATGAAGACTTTATATCAAGACTTGCAGAGGCAGTCAACAGAGTAATTTCCAACACTGAGGCAGCTAGTATATTGATAAAACAACTGGCATTTGAAAATGCTAATTCTACCTGCCAGGCCATTTTACGTCCTATTAAAAAAACTGGGGAAATAATAGATTATATCAGGCAATGTGCAGATGTAGGACCAGCGATGATGCAGGGCGTTGCCATAGCTGCAGCCATAAAGGGAAATTCTTACCAGCAGGCAGTACAGTCCTTTTTTACAAATAGAAATAACCCGTCAAAGAGTCATTCCAGTAGTCCAGGCCAGAATATTGGTTTATCCAAGGCCTGCTTCTCTTGCGGACGGGAAGGGCACCTTATGCGAGCTTGTCCCCAAAAAGCAGCCGGTTCTTCTCTGCCGAATTCTCCCTCCCCGGCTGTGCCTACTAATCTCCCTAGATCTCTCTGCCCTCGTTGTCAAAAAGGATATCACTGGGCAAAAGAATGTAGGTCACAATTCCATAGAAATGGAGCCTTTTTGGGCCCCGACCAGCAGTCGGGAAACGGATTGAGGGGCCAGCCTCAGGCCCCGACAACAATTGGGGCAGCCTCACTGAACCCATTCATTCCCTTCGTCCCATCGCAGAACTCATCAGAGCAACCCCAGGCAGCGCAGGACTGGACCTCAGTTCCACCACCTCAGCAATATTAACACCAGATAGCCCCACTGTAAAAATACCTACAGGAGTTAAAGGCCCATTACCAACAGGTTTAGTAGGAATTATACTAGGCAGAAGTTCCTTAGCTATGCAAGGTCTCACAATCATCCCTGGAGTAATTGACTCAGATTATACAGGAGAAATCCAGATAATGATTTCACCCCCAACTAAAACTTTCCAAATACATCAGGGACAAAGAATAGCCCAACTTTTGCTTTTGCCTTACCACACTGCAATTGGGCGCACAGCTACTCAAAATGAAAGGCAGGATAAAGGATTTGGGTCTAGTGATATGGTTTTTTGGATAACAGAAATTACTCAGAAACGTCCTATGAAGACTATCCTGATTAATGGCAAGTCTATTGTGGGGTTATTAGACACAGGAGCAGATGTTTCTTGCATTTCAGGAAAAGACTGGCCCAGCTCCTGGCCCACACATACTACTGAAAATAACTTGGTGGGGATAGGAAGAGCCCCCACAATAGCCAAAAGTGCAAAAATTTTAGATTGGCAATTTGAGGATACCCGTGGAACTTTCCAACCTTATGTCGTTCCTTCGCTCCCCCTTACCCTGTGGGGGAGGGACGTGCTATCTCAAATGGGAGTGTTACTTTTTAGCCCTGATGATAAAGTGACCTCTCAGATGTTGCAGATGGGCTATGATCCATCAAAAGGATTGGGTAAACAACAGACAGGAATAATTGAGCCAATTTGCCCAACTCCTCGCAAGCTACGTGCTGGATTGGGATATCCAAATTTATAATTGAGGCCATTGTTTTTGCTGCCGACCCCATCACATGGAAATCTCAAGATCCGGTGTGGGTAGAACAGTGGCCTCTGCATAAGGAAAAATTATTGGCAGCTAAAGCATTAATCTTTGAACAATTAGAATTGGGACATATTGAGCCCTCCAATAGCCCCTGGAACACTCCTATTTTTGTCATTAAGAAAAAATCTGGTAAATGGCGACTTTTACAGGATTTGAGAGCTATTAATGCCACCATGGAGGACATGGGGGCCTTACAGCCTGGGCTCCCTTCCCCAGTAGCCGTTCCAGAGGGATATAATATAATTGTTATTGATTTACAAGATTGTTTTTTCACTATTCCCTTAAATCCTGAGGATAAAAAGCGATTTGCCTTTAGTCTGCCATCAGAAAATCTTAAACAGCCTTATTTACGGTTTCAGTGGAAGGTTCTGCCTCAGGGAATGAAAAATAGCCCTACTTTATGCCAAAAATTTGTTAATGCCGCTCTAGAAGATACTAGGGCTAAATATGAACACGTGTATATGATTCACTATATGGATGATATTTTAATAGCTCATCCTGATAGAGTTCACCTGCAGACTGTGCTCCAGGACCTGACCCAGGCATTGACAGACAGAGGCCTAAAAATTGCCCCAGAAAAAATTCAAATCAATCCGCCCATAACTTACTTAGGAAGAGTCATAAATTCGGAAACGGTGACTCATACCCCGCTGCAATTGAGAAAAGACCATCTTATTACTTTAAATGATTATCAAAAACTCTTAGGTGATATTAATTGGATTAGACCATATTTAAAATTAACCACTGCCGAATTAAAACCTCTTTTTAACACTTTACGCGGGGATCCTGATCCAACCTCAAAAAGACAATTAACAGCTGAGGCTCAAGAAGCCCTAGGCAAAGTAGAAGCAGCCTTATCAAATAGCTATGTAAAAAGAATTGATTTGACGATGACGTGGCAGTTCCTTTGCCTAGCTACTCCAACGGCGCCTACGGGAGTTCTGTGGCAACGCGGCCCTTTAGAATGGATCCATCTTCCTACCCAAGCTAAAAAAGTCGTGGCTTCTTATCCTGGTTTAATTGCCACATTAATGCTAAAAGGAAGGAAGCGGAGCATTGAATTGTTTGGTAAAGAGCCATCAGAGATTGTAATTCCATATAATAAGGAGCAGCTTGATGCTCTTTTAATGTTTGATGAAGACTGGCAGATTGCCATAGGGAATTACTGTGGTCAAATTTTGCATCATTTACCCTCGCATGTTTTACTAAATTTTATGTCTAACCATCCAGTTATTTTTCCTGTCCGGTGTAAACAGTTCCCTATTTCAGATGCTCAGGTAGTCTTTACTGATGGATCGGCTAACGGTAGAGCCTCTATAGTCACAAGAGATCATCAAAAACTTTTGGAAACACAAGAAACTTCAGCTCAAAGGGCTGAAATCACAGCTGTTATTGAGGCCTTTGTTATGTTTGCGGAGAAAGAATTTAACCTTTATTCTGACTCTCAGTATGTGGTCAGGCTGTTTCCACACATTGAGACTGCAGTTTTGCCTGAAAACAAAACTGCTATCTTCCATTTGTTAACTAAACTGCAGCAGCAAATATGGAAAAGAAATCGGGCGTTCTTTATCGGCCACATTCGGGCTCATTCCGGCCTGCCTGGCCCTTTAAATGCTCTCAATGAATTGGCAGATTCGTTAACCAGGATTTCAGTGGCTTCTGTTTTTGAAGAAGCTCGAGCTTCTCACTCACTTCATCACCAAAATGCCACTGCCTTACGATACCAGTTTCAAATTCCTCGAGAATCTGCCCGAGAGATTGTTCGTTCTTGTTCACATTGTCCTACTACCGTGAATGCTTTGCCTCTGGGAGTTAACCCTCGCGGTCTCAAACCTAATGCACTCTGGCAAATGGATGTAACCCATGTCTCTTCATTTGGAAAACTGTCTTTTGTTCATGTAACTGTAGATACCTTCTCTCATGTTATTATTGCCACTGCTCGTACAGGGGAAGCAGTTAAAGATGTAATACAACATCTTTTTACATGCTTTTCCTATCTGGGCTTGCCAAAAGCTTTAAAAACTGATAATGCTCCTGCTTACACTTCTAAATCTTTTCAGCAATTCTGTACAAGATTTCAAATTAAACATAACACCGGCATCCCTTATAACCCACAAGGACAAGCCATTGTGGAAAGAGCACATCAAACACTGAAAATCCATATTCAAAAACTAAAAGAAGGGGAATTTAAATATAGTTCCCCCCATCAGATTTTGCAACATGCTCTTTTCGTAATAAATAACTTAAATGCTGATTCATCCGGAAACACTGCAATGCTTCGCCATTGGTGCCCAGAGCAATTGAATGCAAAACCATTAGTAAAATGGAGGGACCTTCTTTCCGGACAATGGAAAGGTCCTGACCCCTTATTAACCAATGGGCGAGGGTATGCTTGTGTTTTTCCACAGGACGCGGACGCTCCGATTTGGGTTCCAGACAGACTAATTCGCCATGTCTCAGCTCCCCGGATACCAGAATCCCCCGCCACCGCGATCTCTAAAAAGGAAGAAACTCCCTCTTCCCCCGCTCCCTCCGCCAGCACGGGAAACGCCGCTGACCCCAGGACAGCTGACATTGGAGATCCCGGATAGGCGCGGATCGGAGCCACCCACTGGACAGATGTCACGACTTCAGATACAGGATATTGCACCCCCTGATTTTTTGCCTCGCAGGAATCCATTAGGACGCCCAGCTCAGTCAACCCAACAAGCCTCCTTGCCCACCTGGGGACAGATTAAAGCTCTCTGTCGCCAGGCACAGGGGATAGCTACCCTACAGGGATCGTCAGTCTCTCCTGAAAAGGTGTTTATTGCCATGCTTGCCTTGCTCTCTTGCCAGGTAAGCGCTGCTCCCATTCCAACCAAATATTGGGCGTTTCTCCCGGATCCTCCAACTTTCCAAGTTGTTACTTGGAACAGTGACCCCATACGAGTTAGTACAGACCAGCCTCGCCTTTTGGGAGGATCTTATACTTCCTATACAAAAGACCAATACCCTATTAATTTCAATTATACCTTTAAAGGACTAGCAGATGATTTTCCTGTCTGCTTTAATTTTCCTCCTGGCCTTACAGGAGACTTCTTTACCAAGACAGGATGCGTTGGAGCCTCCACAAAAGCAGTTATGACAGATTCCCCAACCTCTAAATTTGCATCTATAGGGGATCGGTCTGCTTGGATATTACGAGCCCGTATGCCTGGGGTCCTTGGCCCCTATAAGTCTTTGTCTCTCAAAACTCCATCAGAATATCCAAATTGTGATGATGTTGCTCCCTCAGATGTTATTTGGAAAACTATAGATGATCATTCAGGATATCCGATTTGGAAATCTTGTATTTATAATTCGAGAGTAGATTACAATATGCCGGGAGGAAGAAATTGTGCGATTCAGGACTGGAGCAACCCAAATCCAGGTCAAGACCCTGAGTCTGACGATGACTTTATCAATAGATTGGATAATTGGAAAGAATATTCAATTTCTTGGCCGTTAGTTGCCACCAGACGGCATCATAACCAATTTGTTCCCCCTATGCTGTCTTATATAACTAGAGGTAAAACCTTTTGGCAGCCAGAAATTTGGAGAGCCCTTGCGGCTACCGCCCCTATTATTTTAATCCGACCAAAAAATACCTCTATTTACTCTATTTTAGCTTGTCTACCCTCTCCTTATGTTTTTCTTTTCACTAATGATTCTGAAAGACTTAACATACAATTGAATTATACAGGTGGACCCCATGTAGTGTCTTGTGAACAATGTATGCTTTCATCCTGTTTAACTCCTCAATATAAAGTTTGCTCTTTCATGGTTTTAAAACGTCCGCCCTATCTCATGGTACCTGTAACTGTAGCCACGTATTGGTATGATAACCATGGCCTAGCTGTACTGCAACAGCTACAAGATTTAATGCGAACACGACGGTTTGTGGGCTTACTTGTTTTGGGAATATCAGCTTTGATAACCGCAATTACTTCTGTTACTGTGGCGGCATTATCATTGTCTCAACAAGTGTATACTGCCCAATATGTTGACACCGTATCCAAAAATGTTTCTCTAACGCTGGCAACCCAGGAAATTATAGATAGGAAGCTAGAAATAAGGATTGATGCCTTAGAAGAAGCAGTAATGCATATTGGGAATGAATTACAGAGTCTGAAAATGAAATTGGCTCTTTCATGTCATGCCGATTACCGGTGGATATGTGTTACATCCCTGAAAGTAAATGAGACAGATTTTAAATGGGAGAGGGTCAAAAATCATATTTTAGGTGTCTGGAACAGCTCAGATATTAGTTTAGATTTAGGGAAACTTCATAATCAGATTCAGACCTTGGAACACTCCCGATTAGATTTTACCGCCGCAGGAGAAGCCAATGACTTTTTCCACACCTTCTCTGACTTCATTTCTGGAAAAACTCTTCTGACTACTGTCTCTAGCTATGCTGCTGTGGGTGCCATAATCCTGCTCCTTGTAATCGTGCTTCCTTGTGTTGTCAGGACTCTTCGGCAGAGCATTCGGAATCTCGCGACTGAACTGCACCTAATTTTTTTAAAAAACTAATAAAGAAGGGGGAGTTGCCGGAAGCCAGTGTGAGGAATCCCGCCCGTGACAAGGTCATGAGGAAGGAAGCTGACATACGCAAGGCGTGCTCAGACTTCAGGGACCCCTCTGGATATTCCTAAGCATGTACCCCAGCAAAAATCTGCCGGCTTTTGTGCTCTGCTTTTCCACTTTTCTGATATTCTCTGGAAAAAAGTCAATTCAGGGTTTTAGTCTTCTGCATTTGAAAGGGATGTTTCAGTTAAACCCCTCTGATAGCTCTCTAGTCTGCCTAACAGGTTCCCCAGACCTCTTACAGCTTGTGAATTGCTTACAGCCCCCCAACCGCGAGAGGCACAAAGCTTACAGCTTGTGAATTGCTTACAGCCCCCCAACCGCGGGAGGCACAAAGCTTAAAAGCATCTTAAAGATACAGAGCCTTTTCTAAAGAGTTAAAAATTATATTGGTAGAGGGTTTTCACTGTTGACTCAAGGATTGCTGCCAGACCTCCTTATTCTTTATCTTTTAGGCACCTGGAAGGATGTTAATGTAAGCAGGATGTAGAAAAAGATACATAGTAGTTTTGATGTTAGCAACACTAGACTTTTGAGTTAATTGCTTCTCTTTTGCTATAAATCACTGCACTCCCTCTACTTCTTATAAGTTGCTGTATCCTTGCTGTCTAAGAATGTAACTTTCTTTAGTGCTTTCCGAGAGTGGCACCAGACCTTGGGAAGATCAACACAAATAAGTCTTGTGGTTGACAAACCCTTATCAGAAAAAAGGCTGTAAAATGTTAATTGGCCCTTTTGGTTGGAAGATGATGTAAATTACCTAAGACTTGTGTATACAATTAGGTATGCAGAGAGAAAAGCCTGGTTTTGATAAGAGTCTGGACAGCTAACGCTGCATAACTTTGTGTTACCCATTGATCTCCATGTTTTATCAAAAGTATAAAAGGCCTTCTGAACAATAAAGGACGGGACCAGATTCTCAGACCAGTTTCTCGGACTAGTCTCGGCCTGGTGTCTTGGGAATATGGCTCCCCCCGTGTCTCTCTCTCTCTCTCTTTTTCTCTCCCTTTTCTTCCCTCTGCTCTTTACTTTAATTTCAGGCTGAATTTCCATCTGGGGCGCGCAGGATCGCCAGGTCTACTTATTTGCCCTGGTTATTAAGATCCGCGAGAAAGGGAGCTTAAGGCGAGGCACCCTTAGATATTCAAGCGGGCACCGGTGGCCCAACGTAGATGGTGCAAATTCCTTGTCTGGAATTTTATTGGTCTTCCGCGTAAACCAAGCTATTCAGCCCTCTTTCTCCACTTAATCTTCCTACTGCACTACAGTTTCTTAATCTAATCTTATATTAATAAATAAACAAGTCTTTCCACGCCAACACCGTCCACCCTTCGAATTCCCTGGATCCACCGGGGCTGGACCCCGGCAATACCCGTCTCCACTAGAGAGGAAGCACGATGGTCCCGCCCACATCCAGAGGAGCCCCGTTTCCCCCTCGGAGCTCGAGATGAGGGATCCTTTCCCTGCTTTCAACGGGAAAGAATTCCCGGCGTTCCCGTCGCATCTCAAGAGGAGGCACTCTCAACAGGAAAGGCGAGAGGAACTCCATGGTCGTACCACCATTCCAAGAGTCCCCCAGATGTCTCAGTCCATTCCAGAGGAACCTCTTTGCCCTGCACTGGCTCATCTTTCACGCCGAGGATCGACTCACACCACGGTGGAACGTGGGACAGCCCTGTGGGAAAGCCTCGAGGGAAAACCACAGATCCTTTGATCCACGCGACGGGAAGCGTGACATTGCTGCTACAGCCTGGAAAGAAAACGCACGTGCATGCCCCCACTCGAGACGAGGCCTGACTCCCCTGCGGAGACTCCAGAAGTACCCAAAGATCCATGTCAGCCCCTGAGAGGAATCCTCGTTTCCGGCCCTGACTCCACACAAGGTTTTTGGCCCCGGTATCGACGGGAGAGGAATCCCGCGAGGCCCCCTAGCAACTCGCATGTGGACTGGCCTCTCCTGAGGCCACCAGGGCGGGTCCCTGAGGTCCCCGTCGTAACTCGAGAACACCTGCCGCATCTCGAGAAAATCCAGGAAGTTCTCCCTTCCAGGCGAGATGAGGCCTATTTCCGATGAGGCGTCTGGAGACTAATGACACCTAACCTCTGGAACTTCGAAAGGGTCTTTCACACCCTTGCTGCAACTCAAGAAGTTCACTTCCATACCCGTCTCCACTCGAGAGGAAGCAGGATGGTCCCGCCCACATCCAGAGGAGCCCCGTTTCCCCCTCGTAGCTCGAGATGAGGGATCCTTTGCCTGCTTTCAACGGGAAAGAATTCCCGGCGTTCCCGTCGCATCTCAAGAGGAGGCACTCTCAACAGGAAAGGCGAGAGGAACTCCATGGTCGTACCACCATTCCAAGACTCCCCCAGATGTCTCAGTCCATTCCAGAGGAAGCTCTTTGCCCTGCACTGGCTCATCTTTCACGCCGAGGATCGACTCACACCACGGTGGCACGTGGGACAGCCCTGTGGGAAAGCCTCGAGGGAAAGCCTCGAGGGAAAACCACAGATCCTATGATCCACGCGACGGGAAGCGTGACATTGCTGCTACAGCCTGGAAGGAAAGCGCACGTGCATGCCCCCCTCGAGACGAGGCCTGACTCCCCTGGGGAGACTCCAGAAGTACCCAAAGATCCATGTCAGCCCCTGAGAGGAATCCTCGGTTCCGGCCCTGACTCCACACAAGGTTTTTGGCCCCGGTATCGACGGGAGAGGAATCCCGAGAGGCCCCCTAGCAACTCGCATAGGGACTGGCCTCTCCTGAGGCCACCAGGGCGGGTCCCAGAGGTCCCCGTCGTAACTCGAGAACACCTGCCGCAACTCGAGAAAATCCAGGAAGTTCTCCCTTCCAGGCGAGATGAGGCCTATTTCTGATGAGGCGTCTGGAGACTAATGACACCTAACCTCTGGAACTTCGAAAGGGTCTTTCACACCCTTGCTGCAACTCAAGAAGTTCACTGCCATACCCGTCTCCACTCGAGAGGAAGCACGATGGTCCCGCCCACATCCAGAGGAGCCCGGTTTCCCCCTCGTAGCTCGAGATGAGGGATCCTTTGCCTGCTTTCAACGGGAAAGAATTCCCGGAGTTCCCGTCGCATCTCAAGAGGAGGCACTCTCAACAGGAAAGGCGAGAGGAACTCCATGGTCGTACCAGCATTCCAAGAGTCCCCCAGATGTCTCAGTCCATTCCAGAGGAACCTCTTTGCCCTGCACTGGCTCATCTTTCACGCCGAGGATCGACTCACACCACGGTGGCACGTGGGACAGCCCTGTGGGAAAGCCTCGAGGGAAAACCACAGATCCTTTGATCCACGCGAAGGGAAGCGTGACATTGCTGCTACAGCCTGGAAAGAAAACGCACGTGCATGCCCCCACTCGAGACGAGGCCTGACTCCCCTGCGGAGACTCCAGAAGTACCCAAAGATCCATGTCAGCCCCTGAGAGGAATCCTCGTTTCCGGCCCTGACTCCACACAAGGTTTTTGGCCCCGGTATCGACGGGAGAGGAATCCCGCGAGGCCCCCTAGCAACTCGCATGTGGACTGGCCTCTCCTGAGGCCACCAGGGCGGGTCCCTGAGGTCCCCGTCGTAACTCGAGAACACCTGCCGCATCTCGAGAAAATCCAGGAAGTTCTCCCTTCCAGGCGAGATGAGGCCTATTTCCGATGAGGCGTCTGGAGACTAATGACACCTAACCTCTGGAACTTCGAAAGGGTCTTTCACACCCTTGCTGAAACTCAAGAAGTTCACTTCCATACCCGTCTCCACTAGAGAGGAAGCAGGATGGTCCCGCCCACATCCAGAGGAGCCCCGTTTCCCCCTCGTAGCTCGAGATGAGGGATCCTTTGCCTGCTTTCAACGGGAAAGAATTCCCGGCGTTCCCGTCGCATCTCAAGAGGAGGCACTCTCAACAGGAAAGGCGAGAGGAACTCCATGGTCGTACCACCATTCCAAGAGTCCCCCAGATGTCTCAGTCCATTCCAGAGGAAGCTCTTTGCCCTGCACTGGCTCATCTTTCACGCAGAGGATCGACTCACACCACGGAGGCACGTGGGACAGCCCTGTGGGAAAGCCTCGAGGGAAAGCCTCGAGGGAAAATCACAGATCCTTTGATCCACGCGACGGGAAGTGTGACATTGCTGCTACAGCCTGGAAGGAAAGCACACGTGCATGCCCCCACTCGAGACGAGGCCTGACTCCCCTGGGGAGACTCCAGAAGTACCCAAAGATCCATGTCAGCCCCTGAGAGGAATCCTCGGTTCCGGCCCTGACTCCACACAAGGTATTTGGCACCGGTATCGACGGGAGAGGAATCCCGAGACGCCCCCTAGCAACTCGCATGGGGACTGGCCTTTCCTGAGGCCACCAGGGAGGGTCCCTGAGGTCCACGTCGTAACTCGAGAACACCTGCTGCAACTCGAGAAAATCCAGGAAGTTCTCCCTTCCAGGCGAGATGAGGCCTATTTCCGATGAGGCATCTGGAGACTAATGACACCTAACCTCTGGAACTTCGAAAGGGTCTTTCACACCCTTGCTGCAACTCAAGAAGTTCACCGCCATACCCGTCTCCACTCGAGAGGAAGCACGATGGTCCCGCCCACATCCAGAGGAGCCCCGTTTCCCCCTCGTAGCTCGAGATGAGGGATCCTTTCCCTGCTTTCAACGGGAAAGAATTCCAGGCGTTCCCGTCGCATCTCAAGAGGAGGCACTGTCAACAGGAAAGGCGAGAGGAACTCCATGATCGTACCACCATTCCAAGAGTCCCCCAGATGTATCAGTCCATTCCAGAGGAACCTCTTTGCCCTGCACTGGCTCATCTTTCACGCCAAAGATCGACTCACACCACGGTGGCACGTGGGACAGCCCTGTTGGAAAGCCTGGAGGGAAAACCACAGATCCTTTGATCCATGGGTCGAAAAGCGTGACATTGCTGCTACAGCTTGGAAGGATAGCGCACGTGCATGCCCCCACTCGAGACGAGGCCTGACTCCCCTGCGGAGACTCCAGAAGTACCCAAAGATCCATGTCAGCCCCTGAGAGGAATCCTCGTTTCCGGCCCTGACTCCACACAAGGTTTTTGGCCCCGGTATCGACGGGAGAGGAATTCAGAGAGGCCCCCTAGCAACTCGCATGTGGACTGGCCTCTCCTGAGGCCACCAGGGCGGGTCCCTGAGGTCCCCGTCGTAACTCGAGAACACCTGCCGCAACTCGAGAAAATCCAGGAAGTTCTCCCTTCCAGGCGAGATGAGGCCTATTTCCGATGAGGCGTCTGGAGACTAATGACACCTAAACTCTGGAACTTCGAAAGGGTCTTTCACACCCTTGCTGCAACTCAAGAAGTTCACCGCCATACCCGTCTCCACTCGAGAGGAAGCACGATGGTCCCGCCCACATCCAGAGGAGCCCCGTTTCCCCCTCGGAGCTCGAGATGAGGGATCCTTTCCGTGCTTTCAACGGGAAAGAATTCCCGGCGTTCCCGTCGCATCTCAAGAGGAGGCACTCTCAACAGGAAAGGCAAGAGGAACTCCATGGTCGTACCACCATTCCAAGAGTCCCCCAGATGTCTCAGTCCATTGCAGAGGAACCTCTTTGCCCTGCACTGGCTCATCTTTCACGCCGAGGATCGACTCACACCACGGTCGCACGTTGGACAGCCCTGTGGGAAAGCCTCGAGGGAAAGCCTCGAGGGAAAACCACAGATCCTTTGATCCACGCGACGGGAAGCGTGACATTGCTCCTAAAGCCTGGAAGGAAAGCGCACGTGCATGCTCCCACTCGAGACGAGGCCTGACTCCCCTGGGGAGACTCCAGAAGTACCCAAAGATCCATGTCAGCCCCTGAGAGGAATCCTCGGTTCCGGCCCTGACTCCACACAAGGTTTTTGGCCCCGGTATCGACGGGAGAGGAATCCCGAGAGGCCCCCTAACAACTCGCATGGGGACTGGCCTCTCCTGAGGCCACCAGGGCGGGTCCCTGAGGTCCCCGTCGTAACTCCAGAACACCTGCCGCAACTCGAGAAAATCCAGGAAGTTCTCCCTTCCAGGCGAGATGAGGCCTATTTCCGATGAGGCGTCTGGAGACTAATGACACCTAACCTCTGGAACTTCCAAAGGGTCTTTCACACCCTTGCTGCAACTCAAGAAGTTCACCGCCATACCCGTCTCCACTCGAGAGGAAGCACGATGGTCCCGCCCACATCCAGAGGAGCCCCGTTTCCCCCTCGTAGCTCGAGATGAGGGATCCTTTCCCTGCTTTCAACGGGAAAGAATTCCCGGCGTTCCCGTCGCATCTCAAGAGGAGGCACTCTCAACAGGAAAGGCGAGAGGAACTCCATGGTCGTACCACCATTCCAAGAGTCCCCCAGATGTCTCAGTCCATTCCAGAGGAACCTCTTTGCCCTGCACTGGCTCATTTTTCACGCCGAGAATCGACTCACACCACGGTGTCACATGGGACAGCCCTGTGGGAAAGCCTCGAGGGAACGCCTCGAGGGAAAACCGCAGATCATTTGATCCACGCGACGGGAAGCGTGACATTGCTGCTACAGCCTGGAAGGAAAGTGCACGTGCATGCCCCCACTCGAGACGAGGCCTGACTCCCCTGGGGAGACTCCAGAAGTACCCAAAGATCCATGTCAGCCCCTGAGAGGAATCCTCGGTTCCGGCCCTGACTCCACACAAGGTTTTTGGCCCCGGTATCGACAGGAGAGGAATCCCGAGAGGCCCCCTAGCAACTCGCATAGGGACTGGCCTCTCCTGAGGCCACCAGGGCGGGTCCCTGAGGTCCCCGTCGTAACTCGAGAACACCTGCCGCAACTCGAGAAAATCCAGGAAGTTCTCCCTTCCAGGCGAGATGAGGCCTATTTCCGATGAGGCGTCTGGAGACTAATGACACCTTACCTCTGGAACTTCGAAAGGGTCTTTCACAGCCTTGCTGCAACTCAAGAAGTTCACCACCATACCCTGCCGGAAGCCAGTGTGAGGAATCCCGCCCGTGACAAGGTCATGAGGAAGGAAGCTGACATACGCAAGGCGTGCTCAGACTTCAGGGACCCCTCTGGATATTCCTAAGCATGTACCCCAGCAAAAATCTGCTGGCTTTTGTGCTCTGCTTTTCCACTTTTCTGATATTCTCTGGAAAAAAGTCAATTCAGGGTTTTAGTCTTCTGCATTTGAAAGGGATGTTTCAGTTAAACCCCTCTGATAGCTCTCTAGTCTGCCTAACAGGTTCCCCAGACCTCTTACAGCTTGTGAATTGCTTACAGCCCCCCAACCGCGAGAGGCACAAAGCTTACAGCTTGTGAATTGCTTACAGCCCCCCAACCGCGGGAGACACAAAGCTTAAAAGCATCTTAAAGATACAGAGCCTTTTCTAAAGAGTTAAAAATTATATTGGTAGAGGGTTTTCACTGTTGACTCAAGGATTGCTGCCAGACCTCCTTATTCTTTATCTTTTAGGCACCTGGAAGGATGTTAATGTAAGCAGGATGTAGAAAAAGATACATAGTAGTTTTGATGTTAGCAACACTAGACTTTTGAGTTAATTGCTTCTCTTTTGCTATAAATCACTGCACTCCCTCTACTTGTTATAAGTTGCTGTATCCTTGCTGTCTAAGAATGTAACTTTCTTTAGTGCTTTCCGAGAGTGGCACCAGACCTTGGGAAGATCAACACAAATAAGTCTTGTGGTTGACAAACCCTTATCAGAAAAAAGGCTGTAAAATGTTAATTGGCCCTTTTGGTTGGAAGATGATGTAAATTACCTAAGACTTGTGTATACAATTAGGTATGCAGAGAGAAAAGCCTGGTTTTGATAAGAGTCTGGACTGCTAACGCTGCATAACTTTGTGTTACCCATTGATCTCCATGTTTTATCAAAAGTATAAAAGGCCTTCTGAACAATAAAGGACGGGACCAGATTCTCAGACCAGTTTCTCGGACTAGTCTCGGCCTGGTTTCTTGGGAATCTGGCTCCCCCCGTGTCTCTCTCTCTCTCTCTTTTTCTCTCCCTTTTCTTCCCTCTGCTCTTTACTTTAATTTCAGGCTGAATTTCCATCTGGGGCGCGGAGGCTCGCCAGGTCTACTTATTTGCCCTGGTTATTAAGATCCGCGAGAAAGGGAGCTTAAGGCGAGGCACCCTTAGATATTCAAGCGGGCACCGGTGGCCCAACGTAGATGGTGCAAATTCCTTGTCTGGAATTTTATTGGTCTTCCGCGTAAACCAAGCTATTCAGCCCTCTTTCTCCACTTAATCTTCCTACTGCACTACAGTTTCTTAATCTAATCTTATATTAATAAATAAACAAGTCTTTCCACGCCAACGCCGTCCACCCTTCGAATTCCCTGGATCCACCGGGGCTGGACCCCGGCAAGTGGCGCCCGGAACAGGCTATTCGAAGGTAGGTTCCTCGGAGCAAAAGCTCCCCCCGGAGCACTCTCTGTAGCTCCCCCCGGAGCACTCTCTGTTGCTCCCCCCGGAGCACTCTCTGTTGCTCCCCCCCGGAGTGACTTAATCACTCCCCCCGGAGTACTTTCGGGTACTCCCCCAGTGTTGAGTGTTCGGGACGGCTAGGACCCCACTCAGGGTGCCGCGGACCCCCCTGTAGGATAGACAGGGTGAGGAGGAGTGGGAAGTGTTCAAGGGTTTAAGAGAAACCTGGTGCTCTAGAGGTTGAAAAGAAACCTGCTATCTTAGGGTTGAAAACAAAACCCCCCTCGCCAAAGGTAAAACCTTTTTGTTGAGGTAGACTTTTCTATAAGACTTAATTTTCTGACATGGGTAACAGTGAATCAAAAGAAAGACAGCTTTTTACAGGAGTAATCTTGCAGTTACTAACTAAACGAGGAATTAAAGTTAAAAAATCCAATATTCATTCATTTTTTTCCTTTGTACAAGAACAGTGTCCCTGGTTTCCAGAAGAAGGCACTGTTAACTTAGACACCTGGGAGAGAGTAGGAAAACAACTAAAAACTTACCATGCTGAACATGGCTCACAAAAGGTGCCTACTGACGCCTTTTCCTTATGGAATATAATTAGGGACGCTCTAGACCCTGCCCCTGAATCTGAAAAGGTACATCTTAAAGAGGAAAGTGCAGAGAAAAAGGTATCTATCGAAGAGGAGAGTGATGAAAAGGAGGCTACACCTAACTATCGGCAGTTGAGTCAAATGATAGCTGCAATGACTGCCCAAGAAAAGGTAATAGATAGAGATGACAAAAAAGAGCAGCTTTCAGATGAGGAAGATTTGGAAGAGGAAGTAAGTCAAGATCATTCTGATGAGGACTGGTCTTTATTAAATAAAGATGCTCCAAGGAGTTTAAGAGAAACTTCTCCAATTAGATTATCTGCTCCAAAGAGCTTAATAAAAACTTCCCCAACCAGACCACCTGCTTCCACAAATTCAAGAGAAATTTCCTTAATTAAGCCTTCTGCTTCCAGAGGCTCAAGACAAATGTCCCCCATCAGATTATATGCACCTGAGAGTTTAAGGCCAGATTCCCCAGATAAAACATCCGTAAGACCTAAACACAGAACGGATAAAAAATTCCCAAAGTACGAAGAAAGTGACATAGGACACCCCTTGCCCCCCCCCTCCCTATAAGGGTGAGGGGCCTCCACTAGAAGCTCCCCGAAGAAGAGTTTTCTCTAGCCCAGATGATGAACTTGATCCCCACCTTGAGGCTTGTTTCCCCATAATATTTGGTGGAAGTGGTGGGAGAACAGCCCCCCACTGGGAACCCATTCCAATGAAAATGATTAAAGAACTCAAACAGGCTTGTGCTTTGTATGGGCCTAAAGCCCCGTACACTGTATCATTGGTGGAAGCTTTAGCGGGCAGATGGATGACACCCCATGACTGGAAGACAGTCGCTAAAGCTTGTCTGTCTGGAGGTCAATATGTACTTTGGAGAACTGAATATGAAGATCTAGCCCAAAAACAGGCTGATGCTAACCAAAAATATGGCCCAAGATATATTATAAAAAATATGTTGGCAGGGACTAATGATTTTGGAACACTTAGAGATCAAATGGGATTAGATAAAACCACTTTAGATCAAGTAACCGCCTGCGCCCTTGGGGCTTGGCGTTTGTTGCCTGAAGGGAAAGAATCTACCTCTTCCTTCTCAAATGTTAAACAAAAACCAGAAGAGCCATATGAAGACTTTATATCAAGACTTGCAGAGGCAGTCAACAGAGTAATTTCCAACACTGAGGCAGCTAGTATATTGATAAAACAACTGGCATTTGAAAATGCTAATTCTACCTGCCAGGCCATTTTACGTCCTATTAAAAAAACTGGGGAAATAATAGATTATATCAGGCAATGTGCAGATGTAGGACCAGCGATGATGCAGGGCGTTGCCATAGCTGCAGCCATAAAGGGAAATTCTTACCAGCAGGCAGTACAGTCCTTTTTTACAAATAGAAATAACCCGTCAAAGAGTCATTCCAGTAGTCCAGGCCAGAATATTGGTTTATCCAAGGCCTGCTTCTCTTGCGGACGGGAAGGGCACCTTATGCGAGCTTGTCCCCAAAAAGCAGCCGGTTCTTCTCTGCCGAATTCTCCCTCCCCGGCTGTGCCTACTAATCTCCCTAGATCTCTCTGCCCTCGTTGTCAAAAAGGATATCACTGGGCAAAAGAATGTAGGTCACAATTCCATAGAAATGGAGCCTTTTTGGGCCCCGACCAGCAGTCGGGAAACGGATTGAGGGGCCAGCCTCAGGCCCCGACAACAATTGGGGCAGCCTCACTGAACCCATTCATTCCCTTCGTCCCATCGCAGAACTCATCAGAGCAACCCCAGGCAGCGCAGGACTGGACCTCAGTTCCACCACCTCAGCAATATTAACACCAGATAGCCCCACTGTAAAAATACCTACAGGAGTTAAAGGCCCATTACCAACAGGTTTAGTAGGAATTATACTAGGCAGAAGTTCCTTAGCTATGCAAGGTCTCACAATCATCCCTGGAGTAATTGACTCAGATTATACAGGAGAAATCCAGATAATGATTTCACCCCCAACTAAAACTTTCCAAATACATCAGGGACAAAGAATAGCCCAACTTTTGCTTTTGCCTTACCACACTGCAATTGGGCGCACAGCTACTCAAAATGAAAGGCAGGATAAAGGATTTGGGTCTAGTGATATGGTTTTTTGGATAACAGAAATTACTCAGAAACGTCCTATGAAGACTATCCTGATTAATGGCAAGTCTATTGTGGGGTTATTAGACACAGGAGCAGATGTTTCTTGCATTTCAGGAAAAGACTGGCCCAGCTCCTGGCCCACACATACTACTGAAAATAACTTGGTGGGGATAGGAAGAGCCCCCACAATAGCCAAAAGTGCAAAAATTTTAGATTGGCAATTTGAGGATACCCGTGGAACTTTCCAACCTTATGTCGTTCCTTCGCTCCCCCTTACCCTGTGGGGGAGGGACGTGCTATCTCAAATGGGAGTGTTACTTTTTAGCCCTGATGATAAAGTGACCTCTCAGATGTTGCAGATGGGCTATGATCCATCAAAAGGATTGGGTAAACAACAGACAGGAATAATTGAGCCAATTTGCCCAACTCCTCGCAAGCTACGTGCTGGATTGGGATATCCAAATTTATAATTGAGGCCATTGTTTTTGCTGCCGACCCCATCACATGGAAATCTCAAGATCCGGTGTGGGTAGAACAGTGGCCTCTGCATAAGGAAAAATTATTGGCAGCTAAAGCATTAATCTTTGAACAATTAGAATTGGGACATATTGAGCCCTCCAATAGCCCCTGGAACACTCCTATTTTTGTCATTAAGAAAAAATCTGGTAAATGGCGACTTTTACAGGATTTGAGAGCTATTAATGCCACCATGGAGGACATGGGGGCCTTACAGCCTGGGCTCCCTTCCCCAGTAGCCGTTCCAGAGGGATATAATATAATTGTTATTGATTTACAAGATTGTTTTTTCACTATTCCCTTAAATCCTGAGGATAAAAAGCGATTTGCCTTTAGTCTGCCATCAGAAAATCTTAAACAGCCTTATTTACGGTTTCAGTGGAAGGTTCTGCCTCAGGGAATGAAAAATAGCCCTACTTTATGCCAAAAATTTGTTAATGCCGCTCTAGAAGATACTAGGGCTAAATATGAACACGTGTATATGATTCACTATATGGATGATATTTTAATAGCTCATCCTGATAGAGTTCACCTGCAGACTGTGCTCCAGGACCTGACCCAGGCATTGACAGACAGAGGCCTAAAAATTGCCCCAGAAAAAATTCAAATCAATCCGCCCATAACTTACTTAGGAAGAGTCATAAATTCGGAAACGGTGACTCATACCCCGCTGCAATTGAGAAAAGACCATCTTATTACTTTAAATGATTATCAAAAACTCTTAGGTGATATTAATTGGATTAGACCATATTTAAAATTAACCACTGCCGAATTAAAACCTCTTTTTAACACTTTACGCGGGGATCCTGATCCAACCTCAAAAAGACAATTAACAGCTGAGGCTCAAGAAGCCCTAGGCAAAGTAGAAGCAGCCTTATCAAATAGCTATGTAAAAAGAATTGATTTGACGATGACGTGGCAGTTCCTTTGCCTAGCTACTCCAACGGCGCCTACGGGAGTTCTGTGGCAACGCGGCCCTTTAGAATGGATCCATCTTCCTACCCAAGCTAAAAAAGTCGTGGCTTCTTATCCTGGTTTAATTGCCACATTAATGCTAAAAGGAAGGAAGCGGAGCATTGAATTGTTTGGTAAAGAGCCATCAGAGATTGTAATTCCATATAATAAGGAGCAGCTTGATGCTCTTTTAATGTTTGATGAAGACTGGCAGATTGCCATAGGGAATTACTGTGGTCAAATTTTGCATCATTTACCCTCGCATGTTTTACTAAATTTTATGTCTAACCATCCAGTTATTTTTCCTGTCCGGTGTAAACAGTTCCCTATTTCAGATGCTCAGGTAGTCTTTACTGATGGATCGGCTAACGGTAGAGCCTCTATAGTCACAAGAGATCATCAAAAACTTTTGGAAACACAAGAAACTTCAGCTCAAAGGGCTGAAATCACAGCTGTTATTGAGGCCTTTGTTATGTTTGCGGAGAAAGAATTTAACCTTTATTCTGACTCTCAGTATGTGGTCAGGCTGTTTCCACACATTGAGACTGCAGTTTTGCCTGAAAACAAAACTGCTATCTTCCATTTGTTAACTAAACTGCAGCAGCAAATATGGAAAAGAAATCGGGCGTTCTTTATCGGCCACATTCGGGCTCATTCCGGCCTGCCTGGCCCTTTAAATGCTCTCAATGAATTGGCAGATTCGTTAACCAGGATTTCAGTGGCTTCTGTTTTTGAAGAAGCTCGAGCTTCTCACTCACTTCATCACCAAAATGCCACTGCCTTACGATACCAGTTTCAAATTCCTCGAGAATCTGCCCGAGAGATTGTTCGTTCTTGTTCACATTGTCCTACTACCGTGAATGCTTTGCCTCTGGGAGTTAACCCTCGCGGTCTCAAACCTAATGCACTCTGGCAAATGGATGTAACCCATGTCTCTTCATTTGGAAAACTGTCTTTTGTTCATGTAACTGTAGATACCTTCTCTCATGTTATTATTGCCACTGCTCGTACAGGGGAAGCAGTTAAAGATGTAATACAACATCTTTTTACATGCTTTTCCTATCTGGGCTTGCCAAAAGCTTTAAAAACTGATAATGCTCCTGCTTACACTTCTAAATCTTTTCAGCAATTCTGTACAAGATTTCAAATTAAACATAACACCGGCATCCCTTATAACCCACAAGGACAAGCCATTGTGGAAAGAGCACATCAAACACTGAAAATCCATATTCAAAAACTAAAAGAAGGGGAATTTAAATATAGTTCCCCCCATCAGATTTTGCAACATGCTCTTTTCGTAATAAATAACTTAAATGCTGATTCATCCGGAAACACTGCAATGCTTCGCCATTGGTGCCCAGAGCAATTGAATGCAAAACCATTAGTAAAATGGAGGGACCTTCTTTCCGGACAATGGAAAGGTCCTGACCCCTTATTAACCAATGGGCGAGGGTATGCTTGTGTTTTTCCACAGGACGCGGACGCTCCGATTTGGGTTCCAGACAGACTAATTCGCCATGTCTCAGCTCCCCGGATACCAGAATCCCCCGCCACCGCGATCTCTAAAAAGGAAGAAACTCCCTCTTCCCCCGCTCCCTCCGCCAGCACGGGAAACGCCGCTGACCCCAGGACAGCTGACATTGGAGATCCCGGATAGGCGCGGATCGGAGCCACCCACTGGACAGATGTCACGACTTCAGATACAGGATATTGCACCCCCTGATTTTTTGCCTCGCAGGAATCCATTAGGACGCCCAGCTCAGTCAACCCAACAAGCCTCCTTGCCCACCTGGGGACAGATTAAAGCTCTCTGTCGCCAGGCACAGGGGATAGCTACCCTACAGGGATCGTCAGTCTCTCCTGAAAAGGTGTTTATTGCCATGCTTGCCTTGCTCTCTTGCCAGGTAAGCGCTGCTCCCATTCCAACCAAATATTGGGCGTTTCTCCCGGATCCTCCAACTTTCCAAGTTGTTACTTGGAACAGTGACCCCATACGAGTTAGTACAGACCAGCCTCGCCTTTTGGGAGGATCTTATACTTCCTATACAAAAGACCAATACCCTATTAATTTCAATTATACCTTTAAAGGACTAGCAGATGATTTTCCTGTCTGCTTTAATTTTCCTCCTGGCCTTACAGGAGACTTCTTTACCAAGACAGGATGCGTTGGAGCCTCCACAAAAGCAGTTATGACAGATTCCCCAACCTCTAAATTTGCATCTATAGGGGATCGGTCTGCTTGGATATTACGAGCCCGTATGCCTGGGGTCCTTGGCCCCTATAAGTCTTTGTCTCTCAAAACTCCATCAGAATATCCAAATTGTGATGATGTTGCTCCCTCAGATGTTATTTGGAAAACTATAGATGATCATTCAGGATATCCGATTTGGAAATCTTGTATTTATAATTCGAGAGTAGATTACAATATGCCGGGAGGAAGAAATTGTGCGATTCAGGACTGGAGCAACCCAAATCCAGGTCAAGACCCTGAGTCTGACGATGACTTTATCAATAGATTGGATAATTGGAAAGAATATTCAATTTCTTGGCCGTTAGTTGCCACCAGACGGCATCATAACCAATTTGTTCCCCCTATGCTGTCTTATATAACTAGAGGTAAAACCTTTTGGCAGCCAGAAATTTGGAGAGCCCTTGCGGCTACCGCCCCTATTATTTTAATCCGACCAAAAAATACCTCTATTTACTCTATTTTAGCTTGTCTACCCTCTCCTTATGTTTTTCTTTTCACTAATGATTCTGAAAGACTTAACATACAATTGAATTATACAGGTGGACCCCATGTAGTGTCTTGTGAACAATGTATGCTTTCATCCTGTTTAACTCCTCAATATAAAGTTTGCTCTTTCATGGTTTTAAAACGTCCGCCCTATCTCATGGTACCTGTAACTGTAGCCACGTATTGGTATGATAACCATGGCCTAGCTGTACTGCAACAGCTACAAGATTTAATGCGAACACGACGGTTTGTGGGCTTACTTGTTTTGGGAATATCAGCTTTGATAACCGCAATTACTTCTGTTACTGTGGCGGCATTATCATTGTCTCAACAAGTGTATACTGCCCAATATGTTGACACCGTATCCAAAAATGTTTCTCTAACGCTGGCAACCCAGGAAATTATAGATAGGAAGCTAGAAATAAGGATTGATGCCTTAGAAGAAGCAGTAATGCATATTGGGAATGAATTACAGAGTCTGAAAATGAAATTGGCTCTTTCATGTCATGCCGATTACCGGTGGATATGTGTAAAGTAAATGAAACAGTAAATGAGACAGATTTTAAATGGGAGAGGGTCAAAAATCATATTTTAGGTGTCTGGAACAGCTCAGATATTAGTTTAGATTTAGGGAAACTTCATAATCAGATTCAGACCTTGGAACACTCCCGATTAGATTTTACCGCCGCAGGAGAAGCCAATGACTTTTTCCACACCTTCTCTGACTTCATTTCTGGAAAAACTCTTCTGACTACTGTCTCTAGCTATGCTGCTGTGGGTGCCATAATCCTGCTCCTTGTAATCGTGCTTCCTTGTGTTGTCAGGACTCTTCGGCAGAGCATTCGGAATCTCGCGACTGAACTGCACCTAATTTTTTTAAAAAACTAATAAAGAAGGGGGAGTTGCCGGAAGCCAGTGTGAGGAATCCCGCCCGTGACAAGGTCATGAGGAAGGAAGCTGACATACGCAAGGCGTGCTCAGACTTCAGGGACCCCTCTGGATATTCCTAAGCATGTACCCCAGCAAAAATCTGCCGGCTTTTGTGCTCTGCTTTTCCACTTTTCTGATATTCTCTGGAAAAAAGTCAATTCAGGGTTTTAGTCTTCTGCATTTGAAAGGGATGTTTCAGTTAAACCCCTCTGATAGCTCTCTAGTCTGCCTAACAGGTTCCCCAGACCTCTTACAGCTTGTGAATTGCTTACAGCCCCCCAACCGCGAGAGGCACAAAGCTTACAGCTTGTGAATTGCTTACAGCCCCCCAACCGCGGGAGGCACAAAGCTTAAAAGCATCTTAAAGATACAGAGCCTTTTCTAAAGAGTTAAAAATTATATTGGTAGAGGGTTTTCACTGTTGACTCAAGGATTGCTGCCAGACCTCCTTATTCTTTATCTTTTAGGCACCTGGAAGGATGTTAATGTAAGCAGGATGTAGAAAAAGATACATAGTAGTTTTGATGTTAGCAACACTAGACTTTTGAGTTAATTGCTTCTCTTTTGCTATAAATCACTGCACTCCCTCTACTTCTTATAAGTTGCTGTATCCTTGCTGTCTAAGAATGTAACTTTCTTTAGTGCTTTCCGAGAGTGGCACCAGACCTTGGGAAGATCAACACAAATAAGTCTTGTGGTTGACAAACCCTTATCAGAAAAAAGGCTGTAAAATGTTAATTGGCCCTTTTGGTTGGAAGATGATGTAAATTACCTAAGACTTGTGTATACAATTAGGTATGCAGAGAGAAAAGCCTGGTTTTGATAAGAGTCTGGACAGCTAACGCTGCATAACTTTGTGTTACCCATTGATCTCCATGTTTTATCAAAAGTATAAAAGGCCTTCTGAACAATAAAGGACGGGACCAGATTCTCAGACCAGTTTCTCGGACTAGTCTCGGCCTGGTGTCTTGGGAATATGGCTCCCCCCGTGTCTCTCTCTCTCTCTCTTTTTCTCTCCCTTTTCTTCCCTCTGCTCTTTACTTTAATTTCAGGCTGAATTTCCATCTGGGGCGCGGAGGCTCGCCAGGTCTACTTATTTGCCCTGGTTATTAAGATCCGCGAGAAAGGGAGCTTAAGGCGAGGCACCCTTAGATATTCAAGCGGGCACCGGTGGCCCAACGTAGATGGTGCAAATTCCTTGTCTGGAATTTTATTGGTCTTCCGCGTAAACCAAGCTATTCAGCCCTCTTTCTCCACTTAATCTTCCTACTGCACTACAGTTTCTTAATCTAATCTTATATTAATAAATAAACAAGTCTTTCCACGCCAACGCCGTCCACCCTTCGAATTCCCTGGATCCACCGGGGCTGGACCCCGGCAATACCCGTCTCCACTAGAGAGGAAGCACGATGGTCCCGCCCACATCCAGAGGAGCCCCGTTTCCCCCTCGGAGCTCGAGATGAGGGATCCTTTCCCTGCTTTCAACGGGAAAGAATTCCCGGCGTTCCCGTCGCATCTCAAGAGGAGGCACTCTCAACAGGAAAGGCGAGAGGAACTCCATGGTCGTACCACCATTCCAAGAGTCCCCCAGATGTCTCAGTCCATTCCAGAGGAACCTCTTTGCCCTGCACTGGCTCATCTTTCACGCCGAGGATCGACTCACACCACGGTGGAACGTGGGACAGCCCTGTGGGAAAGCCTCGAGGGAAAACCACAGATCCTTTGATCCACGCGACGGGAAGCGTGACATTGCTGCTACAGCCTGGAAAGAAAACGCACGTGCATGCCCCCACTCGAGACGAGGCCTGACTCCCCTGCGGAGACTCCAGAAGTACCCAAAGATCCATGTCAGCCCCTGAGAGGAATCCTCGTTTCCGGCCCTGACTCCACACAAGGTTTTTGGCCCCGGTATCGACGGGAGAGGAATCCCGCGAGGCCCCCTAGCAACTCGCATGTGGACTGGCCTCTCCTGAGGCCACCAGGGCGGGTCCCTGAGGTCCCCGTCGTAACTCGAGAACACCTGCCGCATCTCGAGAAAATCCAGGAAGTTCTCCCTTCCAGGCGAGATGAGGCCTATTTCCGATGAGGCGTCTGGAGACTAATGACACCTAACCTCTGGAACTTCGAAAGGGTCTTTCACACCCTTGCTGCAACTCAAGAAGTTCACTTCCATACCCGTCTCCACTCGAGAGGAAGCAGGATGGTCCCGCCCACATCCAGAGGAGCCCCGTTTCCCCCTCGTAGCTCGAGATGAGGGATCCTTTGCCTGCTTTCAACGGGAAAGAATTCCCGGCGTTCCCGTCGCATCTCAAGAGGAGGCACTCTCAACAGGAAAGGCGAGAGGAACTCCATGGTCGTACCACCATTCCAAGACTCCCCCAGATGTCTCAGTCCATTCCAGAGGAAGCTCTTTGCCCTGCACTGGCTCATCTTTCACGCCGAGGATCGACTCACACCACGGTGGCACGTGGGACAGCCCTGTGGGAAAGCCTCGAGGGAAAGCCTCGAGGGAAAACCACAGATCCTATGATCCACGCGACGGGAAGCGTGACATTGCTGCTACAGCCTGGAAGGAAAGCGCACGTGCATGCCCCCCTCGAGACGAGGCCTGACTCCCCTGGGGAGACTCCAGAAGTACCCAAAGATCCATGTCAGCCCCTGAGAGGAATCCTCGGTTCCGGCCCTGACTCCACACAAGGTTTTTGGCCCCGGTATCGACGGGAGAGGAATCCCGAGAGGCCCCCTAGCAACTCGCATAGGGACTGGCCTCTCCTGAGGCCACCAGGGCGGGTCCCAGAGGTCCCCGTCGTAACTCGAGAACACCTGCCGCAACTCGAGAAAATCCAGGAAGTTCTCCCTTCCAGGCGAGATGAGGCCTATTTCTGATGAGGCGTCTGGAGACTAATGACACCTAACCTCTGGAACTTCGAAAGGGTCTTTCACACCCTTGCTGCAACTCAAGAAGTTCACCGCCATACCCGTCTCCACTCGAGAGGAAGCACGATGGTCCCGCCAACATCCAGAGGAGCCCCGTTTCCCCCTCGTAGCTCGAGATGAGGGATCCTTTTCCTGCTTTCAACGGGAAAAAATTCCCGGCGTTCCCGTCGCATCTCAAGAGGAGGCACTCTCAACAGGAAAGGCGAGAGGAACTCCATGGTCGTACCACCATTCCAAGAGTCCCCCAGATGTCTCAGTCCATTCCAGAGGAAACTCTTTGCCCTGCACTGGCTCATCTTTCACGCCGAGGATCGACTCACACCACGGTGGCACGTGGGACAGCCCTGTGGGAAAGCCTCGAGGGAAAGCCTCGAGGGAAAACCACAGATCCTTTGATCCACGCCACGGGAAGCGTGACATTGCTGCTACAGCCTGGAAGGAAAGCGCACGTGCATGCCCCCACTCGAGACGAGGCCTGACTCCCCTGGGGAGACTCCAGAAATACCCAAAGATCCATGTCAGCCCCTGAGAGGAATCCTCGGTTCCGGCCCTGACTCCACACAAGCTTTTTGGCCCCGGTATCGACGGGAGAGGAATCCCGAGAGGCCCCCTAGCACCTCGCATGGGTACTGGCCTCTCCTGAGGCCACCAGGGCGGGTCCCTGAGGTCCCCGTCGTAACTCGAGAACACCTGCCGCAACTCGAGAAAATCCAGGAAGTTCTCCCTTCCAGGCGAGATGAGGCCTATTTCCGATGAGTCGTCTGGAGACCAATGACACCTAACCTCTGGAAATTCGAAAGGGTCTTTCACACCCTTGCTGCAACTCAAGAAGTTCACCGCCATACCCGTCTCCAGTCGAGAGGAAGCACGATAGTCCCGCCCACATCCAGAGGAGCCCCGTTTCCCCCTCGTAGCTCGAGATGCGGGATCCTTTCCCTGCTTTCAACGGGAAAGAATTCCCGGCGTTCCCGTCGCATCTCAAGAGGAGGCACTCTCAACAGGAAAGGCGAGAGGAACTCCATGGTCCTACCACCATTCCTAGAGTCCCCCAGATGTCTCAGTCCATTCCAGAGGAACCTCTTTGCCCTGCACTGGCTCATCTTTCACGCCGAGGATTGACTCACACCACGGAGGCACGTGGGACAGCCCTGTGGGAAAGCCTCGAGGGAAAGCCTCGAGGGAAAACCACAGATCCTTTGATCCACGCGACGGGAAGCGTGACATTGCTGCTACAGCCTGGAAGGAAAGCGCACGTGCATGCCCCCACTCGAGACGAGGCCTGACTCCCGTGGGGAGACTCCAGAAGTACCCAAAGATCCATATAAGCCCCTGAGAGGAATCCTCGGTTCCGGCCCTGACTGCACACAAGGTTTTAGGCCCCGGTATCGACGGGAGAGGAATCCCGAGAGGCCCCCTAGCACCTCGCATGGGGACTGGCCTCTCCTGAGGCCACCAGGGCGGGTCCCTGATGTCCCCGTCGTAACTCGAGAACACCTGCCGCAACTCGAGAAAATCCAGGAAGTTCTCCCTTCCAGGCGAGATGAGGCCTATTTCCGATGAGGCGTCTGGAGACTAATGACACCTAACCTCTGGAACTTCGAAAGGGTTTTTCACACCCTTGCTGCAACTCAAGAAGTTCACCGCCATACCCGTCTCCACTCGAGAGGAAGCACGATGGTCCTGCCCACATCCAGAGGAGCCCCGTTTCCCCCTCGGAGCTCGAGATGAGGGATCCTTTCCCTGCTTTCAACGGGAAAGAATTCCCGGCGTTCCCGTCGCATCTCAAGAGGAGGCACTCTCAACAGGAAAGGCGAGAGGAACTCCATGGTCGTACCACCATTCCAAGAGTCCCCCAGATGTCTCAGTCCATTCCAGAGGAACCTCTGTGCACTGCACTGGCTCATCTTTCACGCCGAGGATCGACTCACACCACGGTGGAACGTGGGACAGCCCTGTGGGAAAGCCTCGAGGGAAAACCACAGATCCTTTGATCCACGCGACGGGAAGCGTGACATTGCTGCTACAGCCTGGAAAGAAAACGCACGTGCATGCCCCCACTCGAGACGAGGCCTGAATCCCCTGCGGAGACTCCAGAAGTACCCAAAGATCCATGTCATCCCCTGAGAGGAATCCTCGGTTCCGGCCCTGACTCCACACAAGGTTTTTGGCCCCGGTATCGACGGGAGAGGAATCCCGCGAGGCCCCCTAGCAACTCGCATGTGGACTGGCCTCTCCTGAGGCCACCAGGGCGGGTCCCTGAGGTCCCCGTCGTAACTCGAGAACACCTGCCGCATCTCGAGAAAATCCAGGAAGTTCTCCCTTCCAGGCGAGATGAGGCCTATTTCCGATGAGGCGTCTGGAGACTAATGACACCTAACCTCTGGAACTTCGAAAGGGTCTTTCACACCCTTGCTGCAACTCAAGAAGTTCACTTCCATACCCGTCTCCACTCGAGAGGAAGCAGGATGGTCCCGCCCACATCCAGAGGAGCCCCGTTTCCCCCTCGTAGCTCGAGATGAGGGATCCTTTGCCTGCTTTCAACGGGAAAGAATTCCCGGCGTTCCCGTCGCATCTCAAGAGGAGGCACTCTCAACAGGAAAGGCGAGAGGAACTCCATGGTCGTACCACCATTCCAAGAGTCCCCCAGATTTCTCAGTCCATTCCAGAGGAAGCTCTTTGCCCTGTACTGGCTCATCTTTCACGCCGAGGATCGACTCACACCACGGTGGCACGTGGGACAGCCCTGTGGGAAAGCCTCGAGGGAAAGCCTCGAGGGAAAACCACAGATCCTATGATCCACGCGACGGGAAGCGTGACATTGCTGCTACAGCCTGGAAGGAAAGCGCACGTGCATGCCCCCACTCGAGACGAGGCCTGACTCCCCTGGGGAGACTCCAGAAGTACCCAAAGATCCATGTCAGCCCCTGAGAGGAATCCTCGGTTCCGGCCCTGACTCCACACAAGGTTTCTGGCCCCGGTATCGACGGGAGAGGAATCCCGAGAGGCCCCCTAGCACATCGCATGGGGACTGGCCTCTCCTGAGGCCACCAGGGCGGGTCCCTGAGGTCCCCGTCGTAACTCGAGAACACCTGCCGCAACTCGAGAAAATCCAGGAAGTTCTCCCTTCCAGGCGAGATGAGGCCTATTTCCGATGAGGCGTCTGGAGACTAATGACACCTAACCTCTCGAACTTCGAAAGGGTCTTTCACACCCTTGCTGCAACTCAAGAAGTTCACCGCCATACCCGTGTCCACTCGAGAGGAAGCACGATGGTCCCGCCCACATCCAGAGGAGCCCCGTTTCCCCCTCGTAGCTCGAGATGAGGGATCCTTTCCCTGCTTTCAACGGGAAAGAATTCCCGGCGTTCCTGTCGCATCTCAAGAGGAGGCACTCTCAACAGGAAAGGCGAGAGGAACTCCATGGTCGTACCACCATTCCAAGAGTCGCCCAGATGTCTCAGTCCATTCCAGAGGAACCTCTTTGCCCTGCACTGGCTCATCTTTCACGCCGAGGATCGACTCACACCACGGTGGCACGTGGGACAGCCCTGTGGGAAATTCTCGAGGGAAAACCACAGATCCTTTGATACACGCCACGGGAAGCGTGACATTGCTGCTACAGCCTGGAAGGAAAGCGCACGTGCATGCCCCCACTCGATTCGAGGCCTAACTCCTCTGGGGAGACTCCAGAAGTACCCAAAGATCCATGTCAGCCCCTGAGAGGAATCCTCGGTTCCGGCCCTGACTCCACACAAGCTTTTTGGCCCCGGTATCGACGGGAGAGGAATCCCGAGAGGGCCCCTAGCACCTCGCATGGGGACTGGCCTCTCCTGAGGCCACCAGGGCGGGTCCCTGAGGTCCCCGTCTTAACTCGAGAACACCTGCCGCAACTCGAGAAAATCCAGGAAGTTCTCCCTTCCAGGCGAGATGAGGCCTATTTCCGATGAGGCGTCTGGAGACTAATGACACCTAACCTCTGGAATTTCGAAAGGGTGTTTCACACCCTTGCTGCAACTCAAGAAGTTCACCGCCATACCCGTCTCCACTCGAGAGGAAGAACGATGGTCCCGCCCACATCCAGAGGAGCCCCGTTTCCCTCTCGGAGCTCGAGATGAGGGATCCTTTCCTGCTTTCAACGGGAAGGAATTCCCGGCGTTCCCGTCGCATCTCAAGAGGAGGCACTCTCAACAGGAAAGGCGAGAGGAACTCCATGGTCGTACCACCATTCCTAGAGTCCCCTAGATGTCTCAGTCCATTCCAGAGGAACCTCTTTGCCCTGCACTGGCTCATCTTTCACGCCGAGGATCGACTCACACCACGGAGGCACGTGGGACAGCCCTGTGGGAAAGCCTCGAGGGAAAGCCTCGAGGGAAAACCACAGATCCTTTGATCCATGCGACGGGAAGCGTGACATTGCTGCTACAGCCTGGAAGGAAAGCGCACGTGCATGCCCCCACTCGAGACGACGCCTGTCTCCCCTGGCGAGACTCCAGAAGTACGCAAAGATCCATATAAGCCCCTGAGAGGAATCCTCGGTTCCGACCCTGACTCCACACAAGGTTTTTGGCCTTGGTATCGACGGGAGAGGAATCCCGAGAGGCCCCCTAGCACCTCGCATGGGGACTGGCCTCTCCTGAGGCCACCAGGGCGGGTCCCTGAGGTCCCCGTCGTAACTCGAGAACACCTGCCGCAACTCGAGAAAATCCAGGATGTTCTCCCTTCCAGGCGAGATGAGGCCTATTTCCGATGAGGCGTCTGGAGACTAATGACACCTAACCTCTCGAACTTCGAAAGGGTCTTTCACACCCTTGCTGCAACTCAAGAATTTCACCGCCATACCCGTCTCCACTCGAGAGGAAGCACGATGGTCCCGCCCACATCCAGAGGAGCCCCGTTTCCCCCTCTTAGCTCGAGATGAGGGATCCTTTCCCTGCTTTCAACGGGAAAGAATTCCCGGTGTTCCCGTCGTATCTCAAGAGGAGGCACTCTCAACAGGAAAGGCGAGAGGAACTCCATGGTCGTACCACCATTCCAAGAGTCCCCCAGATGTCTCAGTCCATTCCAGAGGAACCTCTTTGCCCTGCACTGGCTCATCTTTCACGCCGAGGATCGACTCACACCACGGTGGCACGTGGGACAGCCCTGTGGGAAAGCCTCGAGGGAAAGCCTCGAGGGAATACCACAGATCCTTTGATCCACGCGACGGGAAGCGTGACATTGCTGCTACAGCCTGGAAGGAAAGCGCACGTGCATGCCCCCACTCGAGACGAGGCCTGACTCCCGTGGGGAGACTCCAGAAGTACCCAAAGATCCATGTCAGCCCCTGAGAGGAATCCTCGGTTCCGGCCCTGACTGCACACAAGGTTTTTGGCCCCGGTATCGACGGTAGAGGAATCCCGAGAGGCCCCCTAGCACCTCGCATGGGGACTGGCCTCTCCTGAGGCCACCAGGGCGGGTCCCTGAGGTCCCCGTCGTACCTCGAGAACACCTGCCGCAACTCTAGAAAATCCAGGAAGTTCTCCCTTCCAGGCGAGATGAGGCCTATTTCCGATGAGGCGTCTGGAGACTAATGACACCTAACCTCTCGAACTTCGAAAGGGTCTTTCACACCCTTGCTGCAACTCAAGAAGTTCACCGCCATACCCGTCTCCACTCGAGAGGAAGCACGATGGTCCCGCCCACATCCAGAGGAGCCCCGTTTCCCCCTCGGAGCTCAAGTTGAGGGATACTTTCCCTGCTTTCAACGGGAAAGAATTCCAGGCGTTCCCGTCGCTTCTCAAGAGGAGGCACTCTCAACAGGAAAGGCGAGAGGAAGTCCATGGTCGTACCACCATTCCAAGAGTCCCCCAGATGTCTCAGTCCATTCCAGAGGAACCTCTTTGCCCTGCACTGGCTCATCTTTCACGCCGAGGATCGACTCACACCACGATGGCACGTGGGAAAGCCCTGTGTGAAAGCCTCGAGGGAAAACCACAGATCCTTTGATCCACGCCACGGGAAGCGTGACATTGCTGCTACAGCCTGGAAGGAAAGCGCACGTGCATGCCCCCACTCGAGACGAGGCCTGACTCCCCTGGGGAGACTCCAGAAATACCCAAAGATCCATGTCAGCCCCTGAGAGGAATCCTCGGTTCCGGCCCTGACTCCACACAAGGTTTTTGGCCCCGGTATCGACGGGAGAGGAATCCCGAGAGGCCCCCTAGCACCTCGCATGGGTACTGGCCTCTCCTGAGGCCACCAGGGCGGGTCCCTGAGGTCCCCGTCGTAACTCGAGAACACCTGCCGCAACTCGAGAAAATCCAGGAAGTTCTCCCTTCCAGGCGAGATGAGGCCTATTTCCGATGAGTCGTCTGGAGACCAATGACACCTAACCTCTGGAAATTCGAAAGGGTCTTTCACACCCTTGCTGCAACTCAAGAAGTTCACCGCCATACCCGTCTCCACTCGAGAGGAAGCACGATAGTCCCGCCCACATCCAGAGGAGCCCCGTTTCCCCCTCGTAGCTCGAGATGAGGGATCCTTTCCCTGCTTTCAACGGGAAAGAATTCCCGGCGTTCCCGTCGCATCTCAAGAGGAGGCACTCTCAACAGGAAAGGCGAGAGGAACTCCATGGTCGTACCACCATTCCAAGAGTCCCCCAGATGTCTCAGTCCATTCCAGAGGAACCTCTTTGCCCTGCACTGGCTCATCTTTCACGCCGAGGATCGACTCACACCACGGAGGCACGTGGGACAGCCCTGTGGGAAAGCCTCGAGGGAAAGCCTCGAGGGAAAACCACAGATCCTTTGATCCACGCGACGGGAAGCGTGACATTGCTGCTACAGCCTGGAAGGAAAGCGCACGTGCATGCCCCCACTCGAGACGAGGCCTGACTCCCTTGGGGAGACTCCAGAAGTACCCAAAGATCCATGTCAGCCCCTGAGAGGAATCCTCGGTTCCGGGCCTGACTCCCCACAAGGTTTTTGGCCCCGGTATCGACGGGAGAGGAATCCCGAGAGGCCCCCTAGCAACTCCCATGGGGACTGGCCTCTCCTGAGGCCACCAGGGCGGGTCCCTGAGGTCCCCGTCGTAACTCGAGAACACCTGCCGCAACTCGAGAAAATCCAGGAAGTTCTCCCTTCCAGGTGAGATGAGGCCTATTTCCGATGAGTCGTCTGGAGACTAATGACACCTAACCTATGGAAATTCGAAAGGGTCTTTCACACCCTTGCTGCAACTCAAGAAGTTCACCGCCATACCCGTCTCCACTCGAGAGGAAGCACGATGGTCCCGCCCACATCCAGAGGAGCCCCGTTTCCCCCTCGTAGCTCAAGATGAGGGATCCTTTCCCTGCTTTCAACGGGAAAGAATTCCCGGCATTCCCGTCGCATCTCAAGAGGAGGCACTCTCAACAGGAAAGGCGAGAGGAACTCCATGGTCGTACCACCATTCCAAGAGTCCCCCAGATGTCTCAGTCCATTCCAGAGGAACCTCTTTGCACTGCACTGGCTCATCTTTCACGCCGAGGATCGACTCACACCACGGTGGCACGTGGGACAGCCCTGTGGGAAAGCCTCGAGGGAAAACCACAGATCCTTTGATCCACGCCACGGGAAGCGTGACATTGCTGCTACAGCCTGGAAGGAAAGCTCACGTGCATGCCCCCACTCGAGACGAGGCCTGATTCCCCTGGGGAGACTCCAGAAGTACCCAAAGATCCATGTCAGCCCCTGAGAGGAATCCTCGGTTCCGGCCCTTACTCCACACAAGGTTTTTGGCCCCGGTATCGACGGGAGAGAAATCCCGAAAGGCCCCCTAGCACCTCGAATGGGGACTGGCCTCTCCTGAGGCCACCAGGGCGGGTCCCTGAGGTCCCCGTCGTAACTCGAGAACACCTGCCGCAACTCGAGAAAATCCAGGAAGTTCTCTCTTCCAGGCGAGATGAGGCCTATTTCCGATGAGGCGTCTGGAGACTAATGACACCTAACCTCTCGAACTTCGAAAGGGTCTTTCACACCCTTGCTGCAACTCAAGAAGTTCACCGCCATACCCTTCTCCACTCGAGAGGAAGCACGATGGTCCCGCCCGCATCCAGAGGAGCCCCGTTAACCCCTCGTAGCTCGAGATGAAGGATCCTTTCCCTACTTTCAACGGGAAAGAATTCCCGGCGTTCCCGTCGCATCTCAAGAGGAGGCTCTCTCAACAGGAAAGGCGAGAGGAACTCCATGGTCGTACCACCATTCCAAGAGTCCCCCAGATGTCTCAGTCCATTCCAGAGGAACCTCTTTGCCCTGCACTGGCTCATCTTTCACGCCGAGGATCGACTCACACCACGGTGGCAGGTGGGACAGCCCTGTGGGAAAGCCTCGAGGGAAAGCCTCGAGGGAAAACCACAGATCCTTTGATCCATGCGACTGGAAGCGTGACATTGCTGCTACAGACTGGAAGGAAAGCGCACGCGCATGCCCCAACTCGAGACGAGCCCTGACTCCCTTGGGGAGACTCCAGAAGTATCCAAAGATCCATGTCAGCCCCTGAGAGGAATCCTCGGTTCCGGCCCTGACTCCACACAAGGTTTTTGGCCCCGGTATCGACGGGAGAGGAATCCCGAGAGGCCCCCTAGCAACTCCCATGGGGACTGGCCTCTCCTGAGGCCACCAGGGCGGGTCCCTGAGGTCCCCGTCGTAACTCGAGAACACCTGCCGCAACTCGAGAAAATCCAGGAAGTTCTCCCTTCCAGGCGAGATGAGGCCTATTTCCGATGAGGCGTCTGGAGACTAATGACACCTAACCTCTGGAACTTCGAAAGGGTCTTTCACACCCTTGCTGCAACTCAAGAAGTTCACCGCCATACCCGTGTCCACTCGAGAGGAAGGACGATGGTCCCGCCCACATCCAGAGGAGCCCCGTTTCCCCCTCCTAGCTCCAGATGAGGGATCCTTTCCCTGCTTTCAACGGGAAAGAATTCCCGGCGTTCCCGTCGCATCTCAAGAGGAGGCACTCTCAACAGGAAAGGCGAGAGGAACTCCATGGTCGTACCACCATTCCAAGAGTCCCCCAGATGTCTCAGTCCATTCCAGAGGAACCTCTTTGCCCTGCACTGGCTCATCTTTCACGACGAGGATCGACTCACACCACGGTGGCACGTGGGACAGCCCTGTGGGAAAGCCTCGAGGGAAAGCCTCGAGGGAATACCACAGATCCTTTGATCCACGCGACGGGAAGCGTGACATTGCTGCTACAGCCTGGAAGGAAAGCGCACGTGCATGCCCCCACTCGAGACGAGGCCTGACTCCCGTGGGGAGACTCCAGAAGTACCCAAAGATCCATGTCAGCCCCTGAGAGGAATCCTCGGTTCCGGCCCTGACTGCACACAAGGTTTTTGGCCCCGGTATCGACGGTAGAGGAATCCCGAGAGGCCCCCTAGCACCTCGCATGGGGACTGGCCTCTCCTGAGGCCACCAGGGCGGGTCCCTGAGGTCCCCGTCGTAACTCGAGAACACCTGCCGCAACTCTAGAAAATCCAGGAAGTTCTCCCTTCCAGGCGAGATGAGGCCTATTTCCGATGAGGCGTCTGGAGACTAATGACACCTAACCTCTCGAACTTCGAAAGGGTCTTTCACTCCCTTGCTGCAACTCAAGAAGTTCACCGCCATACCCGTCTCCACTCGAGAGGAAGCACGATGGTCCCGCCCACATCCAGAGGAGCCCCGTTTCCCCCTCGGAGCTCAAGATGAGGGATACTTTCCCTGCTTTCAACGGGAAAGAATTCCCGACGTTCCCGTCGCTTCTCAAGTGGAGGCACTCTCAACAGGAAAGGCGAGAGGAACTCCATGGTCGTACCACCATTCCAAGAGTCCCCCAGATGTCTCAGTCCATTCCAGAGGAACCTCTTTGCCCTGCACTGGCTCATCTTTCACGCCGAGGATCGACTCACACCACGGTGGCACGTGGGACAGCCCTGTGTGAAAGCCTCGAGGGAAAACCACAGATCCTTTGATCCACGCCACGGGAAGCGTGACATTGCTGCTACAGCCTGGAAGGAAAGCGCACGTGCATGCCCCCACTCGAGACGAGGCCTGACTCCCCTGGGGAGACTCCAGAAGTACCCAAAGATCCATGTCAGCCCATGAGAGGAATCCTCGGTTGCGGCCCTGACTCCACACAAGGTTTTTGGCCCCGGTATCGACGGGAGAGGAATCCCGAGAGGCCCCCTAGCACCTCGCATGGGTACTGGCCTCTCCTGAGGCCACCAGGGCGGGTCCCTGAGGTCCCCGTCGTAACTCGAGAACACCTGCCGCAACTCGAGAAAATCCAGGAAGTTCTCCCTTCCAGGCGAGATGAGGCCTATTTCCGATCAGTCGTCTGGAGACCAATGACACCTAAACTCTGGAAATTCGAAAGGGTCTTTCACACCCTTGCTGCAACTCAAGAAGTTCACCGCCATACCCGTCTCCACTCGAGAGGAAGCACGATGGTCCCGCCCACATCCAGAGGAGCCCCGTTTCCCCCTCGTAGCTCAAGATGAGGGATCCTTTCCCTGCTTTCAAGGGGAAAGAATTCCCGGCATTCCCGTCGCATCTCAAGAGGAGGCACTCTCAACAGGAAAGGCGAGAGGAACTCCATGGTCGTACCACCATTCCAAGAGTCCCCCAGATGTCTCAGTCCATTCCAGAGGAACCTCTTTGCACTGCACTGGCTCATCTTTCACGCCGAGGATCGACTCACACCACGGTGGCACGTGGGACAGCCTTGTGGGAAAGCCTCGAGGGAAAACCACAGATCCTTTGATCCACGCCACGGGAAGCGTGACATTGCTGCTACAGCCTGGAAGGAAAGCTCACGTGCATGCCCCCACTCGAGACGAGGCCTGATTCCCCTGGGGAGACTCCAGAAGTACCCAAAGATCCATGTCAGCCCCTGAGAGGAATCCTCGGTTCCGGCCCTTACTCCACACAAGGTTTTTGGCCCCGGTATCGACGGGAGAGAAATCCCGAAAGTCCCCCTAGCACCTCGAATGGGGACTGGCCTCTCCTGAGGCCACCAGGGCGGGTCCCTGAGGTCCCCGTCGTAACTCGAGAACACCTGCCGCAACTCGAGAAAATCCAGGAAGTTCTCTCTTCCAGGCGAGATGAGGCCTATTTCCGATGAGGCGTCTGGAGACTAATGACACCTAACCTCTGGAACTTCGAAAGGGTCTTTCACACCCTTGCTGCAACTCAAGAAGTTCACCGCCATACCCTTCTCCACTCGAGAGGAAGCACGATGGTCCCGCCCGCATCCAGAGGAGCCCCGTTTCCCCCTCGTAGCTCGAGATGAAGGATCCTTTCCCTACTTTCAACGGGAAAGAATTCCCGGCGTTCCCGTCGCATCTCAAGAGGAGACACTCTCAACAGGAAAGGCGAAAGGAACTCCATGGTCTTACCACCATTCCAAGAGTCCCCCAGATGTCTCAGTCCATTCCAGAGGAATCTCTTTGCCCTGCACTGCCTCATCTTTCACGCCGAAGATCGACTCAAACCACGGTGGGACGTGGGACAGCCCTGTGGGAAAGCCTCGAGGGAAAGCCTCGAGGGAAAACCACAGATCCTTTGATCCACGCGACGGGAAGCGTGACATTGCTGCTACAGCCTGGAAGTAAAGCGCACGTGCATGCCCCGACTCGAGACGAGGCCTGACTCCCCTGGGGAGACTCCAGAAGTACCCAAAGATCCATGTCAGCCCCTGAGAGGAATCCTCGGTTCCGGCCCTGACTCCACACAAGGTTTTTGACCCCGGTATCGACGGGAGAGGAATCCCGAGAGGCCCCCTAGCAACTGGCATGGGGACTGGCCTCTCCTGAGGCCACCAGGGCGGGTCTCTGAGGTCCCCGTTGTAACTCGAGAACACCTGCCGCAACTCGAGAAAATCCAGGAAGTTCTCCCTTCCAGGCGAGATGAGGCCTATTTCCGATGAGGCGTCTGGAGACTAATGACACCTAACCTCTGGGACTTCGAAAGGGTCTTTCACACCCTTGCTGCAACTCAAGAAGTTCACCGCCATACCCGTCTCCACTCGAGAGGAAGCACGATGGTCCCGCCCACATCCAGAGGAGCCCCGTTTCCCCCTCGTAGCTCGAAATGAGGGATCCTTTTCCTGCTTTCAACGGGAAAGAATTCCCGGCGTTCCCGTCGCTTCTCAAGAGGAGGCACTCTCAACAGGAAAGGCGAGAGGAACTCCATGGTCGTACCACCATTCCAAGAGTCCCCCAGATGTCTCAGTCCATTCCAGAGGAACCTCTTTGCCCTGCACTGGCTCATCTTTCACGCCGAGGATCGACTCACACCACGGTGGCACGTGGGACAGCCCTGTGGGAAAGCCTCGAGGGAAAGCCTCGAGGGAAAACCACAGATCCTTTGATCCACGCGACGGGAAGTGTGACATTGCTGCTTCAGCCTGGAAGGAAAGCGCACGTGCATGCCCCCACTGGAGACGAGGCCTGACTCCCCTGGGGAGACTCCAGAAGTACCCAAAGATCCATGTCAGCCCCTGAGAGGAATCCTCGGTTCCGGCCTTGACTCCACACAAGGTTTTTGGCCCCGGTATCGACGGGAGAGGAATCCCGAGAGGCCACCTAGCAGCTCGCATGGGGACTGGCCTCTCCTGAGGCCACCAGGGCGGGTCCCTGAGGTCCCCGTCGTAACTCGAGAACACCTGCCGCAAATCGAGAAAATCCAGGAAGTTCTCCCTTCCAGGCGAGATGAGGCCTATTTCCGATGAGGCGTCTGGAGACTAATGACACCTAACCTCTGGAACTTCGAAAGGGTCTTTCACACCCTTGCTGCAACTCAAGAAGTTCAGCGCCATACCGGTGTCCACTCGAGAGGAAGCACGATGGTCCCGCCCACATCCAGAGGAGCCCCGTTTCCCCCTTGTAGCTAGAGATGAGGGATCCTTTCCCTGCTTTCAAAGGGAAAGAATTCTCGGCATTCCCGTCGCATCTCAAGAGGAGGCACTCTCAACAGGAAAGGCGAGAGGAACTCCATGGTCGTACCACCATTCCAAGAGTCCCCCAGATGTCTGAGTCCATTCCAGAGGAACCTCTTTGCCCTGCACTGGCCCATCTTTCACGCCGAGGATCGACTCACACCACGGTGGCACGTGGGACAGCCCTGTGGGAAAGCCTCGAGGGAAAGCCTCGAGGGAAAACCACAGATCCTTTGATCCACGCGACGGGAAGCGTGACACTGCTGCTACAGCCTGGAAGGAAAGCACACGTGCATGCCCCCACTCGAGACGAGGCCTGACTCCCCTGGGGAGACTCCAGAAGTACCCAAAGATCCATGTCAGCCCCTGAGAGGAATCCTCGGTTCCGGCCCTGACTCCACACAAGGTTTTTGGCCCCGGTATCGACGGGAGAGGAATCCCGAGAGGCCCCCTAGCAACTCGCATGGGGACTGGCCTCTCCTGAGGCCACCAGGGCGGGTCCCTGAGGTCCCCGTCGTAACTCGAGAACACCGGGCGCACCTCGATAAAATCCGGGAAGTTCTCCCTTCCAGGCGAGATGAGGCCTATTTCCGCTGAGGCGTCTGGAGACTAATGACACCTAACCTCTGGAACTTCGAAAGGGTCTTTCACACCCTTGCTGCAACTCAAGAAGTTTACCGCCATACCCGTCTCCACACGAGAGAAAGCACGATGGTCCCGCCCACATCCAGAGGAGCCCCGTTTCCCCCTCGGAGCTCGAGATGAGGGATCCTTTCCCTGCTTTCAACGGGAAAGAATTCCCGGCATTCCCGTCGCATCTCAAGAGGAGGCACTCTCAACAGGAAAGGCGAGAGGAACTCCATGGTCGTACCACCATTCCAAGAGTCCCCCAGATGTCTCAGTCCATTCCAGAGGAACCTCTTTGCCCTGCACTGGCTCATCTTTCACGCCGAGGATCGACTCACACCACGGTGGCACGTGGGACAGCCCTGTGGGAAAGCCTCGAGGGAAAGCCTCGAGGGAAAACCACAGATCCTTTGATCCACGCGACGGGAAGCGTGACATTGCTGCTACAGCCTGGAAGGAAAGCACACGTGCATGCCCCCACTCGAGACGAGGCCTGACTCCCCTGGGGAGACTCCAGAAGTACCCAAAGATCCATGTCAGCCCCTGAGAGGAATCCTCGGTTCCGGCCCTGACTCCACACAAGGTTTCTGGCCCCGGTATCGACGGGAGAGGAATCCCGAGAGGCCCCCTAGCAACTCGCATGGGGACTGGCCTCTCCTGAGGCCACCAGGGCGGGTCCCTGAGGTCCCCGTCGTAACTCGAGAACACCTGCCGCAACTCGAGAAAATCCAGGAAGTTCTCCCTTCCAGGCGAGATGAGGCCTATTTCCGATGAGGCGTCTGGAGACTAATGACACCTAACCTCTGGAACTTCGAAAGGGTCTTTCACACCCTTGCTGCAACTCAAGAAGTTTACCGCCATACCCGTCTCCACACGAGAGAAAGCACGATGGTCCCGCCCACATACAGAGGAGCCACGTTTTCCCCTCGGAGCTCGAGATGAGGGATCCTTTCCCTGCTTTCAACGGGAAAGAATTCCCGGCATTCCCGTCGCAGCTCAAGAGGAGGCACTCTCAACAGGAAAGGCGAGAGGAACTCCATGGTGGTACCACCATTCCAAGAGTCCCCCAGATGTCTCAGTCCATTCCAGAGGAACCTCTTTGCCCTGCACTGGCTCATCTTTCACGCCGAGGATCAACTCACACCACGTTGGCACGTGGGACAGCCCTGTCGGAAAGCCTCGAGGGAAAGCCTCGAGGGAAAACCACAGATCCTTTAATCCTCCCGATGGGAAGCGTGACATTGCTGCTACAGCCTGGAAGGAAAGCGCACGTGCATGCCCCCACTCGAGACGAGGCCTGACTCCCCTGGGGAGACTCCAGAAGTACCCAAAGATCCATGTAACCCCTGAGAGGAATGCTCGGTTCCGGCCCTGACTCCACACAAGGCTTTTGGCCCCGGTATCGACGGGAGAGGAATCCCGAGAGGCCCCCTAGCAACTCGCATGGGGACTGGCCTCTACTGAGGCCACCAGGGCGGGTCCCTGAGGTCCCCGTCGTAACTCGAGAACACCTGCCGCAACTCGAGAAAATCCAGGAAGTTCTCCCGTCCAGGCGAGATGAGGCCTATTTCCGATGAGGCGTCTGGAGACTAATGACACCTAACCTCTTGAACTTCGAAAGGGTCTTTCACACCCTTGCTGCAATTCAAGAAGTTCACCGCCATACCCGTGTCCACTCGGGAGGAAGCACGATGGTCCCGCCCACATCCAGAGGAGCCCCGTTTCCCCCTCGGAGCTCGAGATGAGGGATCCTTTCCCTGCTTTCAACGGGAAAGAATTCCCGGCGTTCCCGTCGCATCTCAAGAGGAGGCACTCTCAACAGGAAAGGCGAGAGGAACTCCATGGTCGTACCACCATTCCAAGAGTCCCCCAGATGTCTCAGTCCATTCCAGAGGAACCCCTTTGCCCTGCACTGGCTCATCTTTCACGCCGAGGATCGACTCACACCACGGTGGCACGTGGGACAGCCCTGTGGGAAAGCCTCGAGGGAAAGCCTCGAGGGAAAACCACAGATCATTTGATCCACGCGACGGGAAGCGTGACATTGCTGCTACAGCCTGAAAGGAAAGCGTACGTGCATGCCCCCACTCGAGACGAGGCCTGACTCCCCTGGGGAGACTCTAGAAGTACCCAAAGATCCATGTCAGCCCCTGAGAGGAATCCTCGGTTCCGGCCCTGACTCCACACAAGGTTTTTGGCCCCGGTATCGACGGGACAGGAATCCCGAGAGGCCCCCTAGCAACTCGCATGGGGACTGGCCTCTCCTGAGGCCACCAGGGCGGGTCCCTGAGGTCCCCGTCGTAACTCGAGAACACCTGCCGCAACTCGAGAAAATCCAGGAAGTTCTCCCTTCCAGGCGAGATGAGGCCTATTTCCGATGAGGCGTCTGGAGACTAATGACACCTAACCTCTGGAACTTCGAAAGGGTCTTTCACACCCTTGCTGCAACTCAAGAAGTTTACCGCCATACCCGTCTCCACACGAGAGAAAGCACGATGGTCCCGCCCACATACAGAGGAGCCACGTTTCCCCCTCGGAGCTCGAGATGAGGGATCCTTTCCCTGCTTTCAACGGGAAAGAATTCCCGGCATTCCCGTCGCATCTCAAGAGGAGGCACTCTCAACAGGAAAGGCGAGAGGAACTCCATGGTCGTACCACCATTCCAAGAGTCCCCCAGATGTCTCAGTCCATTCCAGAGGAACCTCTTTGCCCGGCACTGGCTCATCTTTCACGCCGAGGATCGACTCACACCACGGTGGCCCGTGGGACAGCCCTGTGGTAAAGCCTCGAGGGAAAGCCTCGAGGGAAAACCACAGATGCTTTAATCCTCGCGATGGGAAGCGTGACATTGCTGCTACAGCCTGGAAGGAAAGCGCACGTGCATGCCCCCACTCGAGACGAGGCATGACTCCCCTGGGGAGCCTCCAGAAGTACCCAAAGATCCATGTAACCCCTGAGAGGAATGCTCGGTTCCAGCCCTGACTCCACACAAGGCTTTTGGCCCCGGTATCGACGGGAGAGGAATCCCGAGAGGCCCCCTAGCAACTCGCATGGGGACTGGCCTCTCCTGAGGCCACCAGGGCGGGTCCCTGAGGTCCCCGTCGTAACTCGAGAACACCTGCCGCAACTCGAGAAAATCCAGGAAGTTCTCCCTTCCAGGCGAGATGAGGCCTATTTCCGATGAGGCGTCTGGAGACTAATGACACCTAACCTCTGGAACTTCGAAAGGGTCTTTCACACCCTTGCTGCAACTCAAGAAGTTCACCGCCATACCCGTGTCCACTCGGGAGGAAGCAGGATGGTCCCGCCCACATCCAGAGGAGCCCCGTTTCCCCCTAGGAGCTCGAGATGAGGGAACCTTTCCCTGCTTTCAACGGGAAAGAATTCCCGGCGTTCCCGTCGCATCTCAAGAGGAGGCACTCTCAACAGGAAAGGCGAGAGGATCTCCATTGTCGTACCACCATTCCAAGAGTCCCCCAGATGTCTCAGTCCATTCCAGAGGAACCCCTTTGCCCTGCACTGGCTCATCTTTCACGCCGAGGATCGACTCACACCACGGTGGCACGTGGGACAGCCCTGTGGGAAAGCCTCGAGGGAAAGCCTCGAGGGAAAACCACAGATCATTTGATCCACGCGACGGGAAGCGTGACATTGCTGCTACAGCCTGAAAGGAAAGCGTACGTGCATGCCCCCACTCGAGACGAGGCCTGACTCCCCTGGGGAGACTCTAGAAGTACCCAAAGATCCATGTCAGCCCCTGAGAGGAATCCTCGGTTCCGGCCCTGACTCCACACAAGGTTTTTGGCCCCGGTATCGACGGGAGAGGAATCCCGAGAGGCCCCCTAGCAACTCGCATGGGGACTGGCCTCTCCTGAGGCCACCAGGGCGGGTCCCTGAGGTCCCCGTCGTAACTCGAGAACACCTGCCGCAACTCGAGAAAATCCAGGAAGTTCTCCCTTCCAGGCGAGATGAGGCCTATTTCCGATGAGGCGTCTGGAGACTAATGACACCTAACCTCTGGAACTTCGAAAGGGTCTTTCACACCCTTGCTGCAACTCAAGAAGTTTACCGCCATACCCGTCTCCACACGAGAGAAAGCACGATGGTCCCGCCCACATACAGAGGAGCCACGTTTCCCCCTCGGAGCTCGAGATGAGGGATCCTTTCCCTGCTTTCAACGGGAAAGAATTCCCGGCATTCCCGTCGCATCTCAAGAGGAGGCACTCTCAACAGGAAAGGCGAGAGGAACTCCATGGTCGTACCACCATTCCAAGAGTCCCCCAGATGTCTCAGTCCATTCCAGAGGAACCTCTTTGCCCGGCACTGGCTCATCTTTCACGCCGAGGATCGACTCACACCACGGTGGCCCGTGGGACAGCCCTGTGGGAAAGCCTCGAGGGAAAGCCTCGAGGGAAAACCACAGATGCTTTAATCCTCGCGATGGGAAGCGTGACATTGCTGCTACAGCCTGGAAGGAAAGCGCACGTGCATGCCCCCACTCGAGACGAGGCCTGACTCCCCTGGGGAGCCTCCAGAAGTACCCAAAGATCCATGTAACCCCTGAGAGGAATGCTCGGTTCCAGCCCTGACTCCACACAATGCTTTTGGCCCCGGTATCGACGGGAGAGGAATCCCGAGAGGCCCCCTAGCAACTCGCATGGGGACTGGCCTCTACTGAGGCCACCAGGGCGGGTCCCTGAGGTCCCCGTCGTAACTCGAGAACACCTGCCGCAACTCGAGAAAATCCAGGAAGTTCTCCCTTCCAGGCGAGATGAGGCCTATTTCCGATGAGGCGTCTGGAGACTAATGACACCTAACCTCTGGAACTTCGAAAGGGTCTTTCACACCCTTGCTGCAACTCAAGAAGTTCACCGCCATACCCGTGTCCACTCGGGAGGAAGCAGGATGGTCCCGCCCACATCCAGAGGAGCCCCGTTTCCCCCTCGGAGCTCGAGATGAGGGAACCTTTCCCTGCTTTCAACGGGAAAGAATTCCCGGCGTTCCCGTCGCATCTCAAGAGGAGGCACTCTCAACAGGAAAGGCGAGAGGAACTCCATGGTCGTACCACCATTCCAAGAGTCCCCCAGATGTCTCAGTCCATTCCAGAGGAACCCCTTTGCCCTGCACTGGCTCATCTTTCACGCCGAGGATCGACTCACACCACGGTGGCACGTGGGACAGCCCTGTAGGAAAGCCTCGAGGGAAAGCCTCGAGGGAAAACCACAGATCATTTGATCCACGCGACGGGAAGCGTGACATTGCTGCTACAGCCTGAAAGGAAAGCGCACGTGTATGCCCCCACTCGAGACGAGGCCTGACTCTCCTGGGGAGACTATAGAAGTACCCAAAGATCCATGTCAGCCCCTGAGAGGAATCCTCGGTTCCGGCCCTGACTCCACACAAGGTTTTTGGCCCCGGTATCGACGGGAGAGGAATCCCGAGAGGCCCCCTAGCAACTCGCATGGGGACTGGCCGTTCCTGAGGCCATCAGGGCGGGTCCATGTGGTACCCGTCGTAACTCGAGAACACCTGCCGCACCTCGAGAAAATCCAGGAAGTTCTCCCTTCCAGGCTAGATGAGGCCTATTTCCGATGAGGCGTCTGGAGTCTAATGACACCTAACCTCTGGAACTTCGAAAGGGTCTTTCACACCCTTGCTGCAACTCAAGAAGTTCACCGCCATACCCGTCTCCACTCGAAAGGAAGCACGATGGTCCCGCCCACATCCAGAGGAGCCCCGTTTCCCCCTCGTAGCTCGAGATGAGGGATCCTTTCCCTGCTTTCAACGGGAAAGAATTCCCGGCGTTCCCGTCGGATCTCAAGAGGAGGCACTCTTAACAGTAAAGGCGAGAGGAACTCCATGGTCGTACCACCATTCCAAGAGTTCCCCACATGTCTCAGTCCATTCCAGAGGAACCTCTTTGCCCTGCACTGGCTCATCTTTCGCGCCGAGGATCGACTCACACCACGGTGGCACGTGGGACAGCCCTGTGGGAAAGCCTCGAGGGAAAGCCTCGAGGGAAAACCACAGATCCTTTGATCCACGCGACGGGAAGCGTGACATTGCTGCTAGAGCCTGGAAGGAAAGCGCACGTGCATGCCCCCACTCGAGACGAGGCCTGACTCCCCTGGGGAGACTCCAGAAGTACCCAAAGATCCATGTCAGCCCCTGAGAGGAATCCTCGGTTCTGGCCCTGACTCCACACAAGGTTTTTGGCCCCGGTATCGACGGGAGAGGAATCCCGAGAGGCCCCCTAGCAACTCGCATGGGGACTGGCCTCTCCTGAGGCCACCAGGGCGGGTCCCTGAGGTCCCCGTCGTAACTCGAGAACACCTGCCGCAACTCGAGAAAATCCAGGAAGTTCTCCCTTCCAGGCGAGATGAGGCCTATTTCCGATGAGGCGTCTGGAGACTAATGACACCCAAACTCTGGAACTTCGAAAGGGTCTTTCACACCCTTGCTGCAACTCAAGAAGTTTACCGCCATACCCGTCTCCACACGAGAGAAAGCACGATGGTCCCGCCCACATACAGAGGAGCCACGTTTCCCCCTCGGAGCTCGAGATGAGGGATCCTTTCCCTGCTTTCAACGGGAAAGAATTCCCGGCATTCCCGTCGCATCTCAAGAGGAGGCACTCTCAACAGGAAAGGCGAGAGGAACTCCA